>NW_028251774.1:600000-935254 GCF_964263255.1 Lissotriton vulgaris | reverse complement strand
AGTAGAGAACAAGTTCTGGGGTGGTGGAGAAAGCCGCCAAACAAACATCACAGGCTTCGTTGCCTTTCAGGCGCGCAGGTGCGTCTCCAGAAGCTCGTCAGCTTAGGGGCTCAAGGGAGCCATTACAGTAGAAAACAGCAATGGGCACGACTCTGCTAGCCTCTCCGCCGGATCGCCCCTCTGCATCTTGGTATATGCAGTACGTGTGAGTCGAAAAGCTGGGATAAAGTTCACGAGTATTTCACCAAGGTTGGTGCAAGTAAGTACTTGAAGTTTCAGAATCTCTAGACACGAGACATGGCCCGTGTTTCGGGATTGCATCCCTCATCAGTAGAGAACAAGTTCTGGGGTGGTGGAGAAGGCCGCCAAACAAACATCACAGGCTTTGTTGCCTTTCAGGCGCGCAGGTGTGTCTCCAGAAGCTCGTCAGCTTAGGGGCTCAAGGGAGCCATTACAGTAGAAAACAGCAATGGGCGCGACTCTGCTAGCCTCTCCGCCGGATCGCCCCTCTGCATCTTGGTATATGCAGTACGTGTGAGTCGAAAAGCTGGGATAAAGTTCACGAGTATTTCACCAAGGTTGGTGCAAGTAAGTACTTGAAGTTTCAGAATCTCTAGACACGAGACATGGCCCGTGTTTCGGGATTGTATCCCTCATCAGTAGAGAACAAGTTCTGGGGTGGTGGAGAAGGCCGCCAAACAAACATCACAGGCTTCGTTGCCTTTCAGGCGCGCAGGTGCGTCTCCAGAAGCTCGTCAGCTTAGGGGCTCAAGGGAGCCATTACAGTAGAAAACAGCAATGGGTGCAACTCTGCTAGCCTCTCCGCCGGATCGCCCCTCTGCATCTTGGTATATGCAGTACGTGTGAGTCGAAAAGCTGGGATAAAGTTCACGAGTATTTCACCAAGGTTGGTGCAAGTAAGTACTTGAAGTTTCAGAATCTCTAGACACGAGACATGGCCCGTGTTTCGGGATTGTATCCCTCATCAGTAGAGAACAAGTTCTGGGGTGGTGGAGAAGGCCGCCAAACAAACATCACAGGCTTCGTTGCCTTTCAGGCGCGCAGGTGCGTCTCCAGAAGCTCGTCAGCTTAGGGGCTCAAGGGAGCCATTACAGTAGAAAACAGCAATGGGCGCGACTCTGCTAGCCTCTCCGCCGGATCGCCCCTCTGCATCTTGGTATATGCAGAACGTGTGAGTCGAAAAGCTGGGATAAAGTTCATGAGTATTTCACCAAGGTTGGTGCAAGTAAGTACTTGAAGTTTCAGAATCTCTAGACACGAGACATGGCCCGTGTTTCGGGATTGTATCCCTCATCAGTAGAGAACAAGTTCTGGGGTGGTGGAGAAGGCCGCCAAACAAACTTCACAGGCTTCGTTGCCTTTCAGGCGCGCAGGTGCGTCTCCAGAAGCTCGTCAGCTTAGAGGCTCAAGGGAGCCATTACAGTAGAAAACAGCAATGGACGCGACTCTGCTAGCCTCTCCGCCGGATCGCCCCTCTGCATCTTGGTATATGCAGTACGTGTGAGTCGAAAAGCTGGGATAAAGTTCACAAGTATTTCACCAAGGTTGGTGCAAGTAAGTACTTGAAGTTTCAGAATCTCTAGACACGAGACATGGCCAGTGTTTCGGGATTGTATCCCTCATCAGTAGAGAACAAGTTCTGGGGTGGTGGAGAAGGCCGCCAAACAAACATCACAGGCTTCGTTGCCTTTCAGGCGCGCAGGTGCGTCTCCAGAAGCTCGTCAGCTTAGGGGCTCAAGGGAGCCATTACAGTAGAAAACAGCAATGGGCGCGACTCTGATAGCCTCTCCGCCGGATCGCCCCTTTGCATCTTGGTATATGCAGTACGTGTGAGTCGAAAAGCTGGGATAAAGTTCACAAGTATTTCACCAAGGTTGGTGCAAGTAAGTACTTGAAGTTTCAGAATCTCTAGACACGAGACATGGCCCGTGTTTCGGGATTGTATCCCTCATCAGTAGAAAACAAGTTCTGGGGTGGTGGAGAAGGCCGCCAAACAAACATCACAGGCTTCGTTGCCTTTCAGGCACGCAGGTGCGTCTCCAGAAGCTCGTCAGCTTAGGGGCTCAAGGGAGCCATTACAGTAGAAAACAGCAATGGGCGCGACTCTGCTAGCCTCTCCGCCGGATCGCCCCTCCGCATCTTGGTATATGCAGTACGTGTGAGTCGAAAAGCTGGGATAAAGTTCACGAGTATTTCACCAAGGTTGGTGCAAGTAAGTACTTGAAGTTTCAGAATCTCTACACACGAGACATGGCCCGTGTTTCGGGATTGTATCCCTCATCAGTAGAGAACAAGTTCTGGGGTGGTGGAGAAGGCCGCCAAACAAACATAACAGGCTTCGTTGCCTTTCAGGCGCGCAGGTGCGTCTCCAGAAGCTCGTCAGCCTAGGGGCTCAAGGGAGCCATTACAGTAGAAAACAGCAATGGGCGCGACTCTGCTAGCCTCTCCGCTGGATCGCCCCTCTGCATCTTGGTATATGCAGTACGTGTGAGTCGAAAAGCTGGGATAAAGTTCATGAGTATTTCACCAAGGTTGGTGCAAGTAAGTACTTGAAGTTTCAGAATCTCTAGACACGAGACATGGCCCGTGTTTCGGGATTGTATCCCTCATCAGTAGAGAACAAGTTCTGGGGTGGTGGAGAAGGCCGCCAAACAAACATCACAGGCTTCGTTGCCTTTCAGGCGCGCAGGTGCGTCTCCAGAAGCTCGTCAGCTTAGGGGCTCAAGGGAGCCATTACAGTAGAAAACAGCAATGGGCGCGACTCTGCTAGCCTCTCCGCCGGATCGCCCCTCTGCATCTTGGTATATGCAGTACGTGTGAGTCGAAAAGCTGGGATAAAGTTCACGAGTATTTCACCAAGGTTGGTGCAAGTAAGTACTTGAAGTTTCAGAATCTCTAGACACTAGACATGGCCCGTGTTTCGGGATTGTATCCCTCATCAGTAGAGAACAAGTTCTGGGGTGGTGGAGAAAGCCGCCAAACAAACATCACAGGCTTCGTTGCCTTTCAGGCGCGCAGGTGCGTCTCCAGAAGCTCGTCAGCTTAGGGGCTCAAGGGAGCCATTACAGTAGAAAACAGCAATGGGCACGACTCTGCTAGCCTCTCCGCCGGATCGCCCCTCTGCATCTTGGTATATGCAGTACGTGTGAGTCGAAAAGCTGGGATAAAGTTCACGAGTATTTCACCAAGGTTGGTGCAAGTAAGTACTTGAAGTTTCAGAATCTCTAGACACGAGACATGGCCCGTGTTTCGGGATTGCATCCCTCATCAGTAGAGAACAAGTTCTGGGGTGGTGGAGAAGGCCGCCAAACAAACATCACAGGCTTCGTTGCCTTTCAGGCGCGCAGGTGTGTCTCCAGAAGCTCGTCAGCTTAGGGGCTCAAGGGAGCCATTACAGTAGAAAACAGCAATGGGCGCGACTCTGCTAGCCTCTCCGCCGGATCGCCCCTCTGCATCTTGGTATATGCAGTACGTGTGAGTCGAAAAGCTGGGATAAAGTTCACGAGTATTTCACCAAGGTTGGTGCAAGTAAGTACTTGAAGTTTCAGAATCTCTAGACACGAGACATGGCCCGTGTTTCGGGATTGTATCCCTCATCAGTAGAGAACAAGTTCTGGGGTGGTGGAGAAGGCCGCCAAACAAACATCACAGGCTTCGTTGCCTTTCAGGCGCGCAGGTGCGTCTCCAGAAGCTCGTCAGCTTAGGGGCTCAAGGGAGCCATTACAGTAGAAAACAGCAATGGGTGCAACTCTGCTAGCCTCTCCGCCGGATCGCCCCTCTGCATCTTGGTATATGCAGTACGTGTGAGTCGAAAAGCTGGGATAAAGTTCACGAGTATTTCACCAAGGTTGGTGCAAGTAAGTACTTGAAGTTTCAGAATCTCTAGACACGAGACATGGCCCGTGTTTCGGGATTGTATCCCTCATCAGTAGAGAACAAGTTCTGGGGTGGTGGAGAAGGCCGCCAAACAAACATCACAGGCTTCATTGCCTTTCAGGCGCGCAGGTGCGTCTCCAGAAGCTCGTCACCTTAGGGGCTCAAGGGAGCCATTACAGTAGAAAACAGCAATGGGCGCGACTCTGCTAGCCTCTCCGCCGGATCGCCCCTCTGCATCTTGGTATATGCAGTACGTGTGAGTCGAAAAGCTGGGATAAAGTTCACGAGTATTTCACCAAGGTTGGTGCAAGTAAGTACTTGAAGTTTCAGAATCTCTAGACACGAGACATGGCCCGTGTTTCGGGATTGTATCCCTCATCAGTAGAGAACAAGTTCTGGGGTGGTGGAGAAGGCCGCCAAACAAACATCACAGGCTTCGTTGCCTTTCAGGCGCGCAGATGCGTCTCCAGAAGCTTGCCAGCTTAGGGGCTCAAGGGAGCAATTACAGTAGAAAACAGCAATGGGCGCGACTCTGCTAGCCTCTCCGCCGGATCGCCCCTCTGCATCTTGGTATATGCAGTACGTGTGAGTCGAAAAGCTGAAAGGCAACGAAGCCTGTGATGTTTGTTTGGCGGCCTTCTCCACCACCCCAGAACTTGTTCTCTACTGATGAGGGATACAATCCCGAAACACGGGCCATGTCTCGTGTCTAGAGATTCTGAAACTTCAAGTACTTACTTGCACCAACCTTGGTGAAATACTCGTGAACTTTATCCCAGCTCTTCGACTCACACGTACTGCATATACCAAGATGCAGAGGGGCGATCCGGCGGAGAGGCTAGCAGAGTCGCGCCCATTGCTGTTTTCTACTGTAATGGCTCCCTTGAGCCCCTAAGCTGACGAGCTTCTGGAGACGCACCTGCGCGCCTGAAAGGCAACGAAGCCTGTGATGTTTGTTTGGCGGCCTTCTCCACCACCCCAGAACTTGTTCTCTACTGATGAGGGATACAATCCCGAAACACGGGCCATGTCTCGTGTCTAGAGATTCTGGAACTTCAAGTACTTACTTGCACCAACCTTGGTGAAATACTCGTGAACTTTATCCCAGCTCTTCGACTCACACGTACTGCATATACCAAGATGCAGAGGGGCGATCCGGCGGAGAGGCTAGCAGAGTCGCGCCCATTGCTGTTTTCTACTGTAATGGCTCCCTTGAGCCCCTAAGCTGACGAGCTTCTGGAGACGCACCTGCGCGCCTGAAAGGCAACGAAGCCTGTGATGTTTGTTTGGCGGCCTTCTCCACCACCCCAGAACTTGTTCTCTACTGATGAGGGATACAATCCCGAAACACGGGCCATGTCTCGTGTCTAGAGATTCTGAAACTTCAAGTACTTACTTGCACCAACCTTGGTGAAATACTCATGAACTTTATCCCAGCTCTTCGACTCACACGTACTGCATATACCAAGATGCAGAGGGGCGATCCGGCGGAGAGGCTAGCAGAGTCGCGCCCATTGCTGTTTTCTACTGTAATGGCTCCCTTGAGCCCCTAAGCTGACGAGCTTCTGGAGACGCACCTGCGCGCCTGAAAGGCAACGAAGCCTGTGATGTTTGCTTGGCGGCCTTCTACACCACCCCAGAACTTGTTCTCTACTGATGAGGGATACAATCCCGAAACACGGGCCATGTCTCGTGTCTAGAGATTCTGAAACTTCAAGTACTTACTTGCACCAACCTTGGTGAAATACTCGTGAACTTTATCCCAGCTCTTCGACTCACATGTACTGCATATACCAAGATGCAGAGGGGCGATCCGGCGGAGAGGCTAGCAGAGTGGCGCCCATTGCTGTTTTCTACTGTAATGGCTCCCTTGAGCCCCTAAGCTGACGAGCTTCTGGAGACGCACCTGCGCGCCTGAAAGGCAACGAAGCCTGTGATGTTTGTTTGGCGGCCTTCTCCACCACCCCAGAACTTGTTCTCTACTGATGAGGGATACAATCCCGAAACACGGGCCATGTCTCGTGTCTAGAGATTCTGAAACTTCAAGTACTTACTTGCACCAACCTTGGTGAAATACTCGTGAACTTTATCCCAGCTCTTCGACTCACACGTACTGCATATACCAAGATGCAGAGGGGCGATCCGGCGGAGAGGCTAGCAGAGTCGCGCCCATTGCTGTTTTCTACTGTAATGGCTCCCTTGAGCCCCTAAGCTGACAAGCTTCTGGAGACGCACCTGCGCGCCTGAAAGGCAACGAAGCCTGTGATGTTTGTTTGGCGGCCTTCTCCACCACCCCAGAACTTGTTCTCTACTGATGAGGGATACAATCCCGAAACACGGGCCATGTCTCGTGTCTAGAGATTCTGAAACTTCAAGTACTTACTTGCACCAACCTTGGTGAAATACTCGTGAACTTTATCCCAGCTCTTCGACTCACACGTACTGCATATACCAAGATGCAGAGGGGCGATCCGGCGGAGAGGCTAGCAGAGTCGCGCCCATTGCTGTTTTCAACTGTAATGGCTCCCTTGAGCCCCTAAGCTGACGAGCTTCTGGAGACGCACCTGCGCGCCTGAAAGGCAACGAAGCCTGTGATGTTTGTTTGGCGGCCTTCTCCACCACCCCAGAACTTGTTCTCTACTGATGAGGGATACAATCCCGAAACACGGGCCATGTCTCGTGTCTAGAGATTCTGAAACTTCAAGTACTTACTTGCACCAACCTTGGTGAAATACTCGTGAACTTTATCCCAGCTCTTCGACTCACACGTACTGCATATACCAAGATGCAGAGGGGCGATCCGGCGGAGAGGCTAGCAGAGTCGCGCCCATTGCTGTTTTCTACTGTAATGGCTCCCTTGAGCCCCTAAGCTGACGAGCTTCTGGAGACGCACCTGCGCGCCTGAAAGGCAACGAAGCCTGTGATGTTTGTTTGGCGGCCTTCTCCACCACCCCAGAACTTGTTCTCTACTGATGAGGGATACAATCCCGAAACACGGGCCATGTCTCGTGTCTAGAGATTCTGGAACTTCAAGTACTTACTTGCACCAACCTTGGTGAAATACTCGTGAACTTTATCCCAGCTCTTCGACTCACACGTACTGCATATACCAAGATGCAGAGGGGCGATCCGGCGGAGAGGCTAGCAGAGTCGCGCCCATTGCTGTTTTCTACTGTAATGGCTCCCTTGAGCCCCTAAGCTGACGAGCTTCTGGAGACGCACCTGCGCGCCTGAAAGGCAACGAAGCCTGTGATGTTTGTTTGGCGGCCTTCTCCACCACCCCAGAACTTGTTCTCTACTGATGAGGGATACAATCCCGAAACACGGGCCATGTCTCGTGTCTAGAGATTCTGGAACTTCAAGTACTTACTTGGACCAACCTTGGTGAAATACTCGTGAACTTTATCCCAGCTCTTCGACTCACACGTACTGCATATACCAAGATGCGGAGGGGCGATCCGGCGGAGAGGCTAGCAGAGTCGCGCCCATTGCTGTTTTCTACTGTAATGGCTCCCTTGAGCCCCTAAGCTGACGAGCTTCTGGAGACGCACCTGCGCGCCTGAAAGGCAACGAAGCCTGTGATGTTTGTTTGGCGGCCTTCTCCACCACCCCAGAACTTGTTCTCTACTGATGAGGGATACAATCCCGAAACACGGGCCATGTCTCGTGTCTAGAGATTCTGAAACTTCAAGTACTTACTTGCACCAACCTTGGTGAAATACTCATGAACTTTATCCCAGCTCTTCGACTCACACGTACTGCATATACCAAGATGCAGAGGGGCGATCCGGCGGAGAGGCTAGCAGAGTCGCGCCCATTGCTGTTTTCTACTGTAATGGCTCCCTTGAGCCCCTAAGCTGACGAGCTTCTGGAGACGCACCTGCGCGCCTGAAAGGCAACGAAGCCTGTGATGTTTGCTTGGCGGCCTTCTACACCACCCCAGAACTTGTTCTCTACTGATGAGGGATACAATCCCGAAACACGGGCCATGTCTCGTGTCTAGAGATTCTGAAACTTCAAGTACTTACTTGCACCAACCTTGGTGAAATACTCGTGAACTTTATCCCAGCTCTTCGACTCACATGTACTGCATATACCAAGATGCAGAGGGGCGATCCGGCGGAGAGGCTAGCAGAGTGGCGCCCATTGCTGTTTTCTACTGTAATGGCTCCCTTGAGCCCCTAAGCTGACGAGCTTCTGGAGACGCACCTGCGCGCCTGAAAGGCAACGAAGCCTGTGATGTTTGTTTGGCGGCCTTCTCCACCACCCCAGAACTTGTTCTCTACTGATGAGGGATACAATCCCGAAACACGGGCCATGTCTCGTGTCTAGAGATTCTGAAACTTCAAGTACTTACTTGCACCAACCTTGGTGAAATACTCGTGAACTTTATCCCAGCTCTTCGACTCACACGTACTGCATATACCAAGATGCAGAGGGGCGATCCGGCGGAGAGGCTAGCAGAGTCGCGCCCATTGCTGTTTTCTACTGTAATGGCTCCCTTGAGCCCCTAAGCTGACGAGCTTCTGGAGACGCACCTGCGCGCCTGAAAGGCAACGAAGCCTGTGATGTTTGTTTGGCGGCCTTCTCCACCACCCCAGAACTTGTTCTCTACTGATGAGGGATACAATCCCGAAACACGGGCCATGTCTCGTGTCTAGAGATTCTGAAACTTCAAGTACTTACTTGCACCAACCTTGGTGAAATACTCGTGAACTTTATCCCAGCTCTTCGACTCACACGTACTGCATATACCAAGATGCAGAGGGGCGATCCGGCGGAGAGGCTAGCAGAGTCGCGCCCATTGCTGTTTTCTACTGTAATGGCTCCCTTGAGCCCCTAAGCTGACGAGCTTCTGGAGACGTACCTGCGCGCCTGAAAGGCAACGAAGCCTGTGATGTTTGTTTGGCGGCCTTCTCCACCACCCCAGAACTTGTTCTCTACTGATGAGGGATACAATCCCGAAACACGGGCCATGTCTTGTGTCTAGAGATTCTGAAACTTCAAGTACTTACTTGCACCAACCTTGGTGAAATACTCGTGAACTTTATCCCAGCTCTTCGACTCACACGTACTGCATATACCAAGATGCAGAGGGGCGATCCGGCGGAGAGGCTAGCAGAGTCGCGCCCATTGCTGTTTTCTACTGTAATGGCTCCCTTGAGCCCCTAAGCTGACGATCTTCTGGAGACGCACCTGCGCGCATGAAAGGCAACGAAGCCTGTGATGTTTGTTTGGCGGCCTTCTCCACCACCCCAGAACTTGTTCTCTACTGATGAGGGATACAATCCCGAAACACGGGCCATGTCTCGTGTCTAGAGATTCTGAAACTTCAAGTACTTACTTGCACCAACCTTGGTGAAATACTCGTGAACTTTATCCCAGCTCTTCGACTCACACGTACTGCATATACCAAGATGCAGAGGGGCGATCCGGCGGAGAGGCTAGCAGAGTGGCGCCCATTGCTGTTTTCTACTGTAATGGCTCCCTTGAGCCCCTAAGCTGACGAGCTTCTGGAGACCCACCTGCGCGCCTGAAAGGCAACGAAGCCTGTGATGTTTGTTTGGCGGCCTTCTCCACCACCCAGAACTTGTTCTCTACTGATGAGGGATACAATCCCGAAACACGGGCCATGTCTCGTGTCTAGAGATTCTGAAACGTCAAGTACTTACTTGCACCAACCTTGGTGAAATACTCGTGAACTTTATCCCAGCTCTTCGACTCACACGTCCTGCATATACCAAGATGCAGAGGGGCGATCCGGCGGAGAGGCTAGCAGAGTCGCGCCCATTGCTGTTTTCTACTGTAATGGCTCCCTTGAGCCCCTAAGCTGACGAGCTTCTGGAGACGCACCTGCGCGCCTGAATGGCAACGAAGCCTGTGATGTTTGTTTGGCGGCCTTCTCCACCACCCCAGAACTTGTTCTCTACTGATGAGGGATACAATCCCGAAACACGGGCCATGTCTCGTGTCTAGAGATTCTGAAACTTCAAGTACTTACTTGCACCAACCTTGGTGAAATACTCGTGAACTTTATCCCAGCTCTTCGACTCACACGTACTGCATATACCAAGATGCAGAGGGGCGATCCGGCGGAGAGGCTAGCAGAGTCGCGCCCATTGCTGTTTTCTAATGAATTGGCTGTGCCCGGCCGGATGGCGGGGAAAGACCCAGCCGCCGGGCGGAGTACAAGGAGATTAGGAAATCGGCAAAGAGAACAAACACTGAATCAACCGTGTAGCGGTCATGCACGAACAACACAGAATACACTGACTCCAAGGTAGAGAACGTCAGTGCCACGGAGTGACTGAAAGTACGACCCTAATAGAGCAACCAAACTAAACACCCTCACTGAGGAGGCAGGAAACAAACAGGAAACAAACAACCAACGGGAAACCGGAAGTCAGGCAAAACGAACTGGGACAGAGAACTCGGAAGTAAGAGCTAGATGCTAGAACGCAAAGCGGCGTTCCGTTGGTGTAATGCGTCTTATATAGTGTCATGCAATTAAAGCTACAGCTCGAGTGGGACATCGGGGCATGACAGCACACTCCCCCCACAATGCACCCCCCGGGTTTGGGCTTGTCAGGATGTTTCAGATGGTATAAACGTACCAGCCAAGGGGCGTGTACATTATGAGCTGGCTCCCATGTGCGTTCCTCGACTCGGTAACCTTTCCAATGAATCAAGTATTGGGGGTTCTTCCCCATTCTACGTGAGTCCAGGATAGCCTCGACCTCATATTCCTCAGAATCTTGAATGGTTATAGGAGCGGGTTTCTTAGGCAATCTGGTACCCGGTTCAACCGGCTTTAACAGTGAAACATGGAATACTGGATGAATTCTGAATGAAGGGGGCAATTCTAGTTTCATGGCCACCAGATTAATCAGCTTGATCACCTTATAGGGACCTTTAAATTTGGGGTTGAACTTGCGAGGACCACCGAAGCGAAATGTATCTCGTGGACAGCCACACCTCATCCCCGGGTGCATAGATAGGTTCTAACCTCCTGTGTAGGTTTGCTCCCTCCGTGTATCTCACCTTCGCCATCTCTAGACTGTCTAGTGTTTTCTTATGTACCCCCTGTAGTCTTACAACCAGATCAGCTGCTGTGGGAGTCGGACTGTCTGTAGGGATTCCTGAAGGCAACAACTTAGGGTGGTAACCATAGGAACAAAAGAAAGGGGTGGTATTAATAGAGGTATGTGGACTATTGTTGTATGATATTTCAGCCAACCATACAAGTTTGTCCCAGTCTACTAGGGACTGCAAGACCTGATTCCTTATGTACTGTTCAAAGCATTGATTAACCCTCTCTGTCTTCCCAACTGACTGAGGGTGGTGGCTAGAGGACAGTCTAACATCTATCTGGAGCAAAGAACATAAACACCTCCAGAAACGTGACACAAATTGGGCCCCTCTATCGGAAACCAAGACAGAAGGGAAACCATGGAGGCGGACTACCTGCTGCATAAACACTGAAGCCAATTGAACTGCTGTGGGTAATCCCCCCAAAGGTACAAAATGAACCATTTTCGTGAATAAGTCTACCACGACTAACAAGGTATTGTTCTTCATCTTAGTGAGTGGCAACTCCACTATAAAATCAAGGGACACGGTATGCCAAGGGCCTGGAAGGGAAGCTAAAGGCATGAGTAAGCCTACTGGGTTTAGGTGAGATACTTTGCTCTGAGCACATACATGACATGTTTTGACAAAGGATTCTATGGATGGCGGGGAAAGACCCAGCCGCCGGGCGGAGTACAAGGAGATTAGGAAATCGGCAAAGAGAACAAACACTGAATCAACCGTGTAGCGGTCATGCACGAACAACACAGAATACACTGACTCCAAGGTAGAGAACGTCAGTGCCACGGAGTGACTGAAAGTACGACCCTAATAGAGCAACCAAACTAAACACCCTCACTGAGGAGGCAGGAAACAAACAGGAAACAAACAACCAACGGGAAACCGGAAGTCAGGCAAAACGAACTGGGACAGAGAACTCGGAAGTAAGAGCTAGATGCTAGAACGCAAAGCGGCGTTCCGTTAGTGTAATGCGTCTTATATAGTGTCATGCAATTAAAGCTACAGCTCGAGTGGGACATCGGGGCATGACAGCACACTCCCCCCACAATGCACCCCCCGGGTTTGGGCTTGTCAGGATGTTTCAGATGGTATAAACGTACCAGCCAAGGGGCGTGTACATTATGAGCTGGCTCCCATGTGCGTTCCTCGACTCGGTAACCTTTCCAATGAATCAAGTATTGGGGGTTCTTCCCCATTCTACGTGAGTCCAGGATAGCCTCGACCTCATATTCCTCAGAATCTTGAATGGTTATAGGAGCGGGTTTCTTAGGCAATCTGGTACCCGGTTCAACCGGCTTTAACAGTGAAACATGGAATACTGGATGAATTCTGAATGAAGGGGGCAATTCTAGTTTCATGGCCACCAGATTAATCAGCTTGATCACCTTATAGGGACCTTTAAATTTGGGGTTGAACTTGCGAGGACCACCAAGCGAAATGTATCTCGTGGACAGCCACACCTCATCCCCGGGTGCATAGATAGGTTCTAACCTCCTGTGTAGGTTTGCTCCCTCCGTGTATCTCACCTTCGCCATCTCTAGACTGTCTAGTGTTTTCTTATGTACCCCCTGTAGTCTTTCAACCAGATCAGCTGCTGTGGGAGTCGGACTGTCTGTAGGGATTCCTGAAGGCAACAACTTAGGGTGGTAACCATAGGAACAAAAGAAAGGGGTGGTATTAATAGAGGTATGTGGACTATTGTTGTATGATATTTCAGCCAACCATACAAGTTTGTCCCAGTCTACTAGGGACTGCAAGACCTGATTCCTTATGTACTGTTCAAAGCATTGATTAACCCTCTCTGTCTTCCCATCTGACTGAGGGTGGTGGCTAGAGGACAGTCTAACATCTATCTGGAGCAAAGAACATAAACACCTCCAGAAACGTGACACAAATTGGGCCCCTCTATCGGAAACCAAGACAGAAGGGAAACCATGGAGGCGGACTACCTGCTGCATAAACACTGAAGCCAATTGAACTGCTGTGGGCAATCCCCCCAAAGGTACAAAATGAACCATTTTCGTGAATAAGTCTACCACGACTAACAAGGTATTGTTCTTCATCTTAGTGAGTGGCAACTCCACTATAAAATCAAGGGACACGGTATGCCAAGGGCCTGGAAGGGAAGCTAAAGGCACGAGTAAGCCTACTGGGTTTAGGTGAGATACTTTGCTCTGAGCACATACATGACATGTTTTGACAAAGGATTCTATGTCCTTAATCATGGTAGGCCACCAAAAACTTTCACGCACAGCTTTGGTTGTCCACTTGATTCCTGGATGGCCTGCCACGGGATGAGTATGATACCACTTCAAGATCTGTTCTTGCAACTCATGGGAGGGCAATACTACTCCTCCCTGTACACATACATAACCCTCCTTCGTAGCGGTTTCCTGGGAACCCACTAGGGCATGCATGTCCACTGCGGCTTGACTTGTCTTGACCTGATTCAAGAAATCCTCTTCCGTGAGTATCCCCCCTATGATGTTCTCCCTAGAAATGATATAGGGCTGCTCTATCAATCCTGTAGGGTGATCGAAACTCAGTCGGGACAAGGCGTCCGCCATGCCGTTCCTTTTCCCTGGTCTATAGTGGACGGAAAAGTCGTATTCACTGAAGAATTGGGACCAGCGTAATTGTCTCATGGACAGAGCTTTGGCTGACTTGATATATTGTAGGTTACGGTGGTCCGTGTACACCACTGCAGGATATCGAGCGGCCAGTAAGTATTGCCTCCACTCCTCGAATACCTTTTTGATTGCTAGGAGCTCTTTGTCCCCTACTGCATAATTGTATTCAGCAGGGGTAAATTTGTGGGAGTAATAAGCTAGAGGATGACACTCTCCCAACACAGGATCCGCCTGAGATAAAACACCTCCCACTGCCACTTGGGAGGCACCCACCTCCACCACAAAAGGCAAGGCTGGATCCGAATGACGCAAAACTGGAGCACTGGTAAAGGCGGTCTTCAGCAGCCGGAATGAACAATCGGCCTCACTGGACCATAAGAATGGAATGCCCTTTTTTAACAAGGCCGTAAATGGCGCCACCAGGGCCGAGAAACTCTGAATAAACCATCTATAGAAATTGGCCAGACCCAGGAAACTTGGATCAGAGGACAGCCAATATTGTTATTATCCAAAGAAAGACATACCACTGACGGAATACAGCTCATACAGACCCATAACATTGTTACATTTAGAGGCAAAGGTACTGGGAAAAATCCTGGTCGAACAGGTTAAGGGAAGTGATAGCTACTGTGGTCCACCTGGACCAATCTAGCTTCATGCCGCCTAGGGGAAGCAGATTAAACATGTGGCATCTATATGGGAATTGCATATTACTGTGGTTCCTCAGGTTGAAGGAGCTGAGCTGCCCTCGTTAGACACCAAGATGGCATTTGATAGCACTAAATGGAGCAATTTGTTTGCAGCCCTTGCCAGATTGGGCTGTAGCCCCCAGTTCTGCGGGTGACTAAACCTCTTTATCAGGGCAGTTGGAAACAGTACAGGTTAATAACATGCTGCCCCAGCCTTTTGCTCTGACTCAGGGCACCAGCCAAGTATACCCCCTGCCCCCAATGATTTTTGGTCTGGCGCTTGAACCACTGGTGGCCTTGGTATGCCAAGATCCACTTATACAAGGAAACTGTGGCACTGGGAAATGGAAATAACAAATCTCTCCTTATGCTGACGATATACTGCTATAGTCCATGCACCCCGATCTCACAGTGGACAGGATATTACATATAATTCAACTTTGTGGAGACTGCTACGGATACAGGATTCACTGGAGCAAGTCCATCATCTTTCCCCTAATAGGGGATGTCTGCTACCTGCCATCGAGGTGTGTGGCTCTAATAGTGCAGGATGGATTTTGATATCTGAGAATATACATCACATGTGATGTGGGAGACTTCCTAGAGAAAAAAATTCTCCCACACCTAGATCGCCTCCAGAGCAATATATTGCCCACTGGTGGGCGCTCCCCGTGTCTCTGATGGGCAGAGCTGTCCTCTTTAAGATGATGACCCTCTCAAGCCTACTCTGTGTTCTACAGAACACCCTCTACAAAGCAAAGTACCCCCAGATTTCTTCAAGAAGGTTTACCATGAGTTGTGAGACCTACTGTGGGATAGGGGTAGCTCAAAAAAAGCACTGTGCAAACTCCAAAGAGGGGTGTATGAAGGAGGGCTGGCGGTCTTTAACATAAGCAAATGATATTGGGTGTTCGCTGATCAAACAGAACAGGCATACTTTATGGATCAGGAAGCTATGGGAAGCCGTGGCTACCTGCTGCTGCTCTACAGGAAGGGGCGAGAGGGGGCCCTGCTCACACACACTAAGGTGAGGCCGTGGCGAGAGACTACTAGATTCTTGGGCTGGGAGGGCAAGTTGACAGACAAGAACCCGCTGTGGGACAGCGACATCCTGTGGGAGGTTGAGGGCCTAGAGGGATTCTCCAAATGGGAGCTACTTGGCATTGCATAGTTGGGGGATTTGTGGAGAGGACACGCCATGGTAATATTTGAGACTCTGATGCCCAATTATTAGGAGGTGGAGCCAGAGCGTTTTAGACATCTACAGCTGGGGCGCGCACTGAGGCGACACATATTAGTGAGCAACCAGTTATCAGAGTTGGAGCTGCTACAGGACTGACTATTATTAGATCCCATGATGGACAAAGCCATCTCTGATTTATAAGAAATTAACTAACAATTCCCCATATCCTCTGAAGGCATTGAGGGACGCGTGGGTGGGAGACTTTGGACTCAGAGGGCGACGCCTGGGTTGATGCAGTGCAGAGCCCTGGGAAGTGGCAATATGATTAAGTTTCCATTTAGTCCAACTAAGGATACTTCACAGATCGTATTACTCTCGAACATTCCTACAAAAATTAGTGAGGAGCAACACTACCCAATGTGCCAGGGATTGTGGTTTGGTAGGAACCTTCTTTCACATATTGTGAGCCTGCTCAGAAATTCAGCATTACTGGAGGGGAGTGGTGAAAATTATGGCCCAGGTCACTGCACTCAAGGTACCTCTGGAGGCTAAATGGCATCTATTGATTATAACAGGTGGAGGTGTGGCCCAGATACCAGAAGATTTGGCTAGCATTGGCTGCAGGGGTCAATAAGGCCAACATAGCAAGGCCCCAGGGGTGGGCATGCCCCCCATATCGAAGACTGAGAAAACGATATGGACTAGTGTCTACAGGCAGAACATGTGGCATACCACGCTGCCCTAGCAGTTGGGAGACGGTTTGGGATAAATGGCGTAAATATAGAGTCCAATGAGTAAGAAGATGAGGAGTGACACCTTGGGAGATGTACCCAGGTCATTGTTTTAATTTCACCCGGATGAGATATTCATGCTTGCATATGATACAGACTTTCCACTTGACACCTATAGCTTTCACGATTCCACTGTGACTTGTTACTTCCCGATGTACATTGTGCAAATGATCCATCAATTGTATTTACTGTTCAATGAGCAACTGTTAAATAAAAAGATCTATCAAAAATAGAATATGTGGCAGGGGAATAATTGCTTTGTTGGTGCAGGGTTGCGGATAATGGGCAGCAGTCTTCTTCTTATAAAAATTGTTGTAATGCTGCTGTCCAAAAAGGCCCAACTTGAAGTAATCTCAATAATATTTTAGAGGTCTTGTGAAGAGTAGGTACTGTGACGTTGCATTTTGAATAAAACACAATGGGTTCTGGGCCTTGATAAGAAGGATCATGTCTGGAATATGAAGACCAAAACGTCTACTTTGCCCACATAGTTACATTCATTTATCATCAAAATACCCTCCCGTGGTCAATCCCGCCCAGGTCATTCCCACTTTCTGCTTCCTTTACTGAGGTCGTTGGGCAGCGGAGGCACTCTCCATTTTGTCGGCTGCTTGTAAATACTAAAACTAAACTTGCTCCACTGCATTGCATGAACACAAGACAGCAAAAAAGCATTGTATCTACTAAGATGTGGCACTGGCTTCCCTTTTCCCTGAGCTGTTTCACTTTTGGCTGCCATGCACCAAACACACACCCTTGCGCCATAGTGCAAGGGTGCATGCATTCTCTAAGGGATAGTTTTTGCACTAGACGGGTCCTTTGAAGAAAAAAAAATATCCTTCAACAATTTTACTGCCTTTTATGTATGCTGTAAAATGCCGCACACATGGAAAGTAGGAAAAGCAAAGCGAAATGAAAACATTTCTTCTTGTTGCGCCTGCCTCGAGGAAGTGTAGGATTTTGACTAAAATTTTGTAGATAGAGATTTGCATAAAAACCCATGGGTGGTGGCTTTAGCACTCCCTGCACCACCGATGGAACGCCCCTTGTTGCAGCGTGAAAGGAAGCAGTGCATTGCACAAGTTTGCATTACTTGCAGAATCTATCCAAGGCAAATCCAGATTTGTGTTGGATAGTAAATCCAAAAATAACACTTTGCATCGGGTTTGAATTACAAAAGTGTCAAGCATTAGTAAATCTGGACCATAATTCAATCAATTTTCATAGAGGTTAAAGTCAGAACAAATTCTCTTAATTATTTGGGGGCATATTATCAAGAACAGCATTAAAAAGTATCACCGGTTTAGCGGCAAAAAACTGCTGCTAGAACGGCAATAATGGGCTTGATAATATGCCCTTGTGAATTCCCATAGAAGCCCAGGTTCTGGTGTCAACCTGGGCTTCTATTGGAATTCACAAGGGCATATTATCAAGCCCATTATCGCCATTTTAGCGGCAGTTTTCTGCCGTTAAACCGGCAATAATTGTAACGCCGTTCTTGATAATATGCCCCTTGGTTGTTTAATACAGCTTCGGCTTTTATGAAGCGGTATGTTTCTGCCACTTCATCCTAAACAATTACAAACTTCTACAATTAGACCACTGCACCACCAGATGTGAAAAAAATTCTACATTTTATTTACAAGTACTTTACACTTTTTACAGAACATAATTTTTCAATTTTTTTTACAAGCTGCATAAAGAAATATAAAGCAAAACAAATTGCAGAGCTTCACAGGTTATTCTAACAGATGGGTGAACCAGGTAATGATTTTTGAATCATGATGATTGGTAAAAATTATAAAAGCTATGACAGCATTACTGACCTACGTAAATGGCTCATATTTCTTAATTCGAGCATTGGAAAAGTGGAATGGAATGTTAGGAATAATGCCTCAAAGCTACCCAAGTGAAAGAGAGCAAATCAAATAAAACAAGGAAAACCTCATGAGCCACATGAATGAAAGAAATGCACAGAAAATTAGTATGTGTTTTTTTTTACATTGCTTTCTTTGAAATTGCACATGCCAATGTAAACTACAGGACGGATTTCTTTTAACTGCTAGCTGAGATCCCCCAAATCAAAGTGGGAATTTGTGTTTGATGCAGTGCTATCACAACCCTAATGACATCTGTGAAGAACAGGGACACCAATGTCTATCAACATCACTTGTGGATTACACAATGTTTAACCTAACAATGAAAAAGAGTACCAAAGCAGGTCACTGTCGATTTCATGTAAATCACTGGAATCTTTTTAGTAAAACTCTAATTTCAAACATATTCTTTGTATTTAAGAATTGTCAGCTGCGCATTCCCGCACAACATGCAATGGAGGATCTCATTCAAGTGTGATTGAAGACGTAAAGTACCCCAGTCAATCTATGGGCACATGGAATAGATTATATATCTGGGGATTATTTAGCAGTCCCTGCCAACAGAGTCTTATGCTAACTGGATGAGGTAAATCTATCACAAAAGAACTGGTTTGTTAGTATTAGTAGCATCCAATTATTACCAATAAATTGTGGCTCACATTTCTATAGAAAACCTGTTGGTGACAATTAGGAATCTGAAAGAATAAATACAGAATGAGAAGATGGTCTCCAGGACTCGGTGATGTCCATGATTCGAAGATATTATTGTACACTGCTCATCGCCTTCGAGCATTGAAGAGTTCAATATGGTTGGAGGATTGGTGTCTTTTAAGGGATTAAACAGACATATTTAAGCTTGGTATTTCTGGAACTAGACTGAGACCTCGTGGTGTGTATTCAAGTACTAATAGGTATCTTCATGGTCTTTAAAAGAAATTGGCAATCACCTCTGCTAGGTTATTTACACTAGTGATATCACAGAAGAGACAATAACTACAGATCAGAATTAAATCCCATCAAAACGTACCTTTTGAAGTATGGCAATCCTAGCACATAATGCAATTTTGGAAATATAATACAATCAAAAAAAATGTTTAATAACAAAAAAGATTAAAGGTATTGTATTTAGTGTGTGAATTACTGTGTCACTTATGTTTGAAGTTCCCTGAAAAGGGCATATATCAAGATATTGACCTCACTAAATGACACAATGTAAGACTTGTTGCAATAAACTCTGCAAATCCCACTCCTCCATGGTCCGCCAATCCTACTGTGCTATTGCTATCACTAAAAGTGTCAAAGTGGCAGCGTAATTGGTAAGTGCTTCTCCAGCCCCACACGAAGGGCGGTCAGGCTTCTAGGTTTTACTCTTAAAGCTAGCATCACAATGCAGCTGGACAAGGGAACCTTTGAACATACTGATCCTTAGAAATTTGTCCCCACTAAATTCTCTGTGGCAAAGCTCTACAGTTCCTCAAAGTATTTCGAACAGTGATGATTCAGATAAAAATTAAACATATATTTCATAATTCAGGTATGCCAGTACATGTTCTACTCAGCAGAGAAAATAAAAGGTGGAAGAGAGCGAGACCAGCTCGCTCAATCCTTTATGCCTCTCTAAACATTGTGTTTGTCACACACTACTTGCTACATATTATTCGACAGTGGTTTGTATCAAAAATACTATTTACTGTAAACCTTTACATATAGTGTCAAACACAAAACATTAACCCGCACATCCATTTACAGTTGATTGAAGAAAACATGAGTCCAAAATCCGTGTGTTCTCCTTACAATTCTTGGATTTTTCTCAGGTTGAAAAGTCAGAATTTGAAGCTCAACTGGGTCCAGGAACTGATGACTTTATGTCAGCAGAGTAGGAAATATTCCCTGATAGTGTTTATAGATTCTGTTTGAATTTGTTTCACCATGATATCACGTGGACGGCAGCATTTCTTAGGGAGAAACAAATATGTAATTATAATAAATCCCTTAGGACCACAGGCAATGTGAGTTCTAGTACTACATTCTCTAACGTAAGTTTGTGACTGCCCTAAAACTGGATTCAGGAAGAATTATAACACTCTTTAATTTCTTTGCTAAAGCCTTCCTAACTGTTTTAGTTCCGGCTCCTTACACTGCCTCGCTACTAATGTTATACCTGTATCACGGAGAAAGACACACATGACAATGAAAGCAGCAGGAATATCAAAATTGATTTCTTTACTCAAGATTTTAAGTCTCAAATCAGTGACTTGCAGTGAATGGCTAATGTACAAGTCCAGGGGAACTGAGCCATTGCATGCCAACAAGCACATCCTGAAAAGGGACTATTTCTCCACCATGCAACTGAGCAGAACTGTCTTTTATTTCACAAGTCATGTTAGCACTTACTGTATTTAATAAAGAAAAGTGCAAAAATAATTACATTTCAATTACATATATGATACAAACCTGAAACATATTTTCTACATCACCTCAATTCTTCTTCATTTTTAGGTCTCGCATATTAGGTAGCACATGCTGTGTCTAGCTGAAGAGACCTATTGTCAGCTCCAAGTGGGCTTACAATCTGTCCATTACCTGCCATTGGTTGACTTTTCTGTCACTCTTACTTCAGGTGGTAATTTCTTCGTTTTGTTTAAGCACTCCATGAGATTGCACGTGTTTTCCAGCTGACTCCCTTGTGTACTCCTCTCCCACACCATGCTTATTTTGTTCTCTCACCCATGTGCTTATCCCGCGCTACACTCTGTGATGTGCTTGCTCTTGTGTGCTCTCTCTTCAGTTGCTAGCCTCTGTAAGCTTTACACATTTGCACCCTATGATTCAGTTTATCCTTACTGTCTGTCTGGCTTGCACCCCCTCCAATGTTACTGCACCCCACCTGCACAACATTTTTTTCCTTGTTAATTGCCAATCCAACTCGGATTGTTAAAAAGAAAAAAATGCTCATGTCATTTCCTAGGCACATGCATGCTTGATGTATGCGTCTACAAAATAATGCAGGCAGCCGCGGCAAAGGGATTTGTTTTTCTTTTAGTATTGCTGCCCAGCATCAGGGATGCTGCACAGCATGGCTAACTCCATTGCTGAGCCAACAGAACCCAAAGGCGAGGCTTATTGGCTTTTCCAATGCTTGTTAGTCTAGCTCCTTGCAATGATACTATGCAATGTACTCATCGTGATATATGACATCTACAAAGAGTCACACATTGTCATTTTTCGCATACAGTGGGTTGGTCGAAAATTGGACCTCTCTGAGTCAAAAGGTGTTAAGATAAGCTGTCTATGTTTTTGTCATCTATGGCTCTCATTGAGACAGCAGGATCTACAGAAATTTAGCTAGTCACTTTTTCTAAACAGTTGCTTTCCACTCCTGCAAATTCTCCAAGGGAAATGCTTGCCTCTGTGGTGTTTCCGCGGCAATGCCAAAGCCTGCAGAGACCCAAGGGAAACAGTGGATGTCATATGGCGGTATTCCATTTCAGCAGCCTTTTCCCGCTTCTCTCAAGTCTCCACAGACTGAAGAGCAACCAGAGAACGATGGGGCACACAGCCTTCAGCATCCACTCCATCCCTGTCAGCCACCGATCTAACTGTAGATTCCTCACTTTGCGAATTTCCCCAGAGACACCTCTGTCCTGCCTCTGGATAAGAAGGCACAGGCGCTCTGCTCTGATTTTCGGACAGTAGATATTTCCATAGAGGCAGCTAAAGTGGAGGGCATATACACAGAATCAGGGGTTTAGAGAACCAGGCCGTCCCTGCCCAGTCCAGGACTATCAGAATGAGCTGCCCTTGATATCATCTGACTTTCTTCAGTACCCGCGGGATCGGTGGCAGAGGTAGGAAGGTGTACAGGAGTCAGGAGTGGGACACATCCCCTAGAGACCAGATAAACTTTACAGCACAAACCTCTGAGCACTGAGGGGCTTATTTACAAGCCCCTTGGGCCGCTAGTGCATCACTTTTCCTGACACACCGATGGCGCTTTCAGCTGCCCCATATTTATAAGGACGCAAAAAGTCACCCTGCAGGGTATGCCCAGACGTGGGTCCCTTGCTCACTTTGCCACTGGATTCAAGATAGCCTGGCTGAGGAGGGTTATGAACCCGAAACCGGTCCCAGGATGCTTGTTTCCGGTCCAGGGAAGACATGGCTTGGCAGTTCGGGCTGGACTGTTCCCATGAGGCACAGGGTCAGACTGATTTGCATATGCCCATGTCTTAACTGGTGTGGCGGAGTGAGCTAAAGAATGATGATGGATTAAACCCGGATCAGTTGATTGGGGGTGAGTGCTTGCAATGTTCAACACTCCATCCATCATCCCCTTTGATTTTGCTAAGTTCGCCCTAAGTTGGCAGAGTATGCCCAAACGTGGGTTCCTTGCTCACTTTCCCACTGGATTCAAGATAGCCTGGCTGATGAGGGTTATGAACCCGAAACCGGTCCCAGGATGCTTGTTTCCGGTCCAGGGAAGACATGGCTTGGCAGTTCGGGCTGGACTGTTCCAATGAGGGACAGGGTCAGACTGATTTGCATATGGCCATGTCTGAACTGGGGTGGCGGAGTGAGCTAAAGAATGATGATGGATTAAACCCAGATCAGTTGACTGGGGGTGAGTGCTTGCAATGTTCAACACTCCGTCCATCATCCCCTTTGGTTTTGCCTTGTAAATACGGCCCCATTACAAGCAGCACTTTGCGTGAAAGGGGCATTCCATGGGAGTTGCTGGGAGTGATCCTACGCAACACCCATGGAGCAGCAACACCCATGGAACCTGACACATTTCCAGATTTACGAGAAATCGTTAACCTGGTAATGAGTCTAAATGCTACACCTCCACAGGGGAGGCTAGGGAGGCACAATGAGGAGAAATGTATTCATTTCTCCTTGTTTTTTTTTTTACCTCTTTCCATGCAGGCTGCATTATGCATCACACATAGAACGAGGAAATCACCTCGTATGATTGAATGTGCAGGAAGGTGTCCCTTCCTGCACATAAACAATCATTTAAAAAATGACATTTTGCAAGTTCTATGTTTGCTAATGCATGCAGCACACATAGAAGTTGAAAACGCCATTTCAGATTGCTTATGTGCAGGAAGGGACAGCTTCCAGCACATTAACAATAATCCCCATGATGCAGGTACACTTGCATGCATGGCAGCTAATTGTGTGCCAGCGCTGGGGAGACCCAAGGGATCTGTCATATTCTTGTAGATATGACGCATCCCTGTACTTTAAAAGTGCCGCAGCGTGGCACAGTCCTAGGGCTTGCGGTGCTGCGCTGCAGCACTTTCTTGTAAATGAGGCCCTGAATGTTTTCGAAGGTGGCAAAATTGTCTGTCAAGGGCACACTCTACTGTAGGAGCACACCGTAGGCCACGTCTGGATTCAGATGCTGCTCAGAATAGGTATGACAATGCCTCCTGAGTTTGTCTGTCCTGATGTTGAGGAACTCTTCTAAACGACCATCAGCGAGATCCTGTGAAATTCTAGCCAGTGCCAAAACCTCAGAGTCTCTAGAAGTGCTGTGCCACATGTTGCCCTGCTAGTTGCATTACTACATGGCAGCTGTGTTGTTTGTTAGCACCTGAATCGATCAGTCCTTGACAGAGCACAAAAAAAAGCCCTGAGAGGCAGTCGGATGGCATGCAATTCCAAGAAGATTTATGTGATGGTGATGCTCCACTGCAGCCAAGACCCCCTCTGATCTACACCTTGTGTGGGTGACTTACACAACTGACAGTTGATTCACCTATTACCATTCTGACTTCTGGGAAGGGTATGGAGGAAGTTTTGCTACAGGTCAGACAGGCATCTGCCATTCACCACTGGAGCTACCTAGTCTGGAACAAGTTCTTGATGCCCCTTGGTACGCAGCATCAACAATTTTCTGTAGAGAAAGAGAAGATTAGCCTGGTCCATCTACATCTGAGTGAAAACGAGCAATGTGAGGATAGACAGTGTCTGGAAAATGAAGGACATAACCAACTAAGGCAATCCAGAGGACTGGTAGATCAGTTGTGATTGAGTCCCAGTGGGGTAGGCAATGTCTTGTATGTCCCCCTACTAGCCCAAGATGCCCATTTGAGGTTGACCTAGTTTGGAAGCACTGACATAAGACATAAAGGAATAGGATTGATGTTGCATCTGTCCTCAACCTATTGTACTGATTCTGCCGCTAGTGCCACGAAAATCAGTATAGGTTACTGGATGGGCTTTGACGGTTTCCACTGGTGAAAAGTGAGGCCAGAACAGTAACCCCAGAACATCCAACACTGCTGGTGAAACAAGCAGGTTGATAAAAGCAATCCCAATGAGTGAGTCGTGCCTCTGTTGTTTCTGAAACGGCCCTGAGCCACATCAGCCTTTTCTCCTAAAAGATTGGGCCCACAAAATTACATAGCCATAAAAAATGCACAGATGTCACAAACAAATTTGGTGGATCACATCTAGGCGCATAGTCTATAAAATGACTCTGGATCTCACTGCCCAAGCAGCTACGTTTGTGGTGTCCAGACCATCTTGTACCATCTTGCGACAGCACAGGAGGTACCTAGTGCGCGAGGTCCCTGACAGTGTGATGTTAGTGACAGGCATAAGAAAAGTCAGGACTCGCCTTACAAGTGAGTGCTTGTACCGCAAGCCTTTGTGTCATTAGGAGATGGTTTATGACTGCTACCAAAGCGGAGATTCATCATCACTTCAGAAAACATTTTTAACCAGGCTGACATAGTGGGGTCAACCAAAGCCTTGATAAATGGCAACAGAGGTTCTGAAGCAGAACGTTCACACAACTTACAATTACTCTTCTCAGTGGTGATGAGACGTTCTAGGACTTCTACAACCTTCTTTACCACAAAAGCGAACAAAGCACTTTCTTCTTCTGCTGGCAGTGCCAAAAGGGAATCGAGGATAGATTCCTAAGAGGTATTTTGGACACTAGCATTCTGTAAGTTGAGACATAAGCCAGAACCAGAATAATAATGGGGTATCAAGGGATCTACCTCCTCACTGTAATCATCATTATGATGAGCATATTAAAAACCTAGCTTTACATCAAAGTAGGGCCCAAAAGTAGCCTTCGTCCTTCAGAAGTATTCCTGCTGGGGTAGAGAAAAAGTAGGGAAGGCATCTTCCAAAACTGGTTGCAACTTTGTCACTGTATAGTACCACAGCGGCTGAACCACAGCAGCGGAAGGATCTGAATCAAGGCTGGAGTCAAAACTGAATCCAGAGCCAGTGCTGCTGGAGCCAGAAGCAATTCCAATGGAGGATCAACTGGTGAGACCCGCGATAAAGGGGTGGATGCACATCTGGCACCAGAAGTGAAGCAGGTTGACTTTGTCCTAGGGGTAAGGAGGCCAGTGAGGAGGAATCTTCATAGGATCCCTGGGGCAAGAAGGCATGGCAGGGGGAGCTGGAATCAATCTCATTATCTGCAGCATGACCTCTCTGAATGCCTCAAATTTCGTTGGAGTCAGCAGTGGCCCAGGGAATTCAGTATGAGTATGAAAGGGGTAGGCTAGCTTCTCGCAGATGGCGGGACTCAATCCTGAATAGACTATGGGACAAGTTAAACTCGCTTGCTACATCCAATATTCCCTGTGTTTGTACAATGTAACGTGTTCACATATCTGTTCTTCATACAACAATGTTTGGACATTTACTAAGCCATCACGATACTTGAACAATCTTCCTAGCACCTTTGACGTTGTTAGTTCTGTCTGGTCCTTTACATGTTAAAAACTGTATATATTTGTACGTTATTGTATATTTGAATTCAGTCAGATTCTCCACCATCACCAAAAAGAACACACCAGTCTGTCATAACTGTGTAGATCTGTTATTTCATATATACTCGAACCCAGCTCATTTTAAGAACTTCCCCAGGAGGTGAGGCAAATCTTGCGAGACGCTCCCTTGAGCGCTCTAGACAGGCCTCGTCTCCCATTGGACCCGTGAGCCGAGCCCCTTTTTCTATTAGTCACTGGCATTGAGCGCCTGCACCGCGAGCACACTCGGATGCAGGACTCCGACGGAGAAACAGCACGGCTGTTCGTTCCCGTTTTGAAAGGTAACTACCATCCATACAGCGCGACTTTCTAGAGACACCCGCTCTGTGTGTCCGGACATGCAGATTTAGCCTATTATGCTAAACAATACTTCCCTTCTCCTTACAGTTATACATACCCATCGAGGATTAATCTACCTGTACCCAACGGCTGTGTGTTTACCAGCACGTCAAGTAAGTCCCTTTGACCCATCACCCCCGTCCATTTTTAACTTAGCAAGTTTCAGGGCCCTGATGGCACCTTTTAATTGTTTTTTCAGTACCCCTTGGAGCTCGAGGGAGCCCCCGTTCACAGACGGAACATTTGATGACCGTTTGACGACGTAGGTAACCATCCACGTCCTCTTCCTGTATAATACCACCACACTTATCTCACCACGTAGATACTGAATTTTGTGTTTAAATTACCTTGTAGGCTCTCCTTTCTCTTCCTGATGAAGACCCCATCATGAGGCCGCGAATTGCCCTTTAGCGTAACCGGGGTCGAAACGTAGAACTACGCCTCCATTCTACACACCATAGGAGCTAAATAAGCGATGCATTCTCGCTATCTATGTGTGATGTGATTTTGGGAACCTTTGCCCATTAATTTGATTGTAGAGGTTTTTCAATCGTCAATCTGGATGTAACAATTTTGTCACCACACCTTTACCCTGTCCCCCTCACTCACTCACTTACCTTCCCCCTTTTTTCACTGAGAGCACCGTTTTCGAATACCGAATGTAATGACATTATAATTACATGTATATACTACAATCTGTTTACTCATAACTTTGGCTGCAATTGGATCGCACTCTGACCTTGCATGATTAAAATGCCAAAATGTATGAAATGAATAAGTTGTTCCATTATTCCGACCCATTTTTAAATTCAATGGTGACTGTGTGCTTATTTTGAATTATTTGATACTTTTGAAACTCAGACCAAACTTCTTTTGTACTGACCCAGGGAATTCAGGGCGCAGAAACTAGAAGTTTGGCATCAGGTCTGAAGAGGCTCAGTTGGTGAGAAGTTCTAGGACTTCTACAACCTTCTTTACTACAAAAGCGAACTAGACACTTTCTTCTTCTGCTGGCAGCGCCAAAAGGGAATCAAGGATAGATTCCTAAGAGGTATTTAGGTCACTAGCATTCTGTAAGTTGAGACACAAGCCAGAACCAGAATAATAATGGGGTATCAAGGTATCTACTCAGTTAAGGCCATATATCAAGTTATATGCTCAGTTCCATTTTACAACAACAAGGGGCCCCAATTTCAGTCAGCAGGGACCTCGGGGAACATACTTCTTTTCAAACAACATTGGTCCCATGCATACAGGAAATTAAAGAACAAATAAAATATAGACAGAGTCAATCTATATTTAGAGAGACATGTCCAGCCAGACAGTGGTCTTTCAGAGTTTTTACTCAAGTTTCATGTAATTAAATCACACTGAGTACCTTCCACAAGTCAGCCAGTGTGGAACACAAGCCTGTGCCCAGCACTTACAGAACGGGTACAAAGGTTGAATGTAGAAAGCAAGGAAGGGCTTTATAAGGCAAAGCAAGTATCTCCGACATGAATACAATTGTACAGAGTATCACAACTAAGCACCTTTAAACACATAGTAATCACGTTTTTAAATTATTGGTGCTTAAAAAGGTCGACGGCGTTTCGGACCCCTAGTAAATCACGGGGTCCATCATCAGGACAATTTCAATGAGAGCCTTAAATGATTTAGCCTCTAAATGCCTAAAAGGGGGGAAAAAAGGGGAAAATATATACATTTACAGGAACTATAGTAACAAGAATAGGTGTCTTAAGGTGACCAGTGTACGGCGCAGTACTGGTTAAGTGCAGAAGAATTGAGTGAAACGACCTAGTGAGGATTTACGCTACTATCGTTGGTATGAGCTGACAGTGCGTGAAGTCATGCTACTTGGTGCATGGGTGCGAATAGTTCCATACATGGAGCAGAAGAATTGGAACAATCCTAC
Source organism: Lissotriton vulgaris (assembly GCF_964263255.1). NCBI lineage: Eukaryota > Metazoa > Chordata > Amphibia > Caudata > Salamandridae > Lissotriton > Lissotriton vulgaris. The sequence continues at coordinate 907,039 of NW_028251774.1, read as the reverse complement.
AGTAAAAGGTGAATACGGGGCGAAATGCGAGAGTGCTAGATGAAGGCGGACTGGCCGCATGCAAGGTGGGCAAGCCCGTCGTGAACAGTTGCAAAATACCGCAATGAGTGGCTATACGCTAGTGTAGTTCGAGCGATAAGAGAGGGTCGTGTGCCCAGGAGCGGTGTGCGGCAGGAACGGTAAAGTGAATTTACAAAACGTTACGCGTGAGGCGGCTGGACATGTCTCTCTAAATATAGATTGACTCTGTCTATATTTTATTTGTTCTTTAATTTCCTGTATGCATGGGACCAATGTTGTTTGAAAAGAAATATGCTCAGTTCCAGAACATAAACAATCATTCCCATGATTCAGGTAAACTTGCATGTATGGCAGCTAATTGTGTGCCAGCGCTGGGGAGACCAGAGGGATCCGTCATATTCTTGTAGATATGACAAATCCTTGTACTTTGAAAGTGCTGCAGCGTGGCACAGCCAAAGGGCTTGCGGTGCTGCGCAGTGGCACTTTCTTGTAAATGAGGCCCTGAATGTTTTCGAAGGTGGTAAAAATGTCTGTCAAGGGCACACTCTACTGTAAGAGCACACCGTAGGCCACGTCTGGATTCAGATGCTGCTCATATTAGGTATGACGATGCCTCCTGAGTTTGTCTGCCCTGATGTTGAGGAACCCTTCTAAACGAACATCAGCGAGATCCTGTGAAATTCTAGCTAGTGCCAAAACCTCAGTGTTTCTAGAAGGACTGTGACCACATGTCGCCCTGCTCGTTGCAATACTACATGGCAGCTGTATTGTTTGTTAGCACCTGAATCGATCGGCCCTTGAGAGTCGGATGGCATGTAATTCCAATAAGATTTATGTGATGGTGATGCTCCACTGCAGCCAAAACCCCCTCTGATCTACACCTTGTGTAGGTGACTTCCACAACTGACTGTTGATTCACCTATTACCATTCTGCCTTCTGGGAAGGGTATGGAGGAAGTTTTGCTACAGGTCAGAGAGGCATCTGCCATTCACCACTGGAGCTACCTAGTCACCTCGTCTGAGACAATGATCTCTTAGAAGTCTCCCAAATGCCTAAAGTTGGGAACAATGCAGATGCAGGTTCCACTAAAGGGTCTCCATATGCCTCTGAATGTGGGGTACTAGCAGGATGCCAGATATTAACTTGCCCAGAAGTTTCAGAACAATAGCGTGTGGAGCAGCAGCTCTAGCACGAAACATCAGCATCATAGCCTGAATTTCCAAGACTTAAGTGGGGTAAAAACCTTCAGGCAACTGTGTGACAACATAGCCTCGATAAGGGGTAGTCTCAGAAGCTCAAAAGGAGACCTGTCCTCATAGATGGATACCCAGTGACTTGTGCTCACACATGGAAACAATGACATTGTTTTCTGCAGGTGATCCAAGACGAGTTAAAGGGAGCCCACCTACACCAGCCAGTCATCAGGGTACAGTAAATTCCTGTATACATCTGCAGGTGATCCAAGACGAGTTAAAGGGAGCCCACCTTCACCAGCCAGTCATCAGGGTACAGTAAATTCACGTATACACGCCTTACAAAGATGTACCACAATCACTGGCATGGCCTTTGTAGAGACCTGGGAGATCTAAGGCCAAAGGGCAGGGCAGTGGATTTGACGTGGTTTGATTTCACCACGAAGGGAATATACTTCTTGTGGGACTGGTAGATGAAAGTATGCATACAGCAAATCCAAGAAAAACATCCAATATTCATAGTCCTAGGACAGCTGAACAAGTGCAATGGTCTTTATCTTCAACTTCTCCTTCTTGAGGAAAGGGTTTAGAACTCTGAGTTCTACGATCGATCTCAAGCCCCCATCTGTTTTGGGGATGAGACAGTAATGCGAGTAATAGCCCATTTGTCCCTCCAACTCTGGAACAAGTTCTTGATAGCACCCTTGGTATGCAACATCAACAATTTTCTGTAGAGAAAAAGAAGATTAGCCTGGTCCACCTACATCTGAGTGAAAACGAGCAACGTGAAGATAGACAGTGTCTGGAAAATGAAGGACATAACCAACTAAGGCAATCTGGGGGACTGATAGATCTGTTGTGATTGAGTCCCAGTGGGGTAGGCAATGTCTTGTCTGTCCTCCTACCAGCCCAAGATGCCCATGTGAGGTTGAACTAGTTTGGAAGCACTGACATAAGACATAAAGGAATAGGATTGATGTTGCATCTGTCCTCAACCTATTGTACTGATTCTGCCGCTAGTGCCACGAAAATCAGTATAGGTTACTGGATGGGCTTTGACGGTTTCCACTGGTGAAAAGTGAGGCCAGAACAGTAACCCCAGAACATCCAGCACTGCTGGTGAAACAAGCAGGTTGATAAAAGCAATCCCAATGAGTGAGTCGTGCCTCTGTTGTTTCTGAAACGGCCCTGAGCCACATCGGCCTTTTCTCCTAAAAGATTGGCCCCATCAAATTACATAACCATCAATAATGCACAGATGTCGTCAGAAAATCTGGTGGATCACATCTAGGCGCATAGTCTATAACATTATTCTGGATCTCACTGCCCAAACAGCTACGTTTGTGGTGTCCAGACCATCTTGTACCATCTTGCGGCAGCACAGGAAGTACCTAGTGCGCCAGGTCCCTGACAGTGCAATGTTATGTAGTGACAGGCAAAAGAGAAGTCAGGACTCGCCTTACAAGTGAGTGCTTGTACCACAAGCCTTTGTGTCATTAAGAGATGGTTTATGACTGCTACCAAAGCGGAGATTCATCATCACTTCAGAAAACATTTTTGACCAGGCTGACATAATGGGGTCAACCAAAGCCTTGTTAAATGGTAACAGAGATTCTGACGCAGAAAGTTCACACAATTTACCATTACTCTTCTCAGTGGTGATGAGAAGTACTAGGACTTTGTTGAAAGGAAGAACGTAGGCAAATCCAATTCCTTACTTCTTTATTTCATGGAGTATAAACACAGCGGCACCGAACACGACTCCAACCTCCAACCCTCCTCCTTCAGCAACTGCCTTCCCTACCACATCAACATTCTCACAACCCATGCATTCCACACACTCCACACGTGCACACAGAGACACGCGCTATCATACACTATCATACACACGAGACAATCCACGCGCACAACACGACACATACAAACCAATACCACACACCCTCCTCCTCAACAACTTACAAGACACTAACTAAAAAGTTACCCTAACTTAAAATCAGTAAACCGGACAGGCAACTTCCTCGTTCTATTACCACGGCGTAAAGCCTCACCTTCAACACCAATATTAGTACAAGAGGAACCAGATTCAATAACATCACTAACACCACTCCTACTCCTGATTTTATCACAAATAGACGTGTCACATCCGACACTACAACTACTCGTACTTCCAGTTGACACCACTTCCTTCATTAGTCCAAAATCATCACCTAACATATATCCGCTACACACTCCTTCATCAACACCAGATCGTGTACCTACCCCGCCATCCTTCCCATTGCAAAGACTCAATTGGCGAAAATTCCATCTCCTCCCGTCCTCCAAATCTACCGCACTACCAAACACTTTCATTACTTTCAGGGGTTTCGACCATAGACTTTCACCCTTCAACACAATTCTAAGATTCTTTACCCGAACCATTTGACCTATTTTAACCAACGGCCAACTACATCTACCTCCATGATACTGCTGACTACGATGTTGATACTTTTTGACTTCAGACCTAATTTCTTTATTTATATCATTGTTATTGCACTGCACTTTATCATTTCTTTTCCTCAACCACCATGGAACCAACCCAGTGAATGGTTTCCTACCTCTCAAAACCTCAAAAGGTGTTTTACCTGTAGCAGAATGCGGGGTGACACAGTATGCTGTCAATCTTTCTTGTAGAGCCTTCCTCCAGGGTAAACCTGCACTCAATGCTAATTCAATCACTTCCTTGACCACCCTATTGAAGCGCTCAACTTGACCATTACCCTCGGGATGATATAGTGATAACTTGATGTGCTTGATGCCCATCACCATTAAGAATTCTTCCACTTTTTGTGACACAAATTGAGGCCCATTATCCGAAACAAGAACTTCCGGAACCCCTTCCCTTGAAAACACATCTTCTAAAAACTCAATGACCACGTCAGTAGTCATCCCATTTACCATTCTCACCTCAGGCCACTTCGAATAATAATCGACCAATACAATGGCATAACAATCCTTTGCCGATAAAGCTGAAAATGGACCCATAAAATCAATAGCAACTTTCTGCCATGGATACTCAGGTAACTCCACCATAGTTAAAGGCACACTCAATGGCTTCGCCACCTTATCGCTGGTACAACAAACTTTACAATTCCTTACTAAACGATCCACCATAGAATCAACTCCTGGCCACCAAAACCACTCTTTAATTCTCCTTTTTGTACTGGACATACCACCATGCCCCATGTGACTCTTCTCAACAATATTCTCTCTTAAACTAAATGGAGGCACAATTCTGTCCCCTCTTAAAACAATATCTTTAACAACACACAATTCCTCTTTAACTTTCCAAAACGCAGCACATTCACCCCATAAGTTAGACTCTCTTGGCCAACCATTAGTTATGAATTGTTTAACCTCTTTCAAAACAATATCCTTGTCCATCTCGCACATCCATGACGCTTCGGATAACATGTTATTAACATCCTTTTCATCAATCAAAAATACATCCTTGATGGTAAAAGCTATTTCGCAATCACTGTTGATTTCAGTTCCTGTCGAATCTACATTTGGTAATCTTGAAAGACCATCCGCAACCACGTTATCCTTACCAGGAATATATTCTATGTCAAAACTGAACATTTGCAACTTTGAAGCTAAACGAGCTAACCTAGGAGTTAAATTCTTCCCACCTTCAGGTCTCAAAATATTCACCAAGGGTTTATGATCAGTACAAATTTTGAACTTCCTCCCCCACACATACATCCTAAATCTCTCAGCAGCCCATGAAGCAGCCAACAACTCCTTCTCTATTACAGAATAATTGTGTTCTGATTTTGTTAACGTGCGTGAAGCATACACAACTACCCACTTCTCTGATTTAATATGCTGAGAGAACACAGCACCAATGCCATACCCAGATGCATCCACAGACAATACACATTCAGCAGTTGGCAAGAAGGGTTTCAAACACGGTGTTGTAAGAATCTCTTTCTTCACCCTTTCAAAACACATTTTTTGTTGCTCTTCCCATGCAAATGCTACACCCCTTTTTAACAATAACCTTAATGGTTCAACTTTAGATGCATAATTTTCAATAAAACGTGAGTAAAACTCAGTTAATCCTAAGAACGACATTAATTGTTCCTTATTTGTAGGCTCAGGAACAGCTAGAATTGCATCCACATGACCATTTTTTGGTCGAATACCATCCTTGGATATGACATGTCCTAAATACTCCACTTCAGGTTTTCCAAAGACACACTTTTCATTTTTGATAGTTAACCCACTACTCCTCAATGCTTCTAGAACAGCATATAAACTTTCATCATGACATTCCTTATTCCTTCCATATATTAAAATATCATCTTGAAATACCTTTGCATTATTAATCCCTTGTAATATTCTACACATTTCTCTTTGAAATACTGCAGACGAGCTTGCAAGGCCAAACGGCATACGTTTATATCTAAACATTCCCTCTGTGGTAATGAATGCAGTACAATGCTTAGAATCTTCATCTAAATCAATTTGGTGATACGTACTTGTCAAATCTATCTTGGAAAACCAAGAGGACCCACCAACACAAGATGTAAGTTCTTGTAGATTCGGAAGAGGAAATGTATCGACCCAAATGGCCTCATTTAGGCATCTTAAATCGACACATCAGCGCAAATTGCCATTGGATTTAAGGGAAATCACCACTGGAGAAACCCAGTCTGAACTCTCTACTGGTTCAATAATTTCATCCTTGCACAATATTTTTAGTATTTCACCCAATTTCTCTCTGTAACTAATAGGTACGTTCCTAAGTTTTTGTCTCACGGGACACGCACCTTCTCTTGGAATAATTCTATGTTTAAATCCAACCATCTTGCCGATGCCATTGGAAAACACATCAGGAAATTTTTCCTTAAGAAATGAATAGTTGTTCATCTCACGACAGTCATCCTGAATAGAATAAACAGGACAATCTAAACTAGGATCAATTATCATACCCAAGTCTGTTATGTGTGGCCATCCTAAAATAGTTGCACCTTTGTTAGCCACATATATTTTGCCTTGACACGAATTATGTCCAAAACTAATCTTAGCCAAAATAAAACCTTCTAAAGCTATTTTATGTCCAGTATAGCTTCCAGGATGTACATCCGATTCCGATAATGATCTATTCGGCCAAAGTGTTTTAAATAAATCCATGCCCATAATGGTATACCATGCACAAGAGTCCACCATTACTTTAACTTCCAGACCGTCAATGTTGATGATACATGATGGTAGCTTTTTAACTTTACTCGTCCCCTTAATTGACTCATCATGCACACTACAAATTTCACCTACAACGTGAAAAATATCATCTTGATCATCTTCTTGGACACAATTAACCTTAGCTTTAAAGTTGTGACATACTCTAGTAAAATGTCCCTTTTTTTTACAGTTGGTGCATATTTTGTCAAGTGCAGGACACCACTTATAATTTGCTAAATGGTTGCTAGATCCGCACCTATAGCATACAAATTTCTTTTGCTCATTACTTTTCTCATAACTTTTCTCATTACTTTTCTTGTTAGGGTAATTACTAAACGACTTATTATCATTCTTGTACTTGGATTTGTCATCCTTATTTATCACATTGACTGAACTAGACTCAGAATCATTTTTCTCATTTCTAACTTCACGAATACATTGGTCCGAGATTTCTACACCTCTAGCCACTTCAATGGCATTTTTTAATGAAGTATTACCTGATGACCATAACTTTTCCTGAATTGTTTTAGATTTAGTTTTCATAAGAATTTGGGCACGTAAAACCTGGTCATATGTCATACTTTCAAACTCACACGTAACAGCTAAACCCCTCAAGACTGAAACATACTGATCAATCGACTCATCCACTTTTTGAGCCCTTGAATAAAACTTGAACCTTTCCATAACAACATTAATTTTCCTCCCAAACCTTTCCTGCATTTGTTTGACTGCGCATTGATAAACACCCATATCGCCAGCATTCTCAATTTTAGGTAAATTCTTAAACTCCCTTAAACCCACTGCCCTAGTCTGTGTTTAAGTAAAGACACTTTCCTTCCCTGTGAACATTCTTCTTCATCTAAAACCTCTACATTAGCTTCAAACATGTCAACCCATAAGTCCCACGCAATAGGAGGTTCACCAGATTCTGCTAAAAAAAATGGCGGTGGATGAATCGAAGACATCTTAAATACGTAAAAGAAATGCAATGTAAATGCTTCAAAATGAATATTTAAAAAAAAAAGAAAAAAAATTCAAATCTTGCCCAAAGAGTTCACCAAAGTTCCAGTTATATTCTTTGTTCTACATCAACTTGGGCAAAAAGTTCAAGTTTCAAATCTTCCCCAAAAAAAAAATTTGCTTGTAGATCCAAATAATCCAATAGTATTAAACGTTGTGTTCAATAGTCAAGGAAAAGTCAATAAAAAAAATAAGCGCTCACTTCCATATACTAAGCACTAGATGATAAAAGCTCCTTACTACACACGATGTGAAAGTTAATAAAATGCTCGGCGCTCGGCACTTGTTACTAGGATACCTTTAAACAAAACTTAAAATGGCCGCCACGTTGCGTAGTAGTGCGTGGTGATGCACGACGTTGATGACAGTCTACGGAAGCCAGTGTGTCCTTCGCATCATCCATGAACGTGCGTCATAGTACGCTCACGCATCCTTGATGACAATCTACTCACGCGTTGAAGAAATCAAGTCGGCGTCTTGAAAAAATGCAAGATGTAACGGCAAAGCGAACACGTTACTAAAGGTAAAGGTTCCGAGCAAAATTTTGCCACTTCAGAGTTTCTTTAAAGTTGAACCTTAAGGAGCGCCTTAAGGAAATAGCAGAGTTTGCAGATTTGGAGTATTATTCAGTATTATTCAATCGAAAGTGGTACAAAAATGTTTTGGGAAAAAAAAAAAATCCACAAGGAAAATATGCTCAGTGCCGCTGAATCCCGCTCGTCGCCATGTGTTGAAAGGAAGAACGTAGGCAAATCCAATTCCTTACTTCTTTATTTCATGGAGTATAAACACAGCGGCACCGAACACGACTCCAACCTCCAACCCTCCTCCTTCAGCAACTGCCTTCCCTACCACATCAACATTCTCACAACCCATGCATTCCACACACTCCACACGTGCACACACAGACACGCGCTATCATACGCTAGAGACAATCCACACGCACAACACGACACATACAAACCAATACCACAGACTTCTACAACCTTCTTTACCAAAAAAGCAAACAATACACTTTCGTCTTCTGCTGGCAGTCCCAAAAGGGAATCAAATATAGATTCCTAAGAGGTATTTAGGCCTCCAGCATTATGTATGTTAAGGTAGAAGCCAGAACCAGAATAATAATAGGTTATTAGGTTATCTACCTCCTCACTGTAATACTCATTATGTTAAGCTTGTTAAAGACCTAGCATTACATCAAAGTAGGACCCAAAAGTAGCCTTTGTCCTTCAGAAGTATTGCTGCTGGGCTAGAGAAACAGTAAAGATTCCTCTTAGAATACTGGTTGCACCTTTGTCACTGTATAGTATCACACAGTTGAACCCCAGCAGCGGAAGGATATGAATCAGGGCTGGAGTCAAAACTGAATCCAGAACCAGTGCTCCTGGAGCCGGAAACAGTTCCAATGGAGGATCAACTGGTGAGACCTGCGATAAAGGGGTGGATGAACATCTGGCTTCAGAAGTGGAGCAGGTTGACTTTGTCCCCGGGGTAAGGAGGGCCGGCGAGGAGGAATTTTCGTCGGGTACTTGGGTCAAAAAGTCATGGCAGGGGAGCAGGAATCAATCTCATCATCTGCAGCATGACCTCTCTGAATGCCTCAAATTTCTTTGGAGTCAGCGGTGGCCCAGGGAATTCAGGGCACATAAACTACAAGTTTGGCATCAGGTCTGAAGAGGCTCAGTTGGTTTTGGGTTTCTGTAAGACTGTGAGACCTCTTTCAAGAGTGCGATCATCTGTACAACAAAGAGCCTTACTTACCTTTACTTGGCTCCTGTGGGATTCACAAACATTCCCAGAAGTGCTTGGAAAGCTGCACCAGTAAATGGACTTTCCCCAAAGAGTCCTTTACTCGTGTACATAGTGCTCACGTGCAAATGCACTGTTTTATCTTTATCTTTTTTTTTATTCCACAATGGAATGATTTTTTCACATGGGGAAAGCTCTTATCCTGAATTCACATCAAGTCTGGAGGTGATAAATTCTCCTTTCCATCCTTGCAGATGTTTGGCAATGCCCACAAATGTAAAAGTTTGTGGACTTTCTCAAATGTCTAATATAAACATTGGCTTCGAAAGCCCTTTTACCATTCCCAGTGGGATTCACTAATGTCAAATTACTACGGAGAAATCAGCAGTATTAAATCGATTTACGACAACTGGAAACCCCTTTATGGATTCCGACCATTGGATCCCTCTGTGGATTATAGGTAGGCATAAAAAAGATAAATTCAGTCATAACCTTGTTTACGATAGAATTTACCTTTGTGAATACAGCCCTAGATGAATACTATTCTTCAAATTAGCTATTGATTTACAATAGCAATTAGCAACATGCAGTTGTACTGTTATTTTTCTTGGGATTTCAGTTAAGGCAACCCCATTTACAATCATCTAATAAAAGAGACATTCTGGATAAATGTAATTTTGGAGACTATTAGTTTTAGAAAAGCAGAGCTACAAATGGCCATCAAAACGGAAAGTGATTTGCTAAGCACTGCAAAAAATGTTAGAGTGAGCTACAGGCTTAATTACTGAAGCCAGAGTAACTTTTAAGATGCAGGTAGAGGTGACAAATCCATATGCAGCCTACAGTAAATGCATACATACCTTCTAATACTTTGAGAACTTCAAAATCAATATCCTTTTGAGTCTTCAAACTTTCGTGCAGGTTGTGCACAGTCGCGCCAATTTGTTCTCTTTCTCGCCACTTCGTCAATACCCTGAACTTTCTAAATGTAACATCGTCCTCTTTTACTGTAATGTCATCGATATCTTTCAGGTCCAGGTTAAGACACAGGATTGCAGATTCTTTCCAACTGCTGCCAAAGCTTTTAGCGATTAACATTAACTGCTGATCAGTTATGGTATCTAGAAATATAAAAGGAAATACATATGTGTTATAAAGTAGAAATATACAGAGCCCAGGTAAGATGAAGGAAAGTCTGTTTATTGACCATCCACTCTCCTCACTGGAGAGTGTCACAACATTCCATGGCAAGCTTCAGGGTGGGGCATACCAACAGGGTAAGGAGGGGAGGGGTGGATGGGACATACCACTTGGAAGATAAATTACAACACATCTTCCTTCCATAGGGTGATGCAGAGCAAAGAACAGGATACCCGCAAAGGACAGGGCGGTGCCGTAGCGCCGTAAGAAAAGAAAGAAAAGGAACACAGAACATTACTCAGGTGCATTTACAATCTTGTCAAAGCTCCACCATTGGCCATTCTCAAGTTGAACAACATTTTTAAGCACTTTAACAATTTTACACGGCATGTAATATTTACTTTGGGTAGCTCCCACTTTGGTGTTCTTCCTGACCTGTACTCTATCACCCACCTCCCACTTGGAATCCTTCACCCCGTGCTTCGTGTCATACCACTGTTTGTACCTATCTTGGTGGAGTTGAACTTTCTCTGATCTTGTCCCCTGGTCCACTATTCTCAGCTCTCCCCCGCTCAACCAACTGGGATTCAGCTTGGTGCAAGGTTCACGCCCACGCAATGCTACAAAGGGTGAGATTCCTGTGACTTTGTTAGGGGAGGTGTGATAAGCCCACAGGCACCTTCTAAGGGACTCCTCTATATCATGTCCGTTGGTTGCTGCTAATTGAATATGTTCCTTTATGATTCTGTTAGCTCTTTCAACTAACCCATTGGCCTTGGGGAAATACAGGGCAGTGGTCTCATGTTTGATGTCCAGGCTCTCGAGAAATGCACGCATCTCTTCCGAGCAAAATTGCACTCCGTTATCTGTTATCAAGGTCACTGGAATGCCTTCTTCCACAAATACTCCGTTTAAGAACTCAATCACAGTCTTTGTTGTGACGGAGTTGACAAACTTCTGTTTGATCCAATGGGTTGTATAATCGATTAATACCAGCATGAATCTTCTCCTCTCTCCCAGTTCTTGCATAGGCCAGCTTGCTCCATGGTTTAGTTGGTACTTCCACTGGAGACAATGGTGCTTTTTGCACAGCTTTAGACTTGTCGCTTTTGGCGCACGCCCCACAATCCTTAACGGCTTGTTCAGCCATGGCATCCATCCTGGGAAACCAGAAACTAGATCGGACTCTGGCTTTAGTGAGACTGCACCCTAGGTGACCTTCATGTGCCAGGTCGATGACTTTCTTCCTGAGGCCTTTGGGAGGAACCACTCTGTGACTACGATAAATTCTGCCTTTCATGAAACTTAATTTGTTTCTCACTTCCCAAAACTCTGCAACACTAGTTTCAAGGTCCTTTTTGTTTGTTAGGCCATCCTTTTTCCATGTACTCCTTCCGCACATTTATTTCTTCGTCCTTCTTAGCTTCTTTTTCCCATTCCTCTTCTGTGATAGCAGGTGTTTCTGTCATTAGGATAGGACTGTCAAGAGCTTCTTCTTTTTCTTCCATCTCCGGTAATGGTGCCCTCGACAGGAAATCCGCAATCTTGTTTTCGTTTCCTGGTACATACTCCACATTGAAATTATAGTGTTCCAGCCCTAAGATCCACCTGCTGATGCGCGGTGTACAATTTTCTAATCCCTTCACAGAAAAGATGAAGGTGAGGGGCTTATGATCAGTTCGGATAGAGAACCTTAAGCCCCACAAGAAAAACTTAAAATGTCTGACCGCCCAGAAACAGGCTAGGGCTTCTCTTTCAATAACGGAGTAGTTCCGTTCTGGGTTTGTGAGACTCCGGGATGCAAACGCAATGATTTTCTCCTCACTACCGTTTTTTTGTATGAGTGTTGCACCCAGACCCTTATTGGATGCATCCGTGGTTAGGATGGTTTTTTTGGATGAATCAAATGTTCCTAATGCTGGGGAGGTTACCAATTCCTCTTTTAGTAACTTAACCACGGCATCATGCTCTTCGTTCCATTGGAATTCCGTATTCTTCTTCATTAGTTCTCTCATGGGCTCACACTTGGCCGCAAAGTTCTCCACGAATTTTGACATATATTCTAAAAGTCCTAAGAAGGACCTTAATTCTTCCTTGTTCTTAGGACTAGGTGCTTCCATCACAGCTTGGATTAGACTGCCCTTCGGTCTGAAACCATCCTCTGTGATCTTGTGGCCTAAGTACTCTACTTCTTTCACTTTTATTTTACATTTCTCCTTCTTCACAGTCAGGCCGGCTTCCATAAGTCTGCTGAACACCTGTCTCGCGAGCCCATCATGTTCTTCCTCGGTTTGCCCATAAACGAGGATGTCATCTTGGAAACATAAGGTGTTCTTTACTCCTTCCAAGATTTTCTGCATAGCTTTCTGGAAAATGGCAGCGGCAGATGCTAGGCCAAAAGGCATCCGTTTGAACATGAAGGCTCCTGATGGGGTGATGAACGCTGTGAGGGGCCTTGATTCGGGATGGAGTTCAATCTGGTGATATGCCATGGACAGGTCTATCACACTGAAGTATTTAGCTGGACCCATGGTGCTCAGCATTTCGTTGATTATAGGCAAAGGGTGTCTCTCGACCCATATATTATCATTCAAGCTGCGCAGGTCCACACAGAGGCGAATACCTTCCCCACTGGCCTTGGCTGCTATGACAATCGGGGCCAACCACTCTGTGCTGGTTACAGGTTGAATTATATCCAATTCGCAAAGTTTGCGCAACTCCTCTTCTAGTGGTGCTTTCAACTTGAGCAGTACGGGGCGTAGTCTATGTACTACTGGTCTTGCGTTATGTTTCAATTTGATTCTGTGTTGGAACATGTGAAGGCAACCAAGCTCGTCTCTGAATAGTTTTCCAAACTCATCACAAATGTTACCACTTTCCCGGGACCTGTCAGTGAGTAACACTTGCTCAGCACTATTTGGATCAAGGATGATACCCAACTCCTTTTGGTGAACCCATCCCAATAAGTTGGACCCTGACTCTACTACATACACTGGACCAAAAGTCTCCCTGTCTTTGAATTGTAGATGTACATTTTTCATGCCCACTAACGGTATTTTACCCTTGTTATACCCTGTGGGAGAAATATCAGGCATTTTTAATTGTTTCACATTACAATTTCTCATGGACACAAAATCACCACGGTTCAGTAAGGTGTAAGGCGAACATGAATCTGCATACATTTCTACGCATTGGCCATCAAGGAAGACATCACATTCTGGGTAAATAGCATTTATGGTACTATCAATGTCTTTTACCTGCAATATTATTTTCTCTCTCCTAGGTTCTATGCATTTCACTTCCCTGGCTGTATTTTTTCCTGCACTCCTACTATCCATTCTAGTATGTTGTTCGCCATCTCTACATACTCTCGCGAAATGCCCCCTCCTATTAAATTTTTTTACATGTGACAAACCTGGCAGGGCACTGGTAGAAAGTCGCAAAATGGTTATTGCTGCCACACCTGTAGCACTTGGGACCCTTCTCTTTAGGATCTTCTCTCACACCGTAATTATCTTTTGACCTGACCTTACACACTTCAATGGAATCCTCTTCATCTTTTACAGAGGCTACTTCTTCTCCATTGGTCCTTATCTCCTTGATACATCTAGCTGTGTGCTCTACAGATTTAGCTATTTCTATAGCTTCTCTTAATCCTAGATTTTTAGCTAGCAACTTTTCTTGAATGCGTGGGTTATTAGTACACCTTACGAGTTGGTCCCTTATAAGGGAATCTGTTAAGTTACCAAACTCGCACAACTGTGTTAAACCCCACAAAGCAGCAATGAAATTCTGCACGGATTCTTGCTTACCCTGACACCTTTTGAAAAACTTATGGCGCTCCAAAACCACATTTATCTTGTCTCCAAAATGTTTTTCTAATTTCTCCATAGTTTGCTCCTATACATCTACACCTGTTTCATCCTCACCCTCCTGTGCTAGCATAGGAAGGGATTCATATACTTTTCGCCCTTGCCTACCTAAATTATGCAATAGGATATGTTTCTTCCTTTCTGGCTTGTACTTCTCACCACCCACCGCTATCAAATACGATTCAAAGAGTTTCACCCACTCCTTCCAGCTGATTTCTGGTTCCCCTATCTCATTCAAAAAGGGTGGGGGCTGGCTCATACTTGCTGCTGCCATGGTTAACTCTGCACACGTTTAATTGATAATCCTAGATGGCACACCAGCAGGACACAGATTTAACCACAAGACACACAAGTTTACAAGAATAGCAAATGAAGTAAATTGGCAGGTACAGTTTCTTGTAAATTGGTTAATTAAACTAATAATCCTAGATGGGACACCTGCAGGACACAATATTAACCAATGACACTCAATGTTAAAAGAATAGCAAACAAAGTAAATAGCAGGAGAAGTTCCTTGTAAATTGGGTAATCCTGGGAGAACTGGTTTCCTTTTCCTTATTGGACGTAAAGCATAGGATGTGGCATGGGGCAAAATCAGTACCTAAAGAATGTAGCTGGGATGTGCCCGTAAAGTAGCGGTACCAGGCAGGAGGAAGGGTTCCTTGGCCTTAAAGAGTTAATGAGTTCTAAACACTACCGGCCCTCAGCTGCTGGTGCGCCGGGGAAGCGTCTCCGACGTCCGGTGAAGGAAGGAAACAGGCGCTGACAGGAATCCTCTTTTTCCCGGCCACACCCCCCGGCTCTTCACACAGCGCAGCAACAGCAGGCTATCCGGAAAACGCCACAGCGAGCCTCTCGAGTCGTGGCAGCCACACACGTCTACTCGACGACACGATTTGCTCCGACCACAAGGACACCAGCAAACGCAGGCACTCCGAGGCAACGAGATCAGATGTTCCCTCAGGCGAAGATGCCGTGCCGGAGTATGACGGGCGGCACAGAACGCAGGTAGGCTCTAATTACTCCCTCATGACCAAAGGAGCACTCGTTCAGCTTTGCACACGCCGACCCCGACAGGCATCCAACGTGTGATAACACGCAGGGGAAACTTCTTGTCCATACTAAACTTCACTTATATAACTGCGGAGCGAATACTAGTAACAACGCACAACCAGTCGCTGGGTAGACACTTTGCTGATGGGCGTCAGTTCTTAATTATTTCACGCACAGCATGCAAAGCTTCACGCAGTAACGGATGACAGGTGGGGTAGTCCAGTCACTTTGCTGACCAGTTTCAGTTCAACGATAGATCACCCACAGCATGCAGAGATTCGCACAGGGACGGATGACAGGTGGGGTAGAGCACCACACGAGAGAAGTAGGGTTAGCTCTCACCTCCCTTATGTTATTTCTCTGTCACTTTTCCGACCGCACAACTTCTAAATCCACGCTTCAATCGTCCTGCAGGGTTCTCTGGATCACTTTCGCTTCCAACGCGTTCTTGACACAGTTTACTCCAGCTTGTTCCCACTGGATTGAGTGTGTGGAGAGAGTACTCAAAGGGGAAATGGTCAACTTCTGCTCCCTGCGCAGTCCGTCGCCAGTGTTATAAAGTAGAAATATACAGAGCCCAGATAAGATGAAGGAAAGTCTGTTTATTGACCATCCACTCTCCTCACTGGAGAGTGTCACAACATTCCATGGCAAGCTTCAGGGTGGGGCATACGAACAGGGTAAGGAGGGGAGGGGTGGATGGGACATACTACTTGGAAGATAAATTACAACAATATGTTAAAGTGAAGAAGAGTTAAAAAAAGGTTTGCACAATTATTTATTTGAGTACAATAGATTAAGGGGCAGATGTACGACAGTTTTTTTGCAGTCGCAAACGGGAATTCAGTCGGTTTGTGACTGCAAAAAAGGTCAGCCCTATTTACAAAGCATATTTTGCGAGTCGCTAACCTATTAGCGACTCGCAAAATATGGGTAGCGGCTCGCTATTAGGAAGGGCGTGCCAAGAGCGTACCTTCCTAATAGCGAGTGCAAATGGCATGTTTACTACCTTTTTCAAAAGGGTGGTAAAGCATTCGCAAACGGGAAGGGGTTCCCCAGGGGACCCATTCCCCTTTGTGAATGGGTGCATAAATATTTTTTTAAGAGAAGGCAGTGGTTCCAGAGACCACTGCCTGCCCTTAACAAATAAAAAGGAAAAGTTTAATTTTTCAATTTAAATGCATCCCGTTTTCCTTTAAGGAAAACGGGATGCATTTTTTATAAAAACTGCTGTATTGAAAAAGCGTTCACAGACATGGTGGTCTTCTGTCCGTAGCAGTCCACCATCCCGGTGAGTGCTAGCCATTCCCGATGGGGTTGCAAATTGCTCTTGCCTCATGAATATTGATGAAGCATTCAATTTGCGACCCCATTGGAAATCGCAAACAGTGTCTAAGACACTATTGTACATTGCATTTTGCGACTTGCAAATTGGGAGTCACAAAGCGACGCAATTTGCGAGCCGCAAAATGCATTCTTCGTACATCTGGGCCTAGATGAAAAGTTAAACTGTAACTTACTGGATATGCACAATGACTTCCTCTCACTCCTGCTTTCCCCCTGAACATCACTCCAATCGTAAATAATTGTAGATCAACGAGGATTCTGTTCCATTATTGCCTGTTTTGGTGCCACCAGGCTTTAAGATCCTTAGAAAAAAAATGCCTCTCCTGTACAGATGAGGACACTAACACTAACCTGTTACACCATTTGCACAACTAAGCTCCAACTAAACTGTCAGTGACCCCAATAAAAGATCAAATTGACACTCTTGGTACATAGACTTTCTGCACATCTGTATGAACTACATTACAAAATTATATATTAAATACAAGATGTATTGGCACAGGTAAAGGCATTTTATTACCAAAAAATAATTCACAATTCTTTTCAATTATAAAATCTTCTGAAATTCTCTATTAAGACCAAATAAAACCAGACACCCTTAACTGTTATGTGACTTCTTATTAGATTTCTTTTTGCAAAAATGTAAACCATTTCTGATTAAATTAATTGTAAAACCAATGCACTGCCAAACGTATTAATGTGTCCTCCCCATCAAAACAATTTCTACCTATCCTTGACAAACAGCTGATGGGCTTCTTTAATTTATTGACTGTTCACAGAAACCACTGCCAGTAGTAAAATATCGAGTCAGTTTCCTGACATCTTTTGCAATTCTTTTATGCGTATCACTTTCTATGATTTCAAAATCATCCAAAAAGCTGTACCAATATCCCTGCATAAACGTCAACTTGATCCAAAATTGCTGTCAACGTTCTGACCTACATAGAACTTCCCAACCTATCAAAAATCTTGGAATAGATGATAAAAGGAAGCCAAAATAATGGTTTTCAAGGTCCCTATTGCATTCTCTATTTGAGCTCCTAATTCCTAACGACAGCGGCTGCAGCACCGCCCTTGTTTCCTCTAGCCTTGACCCAACCACTGTTCCTGCTTCTATAGGACCATGGTGGTTTTGTTCTTGCCTTTATGCTTAAAGGCACAGACCAATGCACTTAATACCCTAACAAGGTATAACACATACTTTACCACAAAAAACTTATAAGAATACATATATCATATGATGATGAGGAAGAGGGATTTGTAGAGCGCACGCATACTCCAAAGAGTCTCTTGGTGCTAAATCGAAGGCTCCCTATCGCAGCACTGATTGCCCATTAAGTCTGCTGAAAGAGCCAGGTTTTTATTTTTTTTCCCTGAAAATGGATAGCTCAGAAATGGAAGGGAGTTCCAGGGGGAAGATTATTCCAGACCACTGACCCAAGGTAAGAGAAGGATCTGCCTCGGTCCTGGCACAGCAGATTTTAGGAATTCTGACTAAATTCCTGGGAGGGGCATGAGCACAAATCATCCTCCTCAGGTACACCGCACCTTTATCATGTAGAGCTTTATGAGCCAGAACCAGAGTTTTAAAAAGAATTCTCTTTCTGATAGGAAGCCAGTGAATCGCTTTCAAATGCGGGGTCATTTGGGTTCTTGGAGCGAGGTTGGGAAGAGTTCTAGCTGCTGCATTCTGCGTCACTTGAAGTCTATTCAGGAGGTATTCTGGAAGAACAAAGTATAGTGCATTTCCATAATCACATCTGGAAGTAATCAGGGCTTGGATCATCGTTTTCTTAGTTTCGACCAAAAAAAGAGGTAAGAATTTGTTTCAATGAATGTAAGTGCCCAAAATAAGAGCCAACCAGTGCCTGAATTTAAGGTTGGAGGAAAGGGTAATTTCAATTTTGATTCCCAAATTCTTACTGTGCTCAAATGAGTGCTGATGGGGGGGGGGGGGGTGGGGAGGGGGGGGGGGGGGAGTGAGCACCCTTAAGCCAGAAAGTCTTACACAGATTGGGTGGAGTGAAGCCAAAAGCACACAATCTCCATTTTAGCAGGGTTGTATTTTAATTGGTTGCAGGACTACCCGTTGAACACATTGGAGAGGCAAGTTTTAATAGCTCCTCCATCAACCCCTTCACTTTTTTCACATGTGAAAAGCAACTGGATGACGTCGGTATCTGAAATTACCATCGCCCCCATTACAACAAATTATGGATACAATAATTAAAAAACAGTGAAACTGTATAAAAGATACTTTTAGTGGCTGAATGACACCTTTCACATGTTGTTTAGTAGTTGAATGACACCATTCAGGTCACCAACATCTGAGGTCATGCATCAGATGGGAACATCAAAGGTAAAATCGTAGATTTCATCACAAAACTCATTGCATTCTTTAGTCTCTTTTTTCCCATTGACCTCCTGGTACTCTGAACAACAGTTAACATGTGCTTCTTCTTTGCTCTCATTTCACCATGCTATCTTCCATTTGTTGCAGACATTTACACCTGCTAAATCAACTGTGTGGTTGTAGACCTTAAGTATCGGCCATGGCTCTGATAATTTACCTTGTCCATGCCCAGCCACGAAAAATCCATCATTGCCATCTGTTACAGAGCTGATTTTCCCCAATGACCTTCTTAACACAATTTCACTAACCTGTTCCACAGCGACCTAGGGAAAAACGCATTTGTCCACTCTAGACACTACCACAGCAATTTTACAGAGCTGACCATACCAGCTCATAACTAATGGCACCCTTCCGCAACTATTCATGTCAGCCACCCTTACCAATTCAGTCTCTCACCTCCAAGTTCCTCATCTGCTTCCATTAATCCTCTGTCACTACCCAATCTTCCTTCTTTATCCTTTAGTTATTCAGTATAGTCAATCATGTTGTACAACCCTGTCACATATTTCTCATGCTAAACTAAAAGCCATGAGCCCTGTTCCACCAGTTAGCTATATGGAGGGGAGGCACTGCCCTACATGCTCCATTTGTGGTGAATATTTGAATAAGAGTGTTAAGGTCACTTATCAGCTCAAATTGGTTAGTAGCTAATAGTAGTAGTTAGTAGTTAATACTTGGTTAGTAGCGCTTTGAGACCTGTCGGTGAGCTGGCGCAATATAAAACCCAGTTACAAATTACAAATTACAAATAAAGTACCCTCATACACAAGTATGACAGGGCTACTTTGTATATCACAAAATACCATCTCTTCTGCACCCCTAAATGTCCATGACACAAAATCAATGACATGCTTGTGACCCTCCTGCTCCTGGACCATCAATGCTCCTAATTCATACACATTGCATCTGTAACTATGATAGTTTGGTCATTACAGTGATATGCTTTCAATTCCCCGGCACTGACTACAGCTCTTTATATCACTGGACCAAGCATTGAAATGGTACCCCTTTTTTTATTTAACATCTCATGGTAAACGTTCTCTCAAAAATGTAGTCTATGTTGTTAGTATAATGTTCTGCCATTCCGAAAAGTTATTGGGGCGGTTCGTCATCTCTGGGACCAGGCGCCTTTTTGACATTTTCCAACCAAGTTTAATAAAGGCTTCGTCCTACTACCAGATAGTCCACTAGTTTTACAGCACATTTTCATTTTTTCTTAGTTAACATAAGCCCATCTCTTTCTGATATGCTTAACAGTATACTGAATACAGCATTTTATTGCTTTACTCTCAACCACCTCACCAATATATTATCTTGGAAGTAAGCTACCTTACCCTCCTCTCCAAGCTATTGCAGCATGCCCCCCTGTAACCCAACCGAGACCAATGCCAGCCCGTACAGCTAGCCTTTGAGAACCCAAATGCACCCTGTAGCATCACAAATGATGTGAGATGTCTTGGGTCGTGATGCAACATAATTTGATGGTATGCATTAGGAAGTTCTACGATGGAGAATACTATGGCACTCCTCGCTGTTTGTTTCTCTGTCGATGACTACTATGTCAGCATTTGTAACAAATTAGAGCGTCAGTGCAGGGTGCGTGAGTTGCAGCCGTGCAAGTGGTGTCTCAAGTGAGTTCAGCGGCTAAAAATATTCAATAGGAAACATGGTAATAGTGTCATTTTTTTGAAAACCACTTTCAATAACTCTTTTCCTTGAGATAAAGTCTATTGAGTCTTCGCCTGTTGCAAACAGCATCCATTGTTCCCTTGATCAACAGCAAAGGTGTCAGGAACAATTTTCAGGTGGTTCACAGTGACCCCTGCTTCATTTGTAATCATCGACAGTGAAACAAAGGCAAAACATGGTTTACAAGAATATTATTTCATCCTCAAGTTGAGATTGCAATTTCTAAGCATGGCAATTGCACCTCCATCATTTCCTCTTGATTTCTACAAACCTACTCGCCTGGATCTATAGAACTCTGAAGAGTTGGTTATTCTTAAAGGCACTTTCCTTTACAATAAATATAAAACCCTACTAGACCATAAACCATCACAGTGAAGCAATTAAAACTTTGCAACTCTTAAGAACCTTGAACATATTCAAGATAATTTTCATTGTCTGAAGAGGTACCAAGCCAGTCATTATAAACATGTTGGATGACAGCCATATTTTCGCACCAACAATTTTGATTCTTTGACACCTTCATTTTATTTTGGGTCGGTTAGAGCACACTGGCTTTCAAGACAAGACAGATAGCATACTGGCAGCATAACTTTTTACTGCCCTAGATAGGAAAGAGTGATGTGGTGCACTTCAAGGTCCTAGTCTGAACTTCAACTTCTAATTGTTACCTCAAAACACAATTCTAAGACTGCTTAGCACAATACTGTATAACATCGGGTCAAGCTCCAAACTGTGAGCAGACTAAGTCCACATCATGAGAGGACCTTTAATTCTTGAGGTTCCACCGCATATCTATTAAAAGTGAACACATCTGCATGGGAAACTCCATGGAGAAATGAGGAATTTCCAAGGGAATCCATCACAGAATCGCATATTTCTATTTCCTGGCAATTCCTCATTTGTAAGGGGACCCTCAGGGTCCAGTCTGTAAACTCCAGATAACTCAGCGAACCCAGATTCACTGGCACCCCCGGTATTGAGAATAGTGCAGGAGGGGCAGCATTACCAGGAGGATTAAAAGGCTTCGTATAATGTGGGCCCAATTGTGGGTGGGAAAAATCCTTCAATTGCTCTGATTCATTACATGATGACTGGCTGGTGACAGACAGGCTAAGTCAGAATGCCTGACATACTGAGATCTTCGCAGAGGGAGGGAATGGAAATGCCTGGCCATGCTGCAGAGGCCCCGCCTCACTGTAGAAAGTGTAACCCCACTGACGCTGGTAAGCAACCTTGGAGTTTTAGAAGAAGTAATCCTGGTTAAGCTTGATCAACTGTGTTACTGCTAGAAACTCACCCTATTTCACTACAATTTGTTTTGGGGATAGCGCTATAAAACTAGAAGGTTTCTCTGCAGTCCAATTGGAGTTAGTTACAGTAGGAGTAGGTCATCAACACACATAAGTGGCACTTACTCTAGCTCACCTACCTACCTACCTTAGGAGGAACAACCCATGCTTTCAACAAAAAAATAGGAAAATGGTACAGTTGTTCCCCATTCAGGGGACAAATACTCAGTGGGCCGTCTTCACAAAGGTAAATCTACATGTATAGATTTCCTACAAGTAAAAATACTCTTACACTTTTCAGTAGCTAGCAGTAGTTACTTTTTTCGGCTATTGGCCATTTAGGAGAGTAACGCTAGTCAAAAGTGCAGACTTAAATGTTCTCACCCACTGTAACAGGGGGTGGAGTCAGTAAAAACGTCAAATGCGTTGATTTGGAAGTGGGATTTGGCATGATTGGTCCAGGTGGGAGGTGTGGCTGCAGTGATTATGATGTAATGGGATGTGGCAGAAATGTGGTTGAGCGGGCGTTCTGCAGCGTGTGTGGGTCTGATGAAGTATTGTGTCAGCCTGAGGTTTCCTAGGCTTTCGAGGATGGCGACTGAGCTAGGATCATTCAGGTCTTCCAAGTGAAAGTTGAGTTCTCCTAGTTGAACATAGGCTTTGGAGTCGATGGTGAGAGGAGCAACAAAATCAGTGATGTTGTCGGTAAGGTAGCTCATAGTCCAGGTGAGCATTAGACAAAGTTTCCATTAAGGGTGAATATTGCAGCGATTGCAGTTTGGGTACTCTACGAAGTGTGTGACTTTGGTGCAGTTGATGGTTTCTTTGAAAATGATTGGGATTTCTCCTCCTGGTTTGTGTTGGCGGTCCTGTTGTGCAATATTGTATCCGGTCGGGATGGCCAAGGCTATGTCGGGGACCAAATCTGTGGTTAGCCACGTTTTTGTCAGGAAGAGGGAATCCAGGATGTCGATGTTTAGGACGCCCCCGATTTCTGAGATGTGTTTGCTGAGTGAGCAGGTGTTGAGGAGCATGCATGATAGCTTGTCTTGGGGTGCGTGTTTGCTAATGTGAGTGGGAGGTGTACCATGTGTAGGTTGCTTGAGTGTAGGTGGTGTTAGCATGGTGGGGTGGCTTGTAAGCAAAGTGACAGTGAGTGCATTTCAAGGGTTCTTCTGTGTTGTGTTGCGCGGTAGCTATGAGAGGATGAACGCCTCAAGTTGAATGACCGGAGGGGTTGTGGGGGACACTGCAGAGTATTGTAGATAAGGGATTGTGGTGCTGGGTGCAGTCCAGGCTCAGAGGGTGCAGAGAGGCTTGCCTTATTGCCTGCATTTATACTTGTAACTGAACAATGCAATATATGGAATATGGAAGTTATAAATGGCCTTGTATGCATTTTGTTTTATACTTTTCTACAAATGGCTAAATGTTGAATAAGTGATTTGACTGATAGACGCAACACATAGGGAGCATGGTAACTATACCTTGTGTGCATGCATTTATTTTAAACTATATTGCTTTAATGCTCTGTGACTAAAAGATGCACCGTGGGGAGAATCGTAGTGTGCACAAAATAACAAGGCGTTTGTTCACAAAGGTGCTACTGGATTTACTTTTAAATCTGGCTTCTACAACAAATAGCTTGTGAACTACTGATAGCTCTCCAGTCACCTGTAAGTAGCTCACCTGTGTGCAGCCCTACCAAATTCGCTGTTGCTTGATGAGGTAATATAAGTATGGCAAAACTGAAAGTGGGTAATATGGACAAAAATGTGTACATTTTCAGAACTCATAAATTGATGTTTGAAAAAAAATGGTTGAATTTCCGAAAATATATTTAAAGTTGGTATTTGAGTACTAATTTGCGTGGCCTTGAGAAGACTCTTGGTGCCAGGGGCATTGCCGCTATGGCTGTTATGTATTACAAAAAAAGTAAAGGGTTATACATTCATGGGCCTTTTTATATTACTTCTGGAAATCCAGACTGATGCCCTGACATGGTCACTGCTGCTAATCATGCTTGTGGTGACCACTAATGTAATCTTATCTGATGTGGTCACTATTATATCATTAATAATAATACTAGCGCGATGATTTTCACAGAACACACACACCTTTTATTACAGAAATTGTTAGAGACCCCTGGATTAATCTATTTAACTTATTTTGAAAATGTTCTTTGTGATTTGTTTCTTGTTTCCTGTCTGAGAGGGCTTATTTTACAATAAGAAAAATACCTGCAAGGTGCATCAGCTGCGACAACACAACGTTAGGGGGGTCTAATTCAGATCTGATACAATGTAGATGAAAGATGTGACTGTTCAATTGACACTTTTTGAATTTCTATTGAGTGATGCAATGGTTAACATCACCATATTTGTTTTACATACTTCAAACAATGTATATATTTAACATTACATCATCTAAAACATTGGTATTTTTTCATTCCTTTTTTGGATGTAAATAACATGCAATGTAAATATTTCATAATGTGTATACTTCACCTGAATTCAATCGTATTCTTTTCTTTACTGTCTCATCCTCAGATATGCTACTCGACTTCCGCCTTCTGTTAGCTAAGTCAAAATAGTACAGAATCACCATTAAAAACCATACAAAAATACACCTATTTATAAGTTTGTTCACCTGGTGCAATATTACAAAACATTCCTTTTGTAACTGAAGAAGTACAGTCATAGATAGGTAGACCAGGAGCCGGAGCCGGAGATGTAGTTAAGTAGATTTATTAGTTCATGTAAGTAGGTACAGTGTGCCCCACCGGGAGCAGCATCCTGCTGCTCAGCCCCACTTAATCTAACCGATCACTCATTCAGACCATGCACACACACCCAACATTCTATGACATCACACTCATGCAGGCTGAGCATCCAGGACTAGGAAGCATAGGATATAACAATTCCCACAGTAGCTGGCTGCACCATGATAGCCAGTACCGGCCCATCCATTTGTATGATTGGGAGCTGTAGCAAAGATGCTGCCTCCTCTTTCCCAAATTTTGCTAGAAATAAGTGAACCTTGTTTTCCTTGCTTGTCAAACACTTTCATTAAAAAGCTAGTTGGGATTTCAGATGTCCTACAAGCAGTGGCGGCTCGCAGAAGGAGTGCTCTGGGGTGGTGGGGAGGCTCGGGGTAGGGGGGGGTAGTGAAGTCGGACATACCAGGAGCACAGTAAGTAAATAAATAAATAAAACTATCTTGTGCTCATTGCATAGCCAACTTTTCGATGCTTTTACTCCTGGCCGTCGTATGTCCGACTCCACAACCCCCCTCCTTGCCCCTCCCCCACCCCACCTCACCACCCCACAGCACTCCCTCTGCGAGCCGCCACTGTCTGCCAAGTTGGTGTAGTAGCGTCACAAATAAATCCCCTCCCATCAACCTGTACATCTGTGTCTCCACCTGGAGCAAGGATCCTGTGACTTGGAAATATACAGCTCACACCCACTACTGTTAAGGTAACAAACAATGTCATCAAATGTTTCCTAATTGTACAGAAGGGCACTCCATTCATATCCATTCTAAACCCATCGCTGTCGGTACCCAGGTCTTTTTCGTTGTCGCATCAGCAGAATGTGATTCCAACCAACCTTCAGAAACTGCCCCATAAGAATTTAACAGATACTACACAGTGGGAGATCCCTAGCTACTCAGAGAGTCATTCGATAAATAACTGGACCCACGGTAATGTCCACATACTCCTAAGATTCATTAACGCATCTTTGAAACATCACTGCATACAGTCAGTGTTGATCAAAGCAAAGGGGGCGGGGGGTGTCATCATGCTGGAAGCATCATAAAGACATGGGAGGAGCAACACAACGTTTAAACCAGTTTCAAATGCAATATGAATACTCAGTAAAGTTGAAAGAACAATGATAGTCCTTACATAATTCAAGTGAAGTAAAGCAAAAAGGCACTTGCAAAGCCAATATGTTTGACTTTTTTTTTTTTTTTTTTTTTTTTTTTGGTGTAAAAACTTTTATTGATGTACATCATCCATTTTACAACAAGACAATTACACAGTAATCATGACAGGAGAAAAGAACAGGATGTCCCGTAGTAGTACACAGCTATTTAGCCGACAACCCTCCGGTCTGGCAGCAAGGATGAGGATGAGACGGCAGACCATAAGGAGAAACATCGGAGTTATGAAGTTTTACTTTTTTAAATAGCATTATCGTTAACTGTTCCATGTATAAAACGTTGAGAAACAAACCAAACAAAGTGGCTCAATAGTAGTGCTTAGATGCGAAGCAATGTAGAACAGAAGACGCTAGTAGGACACACCGACCCCCCCCCCCCCAAGGCCCAACCCCTCCACCCCCCGCAGAACGTGAGCAGGAGTTACAATTATATGAGTACCGTACTAGTCTTGCCCCGTGGCAGCCCATAGGTTAGCCAATCATCTCCTCCTCATCTTCCGAGTCCTCGTCTTCAGCCTCCTGAAGCGGGTCGCACAGGTCCCCCCTATATCTATTCCAGGCCTCCCACACCCTGTTCCATTTCTTTGGGTTCGCTCTCAACTTGTAGACAGTCCGTTCAGTTAACATCAGTTTGTCCATATTTTGACACCATAGCGACAAGGTAGGTAACTCAGCCACCCCCCACCTCTGTGCCACATCACGCTTGGCCATCATCGTTCCAATTGTAACCCAGTGCTGCTGTCTGAGGTTAAGATCAGTGCCCTCCCAAACATTCAGAAGACAGAGGCGCGGCTCGGGTGTGAGGGAGGTGTCAAGGGCCTGGGAAATCGTACACATGACCTGTTGCCAGTACCGAGCAATGAGAGGGCAGCCCCACAACGTGTGCAATAGTGTGCCATCCTCCCCACATCCTCTAAGACAACGAGGGGAGTCAGCCCTGTGCATTTTGTGTAGGGTGGTCCTAGTGTAGTATGTTCTGTGCAGTATTTTCAGTTGTATGAGTCTGAACCTGGCGGAAACCCCAGCCTCTCTCGGGGACGCCACAGCAGCGTTCCAGTCCGTCTCATCCATAGCGCCCAACTCATCCTCCCATTTTTCTCGCAGGGTCTGTAGGGGGTCAGAGAGATTGTTCAGTAATTTACGGTAGGTGAGTGAGGTGGCTTTCGTTTGCATGTAATCCGTGAGGAGCCGGTCTTCTAGGGGCGAGGATTCCGGGATTGTGGTTCCCGGCTCCAGCACCGCCAGGAGAGCGTGCCTGATTTGGACGTACCTATATGTTTCCGTGGGGCCCAGCTCATACTGTTGTTGGAGTTGCTCGAATGGTATCACCCCAGTGGACGTCCAGAGGTCCCCCACTGTAGAAATGCCTATATTGTCCCATTGGGTGAACCCTTTACTGGTCCTCAGGCAGCCCAGTTTTTTTGTGTCCCAGAGCGGGGTAAGCTTCGTAATGACTCCCTTCCATTGTAGCCCGGTGAGTGCCCTGTACCATAGGGTAATCGTGTGTTTAGTGGGGCCAATCAGGTCCTTGAGTAGACTGTGGTTATAGAGGGGGGCCAGGAGACTCTGTGTCCCGAGTTGGGCCCTGTCCGCCATGTACGCCGGGTCAGTGTGTGGTGCATGGATCCATTGGTTAAGTACCTTAAGTTGGGATGCCCAATAATAAAGCTGTACGTTCGGCAGTGCAATGCCACCATCGTACCAGCCGCGGTTCAGTTTGAGGTGCGCTATCCTTGGGGGACGCTCACCCCAAAGTAGAGTGGTAACCATCGCGGTAATTTTCTGGAAGTAAGAGGGCGGAATCAGGACAGGCGCATTCTCAAAGACATATAGGAGGCGCGGGAGCGCCATCATTTTGAACAGCGCGGCGCGGCCTAAAAGTGTGAGCGGCAGGGACGACCAGTGCCGCACGTCTGCCTTCAAACGGAGGAGGGGGGGCGCCAGATTTCGGTTGGTGAAGACGGTCACATCGTTAGTGACATGGATTCCCAAATATTTGAAGGAAACATCTGTCACCACCAACGGACAATGTTCCGGGAGGACTGGTCGAGGGCCCTTCAGTACATAAAGGACCGATTTCGTCCAGTTAATGGTGTAACCAGAGGCCGCACCGTGTTTGTCACAAAGCGCCAGTAAAATCGGGACACTCCGTTCGGGTGCTGATACGTACACCAGCATATCATCCGCATACAATGATATTCTATCTTCCCAGGTCTCCGTCCACCTGATGCCCCTCAACAGTGGTGTCGTTCTGAGGACGATCGCGAGGGGTTCAAGGACCAGCGCGAACAGCAATGGGGAGAGGGGGCAGCCCTGGCGGGTTCCACGCGCCAAAGAGATCGCACGGGAGATGTGGCCATTAGCCGCTACGTGAGCTACTGGGCCTGTGTAGAGTAGTCGGATCCAGGATAGGAACTTCGGACCGAAGCCCATCCGGTGCAGGACTGCGAACAGGTAATGCCACTCCACCATGTCGAAGGCCATCCTGGCGTCCAGCGACAAGATGGCTGCTGGTTCTGTCAAGGAGTGTGCACGCGCCAACGCGCCGTGTACTCTACGGAGATTTAATGCTGTACTCCTGTGAGGCATAAAGCCGGACTGGTCCGGGTGGATCAGTTGGCCAAGGTGTGGGGTCAGTCGATTAGCGATCACCTTCACCAGGATCTTCGCCTCTGCATTGAGTAGCGAGATCGGGCGGTAGGATGCACAACATTCTGGAGGTTTCTCAGGTTTTGGGATAGCAACTATCGTCGCCAGGCGCTGATCCGGTGGCAGCGTTCCTGACTCACGACAGTTCTCGAACATGGCCAGTAGCGGTGGGCCCAGTGTGTCGGACATCGTTTGGAACCATTCGATCGGAATCCCGTTTAGGCCCAGCGCTCTGCCCGTGTGCAGTGCGCCTATCGCCATACGGAGTTCCTCCACTGTGAGATCCGCCTCCAGCTCGGTTTGCGCCTCCGGCGTTAGCCCCTCCACCTCAATCTCTTGGAGCGCCAGTTCCGCCTGTTCCGGCGTGACCACCACTTCTGGGGTGTAAACTGATTGAAAGTGGTCTGCCAGGAGGTCAACTATCTTGGGAGGGTGCGTGTGAAGCGTCCCCGTGTGATCTTGCAACTGCAGGATATGCCTTCCTCCATCCCGCTTTTTGTCCAACCAAGCCAGCAACTTGTTGGCTTTGTCGCCTACATCATAAATTCTGCATGCCGTTGATTCGATCCGCTCTAACACCCTACGGCAGAGAAAGTCGTCATGTTTTTGTTGGCAGAGAGTCAGCGCGTGCCTGGTGGCTTCTGACGGTGTGGCCATGTGAGTCGCATTTGCCTGTTCCAATTGCAGTTCCAGTTCGACCATTTCCAGTTTTTGTTTGCGCTTATGGTCGGCTATGGTCGAAATGGCCTGATCCCTGAGCACCGTCTTGTATGCTTCCCAGAGAACCGTCGGCGAGGACACCGACCCGGAGTTCTCCTGGAAGTAAAGTTTAGTGGCAGTTTTAAGGGACTTTCGGATCGGGGGAGTTTTAAGATAGCTGGGGTAGATGGGAAAGAGACGCGTGCGGGCCGTGGCAGAGCAGGACAGGGTAGCGAGCAGGGGAGAATGATCTGAAATACCCCGTGGTGCGATGTGTACTTTGTCAAAAGTGAGTTTACCGCCCCCCAGTGTGAGGAAATAGTCTATGCGCGACAGGCAAGCATGGGTGGAAGAATAGTATGAATAGTGGCGATCAGTAGGGTGAAGCTGCCTCCAAATGTCTACCAGACCCTGTGCCTCTAAGAAGTCCCTGAATTTCGTTGGGCCAGTAGGGAGGGGGCGAGCCGGGAACCTGTCCATATCAGAATCAGCCAATGCATTGAAATCTCCGCCCACTAACAAATCCCCTTCCGGGAGTTCCAAGAGAAATTTACCCAGGGCCGGAAGTGCCGATGAATGTAGCGCCGGCGGGATGTACGCAGACACCACGTTGATGGGCACGCCCTCCCATTGTCCACACACCGCCGCGAAGCGGCCATGATGATCTG
The DNA here is from genome assembly GCF_964263255.1 of Lissotriton vulgaris. Lineage (NCBI taxonomy): Eukaryota > Metazoa > Chordata > Amphibia > Caudata > Salamandridae > Lissotriton > Lissotriton vulgaris. The sequence continues at coordinate 877,066 of NW_028251774.1, read as the reverse complement.
TTTTTGTGGAGTGGTGAATGAATCGTGACGTCCTTTTTACCCATATCCCCGTACCCCAGGATCCCGAAGTAAAGTCTGAGTGTATCAGCATGCGGTATCCTCTCCTATCTAGGGCTTTGGAGGCAACCCCCACTAAATGTGTTTCTTGGAGGAGGGCGATATCACAGTTCAGTCTCTTAATACATTGTAGGACCAGCCCTCTCTTCACTTTATCACCCAACCCCCGCACATTCCAGGATACTACCCGAAGCGGCGGTACCGCCCCCACCCCAGTGTCATGCGTTACTACAGCAGGTCGCGGGGGATCCGCCATATTGTGGTCAGTCGTATAGTTGAGGGCCCTAGAGGGCGGGGCGGAGGCATAACAAATAGGAAAAACCCCAAGCCAGTGCGACTAAGCGTGTGAGTGCACCGATACAGTGATCGAGGAGCAGAGGCAATATACCCGGTGTAAGGAATACGGTCAAGTGTGAACACTAGCAGTTCCAAGACAAGAAGTTGAGCCAAACATTTCAAACTAAACAACCAACACAACCCCCCCATTCCCAACAACCCCACCCTCCCTGCTTCCCTGCTACACGGACTCCAAACTGCCCGCCACCCCAATCTAGCAGAGTGCTTCATCCCACCCCAAAGAAAACACACAGTTACTTGCTCGTTGGGGGTGAGGAGCGCTCCGGAATCAGCGGCCCCTCATTCCCTCCACGGAGGCCCTCGGCCCAGTGTCCATGACGGTTCCAGCCACAGTACCAAACTTTTACAGTGCACACATGTGTTCAAGGGTCCACCTCCAGACTCAAAGCAGTTTCATCTCGTATCGGAGAGCTTCTGCCACTGTTCGTACCCTCGGCCCCTGCAGCGGTGGAATCAGAGTGAGGCGAGCCGGTCTTAGTCCGTCCAGGGCGACGAGAGTGAGAAGCCGGACGCCAGCCGTCCAGCCAGTCTCGCGCAGTGCTTGGGTCATCAAAAAACCATGTCCTGTTTTCCGCCACCACCCGTAGCCTGGCTGGGAAGATCATAGAATATGGGAGTTCCCGTTTCCTAAGTTCTCTTTTAATATCCAAGAATGTCTTTCGCCGCCTGGCCACTTCCGCCGTGTAATCCGGGAAGAAAGCTACCGTCGAGTTTAGGATTTTCACCGGCGGCGAGACACGTGCCGCCTGCAGGATGATGTCCCGGTCACGGAAGTTGAAAAGTCTCGCTAGGATCGGCCGCGGCGTGGCCCCTGGTTTCGGTTGACCACCCGGGACTCTATGGGCTCGCTCCACAGAAAAGAAGGCCGACAGGCCCTTTAGTTGGAGATGAGTCTTAATGAGTTCCTCCACATAAAGATCCGTAGCCCTCACACCTTCTGACTCCGGAACGCCAAGAATGCGTACATTGTTCCGCCTGGAGCGGCCCTCCTGGTCGTCGAGCTTGTCCTTAAGGTGCTTGTTTTCGGCCATGACCGCTTCCATGGCCGTCTGCAGTTCTGAGACATCCTCCACCAGTGACTTCGTGACGAGCTCCAGAGAGCCTACCTTTTCCGCCATTTTATGAAAGTCAGCGCGGATTAGGGTGATTTCTGTTGAGATGCAGCCCACCGTTGCCTGGACCTGTGTGAGAGCCTTCATGATATCGTCCAGTGTCGCCTTCTTCGGCCCCCCGGATTCGCCTGGTTTCACAGGGGGACTTTTTCCCTCCGCCGGAGGGGAAGCGGTCCTGTCGTTGGTGAAGCGGTCAATACGAGTCTGGGTTGTGCCGCCTTTCACACCTTTCCCGGCCATCGTTCGGTCACGGAGGGAATACAGTTCGTCGGTCCGGTGGGGTGCCAGGTATACGGGCAGTTGCCGCGCTGCTCCCGGTGCCGGATGAAGGACCTCCGTTGTTAAGAGGTAGACTCCTGCACGGTCTGTCGGGCAAATTATGGTCGGTGGCTTCGGTAGTGTGCGGCCACCCTTCCAATGAGACGTCGCTGGAGAAAGCGAGTCGAATGACGCAGGACAGGACCGTTACTGGGCGTGGGGCTCCTGCACCGACCACTTCCTGTCTGAGGCTGCCAGGCCGGCTGCACTTCCGGTCGGATTCAGCTAGCACTTGAGGGCCCGGAGGTGGGCCTAGGCTCCGGTCGATTCAACTTTCGACGATAACTCCGGCATAAAATGTTCGATTATCGTCTGGAGACCTGCCGCCAGTCCCGCCCGGTCCCGGGCGTTCGGTGCCGCCGTTGGAGGTAACAAATAGTCACGGATTATCGTGCGGATAGATGGAGAGGTCGCTTCCCCGCCGGAGCTAGTCCTCTATGCTGCCGCCATGTTCGGCCGCCAGCCACGCCCCCTTAATATATGTTTGACTTTTGCACTCACGCGCTGACAAAAGCAAGCAAACATAGCAGCTGCTGCAGCGCAAAATAATTTTAAAAAGTAATGTTTTGTGTATGCAATGTATGGATGAGAAAGAATTAAAGGACTGAATGCGATCTTGGTGGACAGGGTTACTCCGTCACAAATGTGACAGATATCCGGTCTGTCAAATTACAATTCCATTCTATCCTAAGGAACTTGTAATACGGCGGACAGATTATTCATCATGTTTGTGACGGCGTCTCCCATCCAACAAGATCATAATCAAGCCCTTAACCCCTTCAACGTGGGGTTAATTCCCCCGCAGACTGGGGGGGAGGGGCGGCGCGCGGCACCGCGGTTCTTGTGATGAGCCCAGCTCATCATGCTGCACAGTGGAGCTGTGTTTATGACGAGTTGAGCTCGTACCGACTCCGCCCAATCCCGTAGAACGCCCGCACAGGCAGGGAATTAGCCCTGCGTGGGCCGTCCGCGGCAGTTATGACGAGCTCAGCTCGTCATGAGCACCGCTCCACTGTGCCTCATGACGAGCTGAGCTCGTCATAAGCACGCAAGGGGTTAATGTGTAATGATGCAGTGTGCATTTCAGAAGTAAAATAGTTCCTTATGCATAACAACAGACGTGGAAAGGTATATCAAACAAAACAAACGAACAAACTGAAAAAGGTGAAGCTAAAATACTCGTGTGGGCGGATCTACTAGTGACTGTCAATGTTGTAAGCCAGTGGCTAAAGTTCCCTGAACTGCATAAGCCAGTGGCTGAAGGAAGCTTACTATATGTTTGAATTGAATGGCGCAAGAGCCTTTAGACAGCAAACCTAATGATTACATTTCCACACCAGAAAATTCAAATTAAAGGAATGTAGTATAAGTACCGACAGTGCTAACCGTCTTGGATTTTTTGCCGTGAAACGATTACAAAAGCGTACACCAGCACATACAACACATGCACAGCATAAGCAGAAGCAGTGCAGGCTTTCCCCAACACACAGAAGAGATACAGCACAGGCAGCAGCGGCAGCAGTACAAGTTTCACTTCAAAGGAGAATCAGGTACATGATGTCACAATACACCTCAAAGCCAGGGCTGACATCACCGACCCAAATGATCGTCCCGAATTCCTATTATTTGGAGATTGTTACCGATGCAGAACTGATCAAAGAGAACTGTACTGTAACACGCAGAACAGATAACACAGTGACAGTCCGCAGCAGTGCAAGCTTCCCTTAACACACAGAACAGAAAACAACACATTGACAGGCAGCAGGAAAGCAAGCTTCCCTTAACACGCAGAACAGATAACAACACTGTGACAGTCAGCAGCAGCGCAAGCTTCCCTTAACACGCAGAACAGATAACAACACTGTGACAGTCCGCAGCAGCGCAAGCTTCCCTTAACACAGAACAGATAACAACACATTGACAGGCAGTAGCAGTGCAAGCTTCCCTTAACACGCAGAACAGATAACAACACAGTAACAGGCAGCAGCAGTGCAAGCTTCCCTTAGCACACAGAACAGATAACACAGTAAAAGGCAGCAGCAGTGCAAGCTTCCCTTAACACAGTGACAGTCAGCAGCAGTGCAAGCTTCCCTTAACACGCAGAACAGATAACAACACAGGGACAGTCAGCAGCAGTGCAAGCTTCCCTTAACATAGTGACAGTCAGCAGCAGTGCAAGCTTCCCTTAACGCGCAGAACAGTTAACAGCACAGTGACAGGCAGCAGCAGTGCAAGCTTCCCTTAACATGCAGAACAGATAACAACACAGTGACAGGAAGCAGCAGTGCAAGCTTCCCCGAACACACAGAACAGATAACAGCACAGTGACAGGCAGCAGCAGTGCAAGTTTCCCTTAACATAGTGACAGTCAGCAGCAGTGCAAGCTTCCCTTAACGCGCAGAACAGTTAACAGCACAGTGACAGGCAGCAGCAGTGCAAGCTTCCCTTAACATGCAGAACAGATAACAACACAGTGACAGGAAGCAGCAGTGCAAGCTTCCCCTAACACACAGAACAGATAACAGCACAGTGGCAGGCAGCAGCAGTGCAAGCTTCCCTTAACACAGTGACAGTCAGCAGCAGTACAAGCTTCCCTTAACACAGCGACAGTCAGCAGCAGTGCAAGCTTCCCTTAAAGCACAGAACAGATAACAACAGAGTGACAGGCAGTAGCAGTGCAAGCGTCCCTTAAAACACAGAACAGATAACAACACAGTGAGTGGCAGCATCTGTGCAAGCTTCCCTCATCACACAGAACAGATACCACCACAGTGACATAAAGCAGCAGTGCAAGCTTCCCCTAGCACACAGAACATATTACAACACAGTGACATAAAGCAGCAGTGCAAGCTTCCATTAACAGGCCGAACAGATGACAACACAGTAACAGCCAGCAGCAGTGCAAGCTTCCCTTAGCACACAGAACATATTACAACACAGTGACATAAAGCAACAATGCAAGCTTCCATTAACAGGCCGAACAGATGACAACACAGTGACATAAAGCAGCAGTGCAAGCTTCCGTTAACAGGCAGAACAGATTAGAGAGTGGTAACAGGCAGCAAGAGTGGCCGCTTCCATTAACAAATCTTAGAAAAATCAAGTCCTAACAAGTTAAAATAAAACCAAAATGTGATTAACAAAAACAAGAAAAGTAATCCTTTCATCCTCACATTGAAAGAGACTGTGGCACCACTTTTTTGCTGGAGCGGGTTATCAATGGAACAATGTACACGAACGCCATATAATACAAGCATAACTTAATTAACATATATGGTTACTTTCCAACTGCAATTGAAGAAAGCCAACTTTCAATTCCATCTTCCTGTACATTTCTCCAGAAATCAGTCACTCAGCAAGCAAGGATCCTCCACCTTCCCCAGGGACAAAGACCGAAATAAACTTATCGGTCCAAAACACATGCATACAGACACACTGACGTAATCAACGAGCTTGCTCTACCTCAAAAAAAATATCAGACTTCTGGAAAGATATGCACCATCCTATCTAGTTTTGTAATCAGCAACTAGTGTAGAGGTCACATATGTACAGTGTTGATTATAAGAGAATGTCAAGCAGAGATGTTGCCAGCTTATAATAACAAACACATTGATAGCTTTGTTATGTGGACAGAACACGGCACAAGCGAGTGTGTAATGCATTAAAGTGTACAGTGAAGATCATGTGCAGGTGTACAGTGCTACAAAAGTGCAGAATCTAGTACGTGCACAGCTGGTTCTATGGAAGTGGAAAATACCCAGCAAATATGGATGTATAGTTCAATTAAGTGTTTAATATAAAGCACAATGAGTTGCATAGTGGTGTATAGTGGAGAGTGCATGTAGTCCTACACTTGTGTGAGGTTGTTGGGACAGGAATGTCCCCTGTAATAGCATTGTGGGGATAATCACCCGACTCATATTGGACAGAGGTCTAATGTCCCTGTGCTGGGTTAGACATATAAAGGAGTGCAGGCAGCATCCTGTGTTTGGGGATTTGTAGTGTGGCCATGCCTATTTTATCTATGCCAGAGAGAGTGGGGCCTGCAAGCCCTCTTCTGCAAAGTTCAGCATTTATGTGAGTGTCCAGAACCTTACAGTGACATCCTGCATGTATGTTGAGTGATGTGGCTAGTGTATGTTTAATACATGTGCAATAGTAGGACTCTCTGTATGTCCACTGTCTGAATACTGAAGTCAGTAGGTTCCATTTAGGATATGTCTGGTTTAGCATAGCACAAGATGAAGATGGTGACAGATTTACCAGACACTGGAAGCTTTTTGCCTAAATTCCAGTGGTTGGATAATGGAGATCCAGACACTGAAATAATGAGGCTGGAGATACCTTTACACATTCCATGAGGATTGCTTTTAGCAAGTGGCTCACGATTAGTTCTTCTGGGCACTGCCACTTGTCTGATGGTACAGGCGGCAACTGGTGGGGTTTCTTGGTCAATTCTGATCTTTTGCCTGCCCCTGATTACTTCTTAAAAAAGGCTGATGACAGACACTTGCAGAAACTTCACAATTAATTTTACCCATGTTATGGATGTTCCAGTTTGGAGATAGTCCCAGTTTTATCACTGTAAAAAGCATCACTTAATTAAAAAAAACGGTGCCTTGTGAGCAGCACTGGAGAGAGACTTGAAAGAGAGCCCACTAAAACCCCGATCTGAAGTTTGAGTCATTAGATCCATATCCTCTGTCTAGAAACTTTGTATAAAAGTGGGACCCAAACCATCCCATACATTTTTAGTTCCAAGTCTTTCATGACCAAGGAAGGGAGTGCTCCACAGAGTACTCAGTGAATGCTTTGTAACAAGGGCTGATGCTTACTTAACAACCATTCTTCCAGAGGTGAGGTGATATCACATGAAGACTAGAGCTTCTGATGGAGGAGCTTATGGTTTGCTCAGTCCCTACAACCCTGAATGTCTGCATGCAGATAGAGGAAAGGGTCTGATTGGCTCATCAGGAGGAGAGACTGTCAAAAAGGAAAATCCCAATGTGTTTCCTGACAGAGGGATACCCAATGAAAGCTGACTGCCCGAGAGAAGAGCAAGGAGAAATCTGACCTGTAGACAGTTTCCTGGACTCTCAGAAGGTTCCTAGTAGGAATCATAAAAATCCTAAATGACTGGGCAGGTCCAGTTGGAGCTGCAATAGCAATGGTGATTGTGTGGGCGCTGTCAGCTGGCTACTGTCACTGTGACTGTGTCGTTGAGGGCCAGGCTGCAACTGCCTATGTAAATGTATTAGCTTGGTCAAAGTTACAAAGGCCAGGGTAATCGTATCAGCCCAGTTGTAGAATGTCCCACTTACTTTATTCTTAAGCATCGACCAAGAGCATCCGTCCCACCGGCCAGACGGGGCTTCAGCAGCCGGAACTGTAACTATGCATAAACACCAGCTGAACGACACTGCACTGACCCTAGGAAGAGACAAGAGGTGCAGGCTGACCCCAGCCTCCTTGACAGCGTCAGATGATTCCATCCAATGACAGTAGAATTCTGCCTGCAAGGAGAGGACTTAGCTGGTGGATCCTTGCTAGTCAAGGGCAAGAGACTCCGAGACAAATTTCTATCCACTACACACTAGGAGTTAAGAACATGCGAAATGCATGTACTGATTTTACATTTGACTTGTGGTGCACTAGCATCTGCCACTGGGTCATGTTTCTTTCATAACTGAATAGGGGTGGAGAGGGAGGGCAGGTGCATCAATGGTCACATGGGTTGAAAATAGCACAATGGGATCAGCTTCTGTAACGTCACAAGGGAGAATCACAACCAGGATCACAGCCTTGCAGATTGGATAGAATTGTGGAGTATTAAGTACTGTTGTGAGACTAAACAGTATTTTCTTTTTCTTAAAAGATAAGCACAGGGGTGGACATTGAAGTTATTGTTTATGTTGTTTGGTTGTTGAGCCTTAAACTTGTGCCCAACCTTACCTCCTTGAATAGGCTATGTCTCCTCTCTGTCTCTACCCTCAGAGTCAATTGAAGAAGGGGGTTGCACTTGTCCTAGTTTACAGAGCGATAGTAGGGTGGACTCCAGGACACTGCCTAACTACCTCAACCATAGTGGTTGGATGCTGTGTCTACCCTGTGTCCCCACTGTGGAGTTTTGTTTAACAGATGCTCAAATGTATAAAAGTAGAAGTGTGGAATTTTGTGAAACATGTACTTGTCCAAGGGATGGGATGCTTTAAAAATCTACTTGCCCAATAAAAAATCCACTTGATCATTTTGGTATCATGCAGAGAGGTGACAAATTATGGTGATCTTCTTATTATAGAAGTGCTCTGATAATAGCATCTCTGAATATATCATGATTTGGTTTACAGCAAGGCTTCTGTTTTTCCACACTTCCACAAATCTACATCCAGGGGGCGGAAATTAGAGATAGTCACAGGATTAGAATTCCCTGTGTGTCTGTGCACAACCATAAACATATGTTTAGGGTACTCGCCAACTCCTCTCCCATCTCTTCCCATACTGGAAAAGGTTGGAAATGTACTCCTGACAATGGCAAGCGTTATACTTTTCCAGGGTGTTAAAAAGGAGTGTTGGGAAAATGAATTCTATAAGAATGGCTGTAGAAGCTCAGTTGATTATGCTTAAACATGTAAGTCTGTGGGTGTGCACAGACTCACCGTTGACAACCGCTTCCCACCTACTTTCAGCCCATGTATGCAGATTTGTGAAAACATAACACACATAACAGAATCAGAGCCTTGCTAAAATAGATAATATATGAGACCTTGCAAAACCAGGGAGACTATTTTAGCAACCCTATATAATGAGAACACTTCTACATTTTGTCACCACACTGCATGGTACCAATAGGGTCAAGGGTATTTTTCACAGGACAATTAGATTTCTGTGGCATCCTGGCCCTTGGACAACAAGTATGCCTTACATGTTTTCACAACCCTGGGACGTCAGATTGAGTATGTGGGTAGAGAGGGGTCTTCTGACTGATCTGTGAATGCACCTTGCAGTTGTAAGTGGGAGTGTGGTGATGCTAGGCATGTTTTTCAACCTCCCTCCCTCCATTCTCTTTTTCTTTCACACTTTCCCTTCGGTTCGACTCAGATATGTTTTTTCAGACCTAAGCTGGGTGTCTCCCTAACTCATATGAACTCAATCAGATTAGTGAGCTCCTAACTATATAGATCACATCCAATATCAGAGAAAACTGTAACCATTCATATATCCTTGTGTGTTTCAGTGCACACAACACAAGCAGCAATGAATTAATGTGCGTTTATACATTAGTTAACTGCTGAGACATTTAGCTACAAAATAAATGCCTCATATATATTTGAATCATTTAGTTGTACTAGCTAGATCTGGACAACTTTATACGTAGTGTAGTTCTTTCTTCCTTCTGAGAATTGAACAGGCACCTTCTGTTTATATTTTCTTAATCATCAAGCTAATTTGAATATTTAAAGAAAGTGCACATGAAGACACTCCACCTGTGAAAAATACAAATTAGAAGAAATATCACCCTGCCTTTTCATGGACAGTCATCATGATCTCTTTCAATAAAAAAATGTTTTTTTCTAATTTCATTTAGGTTGATACAAAAGACATATGGAGCTAAATATATTTTTTTGAGTATGAATTAAGGCACATTCAGAATAATCTATCCAAATGTAAGCAATGCAATGTAATTTAATTAATGTTGTTCATTCAGAATAAAAAGAGCCTGGAAAATTACAGGTATCATTATATGGCCTCGATCATCATCCAAAAGAAGAGCCCCAAATGTTCCTTGTTTAGCTTTTCTAAATAAGACATTGTTTACATTTTGTAAAATTGAAAACAAACATCTATTTGGAGGCTTATTTATAGGTTCTTGTTTAGTCCTGGTCTGAGAAAAAGCTGTTGGTATATTTTCGATGAGATTCATGTATCAGTTTAAAAACAGACAGTATGTTCTACAGGTCTTTAAATTCTGTGCTGTTTCAAACATGTATGATGTAGGTAGAGGGTACTCCTTTACATGTGACCGGATCTCAAGTCACCATCTGAAACACTCAAGGGTGATACTTGGCCTGGGAATCTCACTAACAAGCACATGATTCGTCACCTGAAAGGTGGAAAATCCCAGTTGGCATCACATCCAAGCCTCCCTCAGTGTTAGCTTCAGGAAATGTATCATTAGGCCTCCTATCTAGGTGGTGGGAACTCTTTAATTCTACAGACAAACTCTGAGGCAAAGGGTGCCAGGATTTGGGCTACATCAAAAGGCAAAAGGGGAGTTGAGGCAGGGGGTTCTCCATCACCTTCCCAGTACTGAAGCTGTTTCACCTCCCTGACACCCCTCAGGGTCTCCACTGACCCGGCGTTGAGACAGAGGTAATTCTTGCCTGCTCATCTGGGTCCGACTAACAGCTTTGAGAGCTGGACTATGTGCTTGCGCTGCGTGTCCTGTGCTACGCCTAATAATTGAGGGAGAGGTATGCATGTTGGATAACAACACTGCGCCGTTGACCAGGCAGCTAATTTATCCACAGTCAGATGTGACATTTAGTAATAGAAAGGTGGAAGTGCCTGTGGGTAATGGTTTAAACAAATCAGTAGGACACGCCCCCTGGTCACCTATTTAGCGTTCTTCCCTACAGACTATAATTCTAAATTATATATAAGTGGCAGACTCTTTTACCTCAGTGCTACTGCCCTTGCTGTGCATCTTTTACATCTGATGCCAGCAAAGTCCTTGCTGTACCTTCTGTGTATAAGGGATGCTTGCTCTATGCAAACGTTTCTTCTCTAGTTGCACGCAAGGGAAAGCTGGCGAGGCTGGTACCGTACCTGCTCTGTCTGTGAGGGAATCTTGCACTGCAGATAAACCTCATGCGCCCATTTAAAAAAGGCACTGCCTTGGATTGCTACCACATCTCACACGTGGACTCAGATTTAAAGGGACAGAATGCTGTCATTTATTATGACTGCCACTCCCATCACCGAAAGGGCTCTCCTGAGTGGTGATCTAAAATGTGAATAACTGTTACAACACATAAGGGCTGATTCTCTCGCCTACTTTACGTATACTGCTCTTTGACTATGATCCAAAATATGAAAGACACTCGAGAAAAGGCAACTGGTGAAGGGAGACAGACACATCCAACAAATAAACAGCTGAAGAGGGATGACCCAAAGCTGCTCTACGTATATTATACATTATTTACAAAAGCCCTATCTGCTACATCTGTAGTGCTTTAAATGGGCCGGTACTGTCCGGTACGGAGTACTGGCACTTCTTAATTTTGAGAGGGAGAGTACCAGCACTTCTGAAGAGAAATGCTATACTTTTACTTGGAGAGTACTGGCACTTCTCAGAAACAAGCAGGTACTCTGGTACAGAGTACCTGCACTTCTATTTTTCCATTTCAAGCACTGTACATCTGTCTCTATCCCACACCGAAAATGGCCTAAGAACCTGCATGCTAGCACTTCAAGGTAAGCAGGGTTCTTAGTTTTGTCTTTGCCAGGAAGACAGGAGAACCCGTGGTGTGGCAGTAACATCGAACAATACATAAGAACTTTGGTCAGGGATTGCATGGGCGTGCGCAGTAGCCTGATATTGCATTTTGCTTTTAAACCTTTTTTTATGAAGGTTTTTTTCCTTATTGGTAGAGAACATTAACATACTGTTTCACGGTGACACTCTCATGTTAGAGAAATGTATATTACAAACACCTTAATTTAGATGCAAAACCAATTCTGCACTTTTTGTGTGTATGTAGTCCTTTTGTGTGTTGACTGAAATACAATATTAATATTAAAAACAACTCTCTAATATCTATACACCAGTCCCTACGACGGACCGAAACTGTATAATGGCCCAACAATAAATGCACCCGTTAATATGCAGTTAGTGTTGAGCTATATGGAAATTACTAAAACTCTGTCATTCATTCCCAAGAGAAACAATAATGTTAAGATGAGAAATGTAGATAAAACCCACTCATATAAAATAAATAAATTTTTAGGTCTCGTGGCGTAACAGCGCGTTAGCGCTGTGTCCGCCAGGAGATCTTTTGTTACTGAGTCTGCTTCCCAGGAGACAGCACCTGGCCGCGCGCATCTCGCAAAAGGCGATCGGCGCAGGCCACGCACGCGCTCGCCGTGGCTGTCTCCTGGGAAGCGCAAACATACACAGGCACACCTCCCCCTGCACGCATGCGCACACACATACACAAGCGCACATACACGCACGGAGAGACGTCCCCCCCACCCCTCCGCCGTCGCACACACACACACACACAGACACACACACACGCACAATTACAGGCATCCCCCCCTTCCCCTGAGGGTGTCACATAAAGCAAGTGGCAGTGACTCTGGCGCTCTGTCACCCCTCCCCCCAGCTCCCACAGTGCCCAGCGCGCGGCCCCAGCTCACCCCGGCTGTCTCCCATCCCGGGGGGCGGGGTCGCTCGCTGGTGCCGGGTGCCCCCCTCCCCGGTGTGAGCCGCTCCTTGCGGGCTGCTGCCGGGTCCTCCGCACTCCTTTCCCGCTACTATCTCCCAGGGCTCCGTCAGCCGGGGCCCGCAGCCGCCAACGCGATCTCAGCCTGCACCGCGCACGGCCGGTGGGAGGACCTCCAGCGATCCCATCGAGGAGCGTGCGGCGGGGACTCCGCCTATCACTTCCTGCTTTCCTCTATGATTAGCATAGATAGCAGCCGGCATGAACATAGAAAACGGAGCGGGGCTCTGCGTGGCCTGCGGAGGCAGCCGCCATCTTTGAAAAGGCTGGTTAGAATGATTCTGAACGGGAGCACATGATACAGGGGGTCCTAGGGCGTTCTCTCGAGGGCCTACAAGTGCGTTCAATACTGTGTTCATAGTGGCCAAGGTTTCAGAATGCTATGCGTTACATTGTCATAATTTCAGTGTAATTATGAGTGACATTTCAACGATTATAACTATAAGTACCACTTTCTCCCGAACAAAATCAAGCAAAACATAAACCTCAGAAATTACACCCATTTGAGCAAGGAACAACTCTAAGAAGATCTCAACACTGCTGCAAAATACCTGAAATGGAAGGGCACTAACTGGAGACAGACTGCCTGACTGCAGTTCTCAGCAGAGGGCAGCTGCAAATAGCTGCCAAATTGTCAGTTTGCTTATGCATAGCTGCCAAGTTTTTGGTTTGTGTATGTATGTGTGACATTCCCATGTTTGCATTGTGTTTATGTGTGACATTTCAATACCTCACGTGTGACACTTGGAGTGTCACTTTCTTGTGAGCTGTGTGAATAATAACAGCTGTGAGCCCGTGCCTGAGGTGCATCATCAGAGCTTTGTGAATAATAACTGTGTCAGCCCCGTGGTGAGGTGCATCATTACAGCTGCATGAATAATAACAGCTGTGAGCCCGTGCATAAGGTGCATCATCAGAGCTTTGTGAATAATAACTGCGTCAGCCCCGTGGTGAGGTGCATCATTATAGCTGCATGAATAATAACAGCTGTGAGCCCGTGCATAAGGTGCATCATCAGAGCTTTGTGAATAATAACTGCGTCAGCCCCATGCGTGAGGTGCATCATTAGAGCTGCGTGAATAATAACAGCTGTGAGCAACAGCACTCTTGCACACACTCAAACTGCTCACCAATTCAAAGTATGCTAAAAATTTTATGCAACGCATTGTCATACACAATGCCAATAACTCAAACTTTAATGCTGCGAGACCAATGGGTATTGACTTACTGTTTGCGTTGTTATTTCTAGAGTCAGAATTCTGGTCGTTCAGCACCCAGTCACCTATTTTAAAAGACAGGTTGTGTCAAAGAATGCAGTAAACAAGTTTTATCAAATATTTTTCAATTATTTTTGCATGTGCAGTCTTTGAGAATGGACCTCGGATGTGAGATGCATCACTTGTTCATTAGAAATGTACAGGGAAAAATACTTAGCCATACCACAATTTGCAATTTAGGGACAGTGCAAAACATACACAATGCTGGTTTTCAAAAAGGAAAGGCACTTTAAACACTGACCGGAAGTGAAGGTATATTTCAATATGCAGCTTTACTCACATCAATTCATTTCAATTGTGCTCACTGGTCTTGCCTGTACTCCAGTTGTTTGTCAAAATATACTTTTCATGTGGGAAAATATATATGTTTCTGGCAATTAAGGAATTTATTTCAGCTACGGGAGGACTAAAATCCTCATAGAAACATAAAAAATGTGTCCATATTTGGAAATTAAAGGTTATCTAGGTTTAGACAATATCCATGTGTTGAATCTTTCGATTAGTATAACAAGTGTCTGCACAATATTTTGCTTGTTAACAGAACTGTGGAGTAGCAGAATTCTGCAGCGGAAAGTCAGAACTGGCATGCTTCTGAATGACTTCATCTTGTTTATATCAAATCAAACTCTTTTATTCCCAGTATGTAAACTAGAATTAATCAGTGAAATCAAGCAGGGATTTCTAACCACTTATCAAATATCACATCCAAGAAATCCAAAAGGATGATTTTCAAATAATATACAAACATATCAACATTTTTATATAAATAGAGTTTAAAATTGAAAAATGTTAACTATTTTAATATTTACATTTAATATAATGTAAATTAAATAAATTCCACTAATATTTAATACTATATATAAATATATAATTAGATAAACACACAGATATATGCATATAGATGAGTCTACAAAACCATATATGTATCTATATCATGTACATATTGTAGCATAATTAATACAATTATTTATTTTACATTCAATAAATGTTTGTAATATTTAACATTTATTACTGTGAATATAATATAATATATATATATGTATGTATATATATATATATATATATATATATATATATATATATATATATATATATTTTTTTTTTTTTTTTTTTTTTCGGCATAGAGCGTCCGTGGCCACAGCATACAGCAGCAGCAGCAAAATAGACGAGGCAAACCCGATTTCTGTGGATGTGGTAAGTTTTACTTAAGTAAAATCCTCATCACCACTCCGCCATGACGCGTTTCGGTGCAAACAGCACCTTGATCACATGACAGTCATTGCAAGGCGGGCGTGCTCGTTTTAAATTGCCTGGAGCCAATCAAAATAGCGTCATAGACATAGACGACATATTGTTACGACAATTACTGCATAAATGCATTTGCTGTATATGTACACATAAGTGCGGCAGAAACTCGTATATTTCTACACAATAAAATACAATTGGTAAAATTTCTGAGTAATGTGCAAAATCATGCTGTGCAAAATTGAATTTAAATATAAATATAAGATCCAATAAATAAATAAATACATATAAATATATATTACTAAAATTACAAAATTCATATATATATATACACATATTTGCACATGATTGAAGGATTCTCATAGGTAGAAGACGGTTAAAATAAATAAATATATATAACCAATCCGCTAAAAGTTTAAAACCCTATCTTTGAAGAGTTCTGTACTACCTGAGAGAAGTGCACGATACAGTAAAAAATCATTATTGCATAGTGCATGTACTGATCCTATTATGTACACATATTTGCCTGCTCACATATACAATGCATTGGTGGTATTTGATTAGTTACCAACTCCATGGCAATTGTGCTACCCCGTGAAAATATGTGAAGAGAAAAAGTGCAATTAAAATGTGATATATGGTCTGAGGCAGCTACTATTGATTTAAAATCATGATATGCTAAAATGGACTAGATACAGATTCTATTTACAGGTAAGTATGGCAGTCTTCCCCTGCATTAAGACCGTTAGGGCTCTTGGTAAAATGATATGTCGTGTTTCTAATCTGCGCAGTAATAGATCACGGTCCCCACCTCTCCTCTGGGGAGGGACTGTGTCTATCACAAAGTAGCCCAGATCAGCAGCCTTCTTATTGTGCACGGACTCAAAATGTCTAGCTACTGGATACGCTGCGTCACCATTGGTGATGGCCCTGAGGTGTTGGAGTATCCGTTTGAATACTTGTGGCCTTGTACTTCCCACATATCGTAGGCCACAAGGGCACTCCAACACGTACACAGCGTATTCAGTGCGACAAGTCAGCTTGTACCTGATGGTAGTTGGTATTTGGTTGAAGGGTGTAGTGTATTCCTTCTTGCTGACTCCGTTCTTGCAAGCCTTGCAAGTAGGACAGCGCAAGAACCCTTTGCTCTTGTCCATCCAAGGAGTCACTGCGCGGACTTCAGGACTGCTTGAAACCAGAAGACTGCCCATAGATCTAGCACGTTTATAGGCAATCAAGGGAGCCCCCTTAAATTGATCACCTATAACTGGGTCACTAGTAATTAGGGACCAGTTACGCTTGATAATGTTTCTAATGGTTCGGTGCTGGTTACTATAAGTTAGAATCAGTCTGGTTGTATTATCATCCTGCTGTTTGGTTGTATGTACAGCAGTGGAACTTGTCACAGACGTTATATTAGGGTCATTTACAGGAATGTTGAGTAATGAGGCTCTAGGCTGTGAGTTAGCACGATTCATGGCCCTCATTATTGTTTTGTTGCTGTACCCTCTTTCTTTAAATCTGGCCGCACATGCCTGCTGTGCGATTAAGCAACTTTGTTCTGTACTACAGATCCGCCTTATGTGAAGCATCTCGCCATAAGGTATACTGTTGATTAAATGGACAGGGTGGTGACTATTGGAATGGAGGATACTGTTGCCAGCCGTTTCCTTTCTATACATCTTGGTTTCTAGTTTGCCTCCATTTACACTGATCTCCACATCAAGGAAGCTGATGGAAGTGTCACTGATTTGGCTGGTGAATTGGAGATTCATGTTGTTTACATTTAAACTGTCAATGAACCCCACGGCTTCTTGTAAGCTTCCATCCCAAATTACAAAAAGGTCATCTATGTACCTTAGCCAGGAAATAACATTGGTAGCCATAATTTCCGAGTAGTTTACCGATAGGACCTGCGTACCCCATATGCAAACAGGCATAACTGGGAGAGAAGCAGGCCCCCATCGCTACTCCTCTGGTCTGTTGGAAATATTGCTTACCGAATAGAAAAAAGTTATTTTCTAAACACAAAGTGATCATGTCCATGATCATACGTGTGTGTGTTGTGCAATGATCTGGCCTGGTACTCAAATAATGCTGCACAGCTCTTAGGCCATCCCTGTGGTGTATGCTGGTGTATAATGCAGACACATCTAATGCTATCAACAGGTAACTTGGTTTCCATTGCACATCATACACCTTTCTAAGAAAATCACTGGTGTCCAGTACATAAGATGGTAAAGATTTGACAAAATTTTGGAGAAAATAGTCCACATATTTGCTTATGTTTTCCAGTATACCATTACATGCTGAAATAATTGGTCGCCCTGGTGGCACAGTGTTGTTTTTATGTATCTTAGGGATAAAATATATGACAGGCGTGGTTGGATTGTCATTTTTCATGTATTTAAATTCATCCATCGTAATTACTCCAGCACTCCTCCATGCCATAAGTTTAGAGTGTGTTAGGTTTTTTGATATCATGACTTCATTGGATCTGCCCTCCGATAACACGTGCGGTCATTCAATTGGCCCATCGCCTCTTCTAGATACATTTGTAGGGGCCACAAGACGACATTACCGCCCTTATCAGATTGTCTTATTACCACCTTTGTGTTACTTTTCAATTTCTTTACACATTGGTGATAGGCAAAGTCTTGATACTTGAATTTATTCACATTCTCATTACGTTTAAGATACAGTTCCCTTATTTCTTGTGCCACTTTGTCTTGAAATTGGTCTAGATTGTCTTTAATCATTAATGGGCAAAATTTCGATTTTGGCTTAAATGTGGTAGTTGTAGTAAGTTGTTGCTGACCCGGGCCCGGGTCTGACTGTGACACTATAGGTACCATTTGCATATCACATATTATAGTTAAAGGACTCGCATCCAACATCAAGTTTGATTGTGCACTCACATCAGCTGGCGTGGACAATGTCACCGGTTTACGTCCCATGTTGTATTTGCGCTACTTTAGTTTGCGGACATATTTAAACAATTCTATTCTTGTGTCCGCATAGTCAAAATTTGTTCTCGCGCAATAGGATAAACCCAAAGATAATGTTTCAACTTCCTTTGTTGTTAGGTTTATATCCATGAGGTTGATAACAGTTTGAGATTCAGTTGTGGTATTACTGTTCCCAGACTCTGAGATGGAGGAGGAAGAAACTAGCGCCGACTCCATTGATTGCGCTTTGGCTGCTTTCTTTGCGGTTTCTTTTGCGCGTTTGCGTTTGTTGTGCTTTCTCCTGGCTGCGCGTTTGCTGTTTGTGTTTTGCCTCTTACAGCATTTTGCGCACCAGAGCGTAGGGTCTGCTTTCTGTTCTGTTGTACAACCTCCAGTTCTTGGGCTGGAGTAAATTTACGAAACCCCACCCGCTGAATTCTACTTTGTTCGTTATCTGACCCACTTTCAATGCTTGAAACTGCTTCAACAGAGGAAAGACTTACAGACCTATCTGGCCTTGACGTGCTGGCTTGTGAGGGTGCACTTGCATTGTTCGGCTGTGATTTCTTGATATCATATTTCTTTGCGAAAGTAAATATCTGTCCGTTTTCATAATCTAACCTATCTCTTTGAAATTTATAGGCTTTTCGACGTTTGATTATGTCCTCCTCTCGCTTAAGCCTCACTAGCATGTCTTCTCTGTATTTTGTGATTGAAGGGGAACTTAGCAGTTTGTCTATCTCTCCATTAATTCTATCTATTTCAGCCAACAGCTTCACCCTATCACTTTTAGCATACTGTATTAATATAGTCATCAGTCTTTTGGATGATTCAAGATTACACTCAGCCCAATCTACGAGCATTTTAGGGTCAGGGTTATCGTAGGACGGTGCCAGAAAGATCCTTAGCCCACGCGGGACTCTACCAACCTCCAGATACCCGGTGAGAGAAGTGTGCTCCCACCACTTCGACTGTTCAGCCTTCGATGCCTTTTCTAGCGCTTTGAACAGATCTCGTGCGCCATTAGCGCCCTCTTGTGGTAAACTTGATGTCAGCGATGCAGTTACCTCTCCAGCCGGAGAGTCACAAAACATAGTTTTGGCCGCCTCAGACCGTCCTTGCAACGTGTCGGCGGACATGGTGTGAGTATAATTATTACAGTTCTCCCGATATGTGTATTACAATGTTCGTCTTTACCTGCAATTGACGCAGTGAACGGGATTCAACACACTCCACTCTGGACTTTCTCAAGCTCCCCGTCCTCGTCTCAAGTACTCGCCAGTGCACCTCCCGTCCAGTTCACGAGCAGCAACCCACCGGACAACTCCAGTAGGCGTCCGCTCTAAACCGGAACCACTTCTGACCTTCCTCGAGTTGACTCCGGAACTGCTTGCTCTCCCGGGGCGTAGAGGTTACTCCTCACAGAGTAGTCCAAACAAAACTCCTATGCAGGAATCACAGCCTCAATCCTCTTGGCCCAAACGTGGAGGGGTTTGCCATATCCAGAGAAGCAATCCTGGAATATAGTTTCGGCATAGAGCGTCCGTGGCCACAGCATACAGCAGCAGCAGCAAAATAGACGAGGCAAACCCGATTTCTGTGGATGTGGTAAGTTTTATTTAAGTAAAATCCTCATCACCACTCCGCCATGACGCGTTTCGGTGCAAACAGCACCTTGATCACATGACAGTCATTGCAAGGCGGGCGTGCTCGTTTTAAATTGCCTGGAGCCAATCAAAATAGCGTCATAGACATAGACGACATATTGTTACAATATTTATATAACGATATAATGCATAGACAATAAAACAATATAAAATATAAACACTTCAATAACAAAAGTATATTAATTAATTTAGACAATAAATTAAATATTACCAATGTAAAACCCCGAAAAACACATTTACTAAAAATACTATGTAAAGTAGGGAAAGCACTGGACCTCAGGGGGATTAAACCTCCTATTCCCACTCCAGTCTTTACCACAGTAGGGAAAGCGTTGGACTTCGGAGGGATTAAATTAACTATTTCCACTCCAATCTGTACAACAGTAAGGAATGTGTTGGACATCGGAGGGGTAAGATCTTCTATTCCTACTCTTGTCTGTGCTACAGTAGGGAAAGTGCTGGACTTCAGAAGAATTACATTTACTATTCCCACTCCAGTACGTGCAAAAGTTGGGAAAGTGTGGATTTCGGAGGGGGTACATTTACTATTACCACTCCAGCCTGTGCAACAGTAGGAAAAGTGTTGGACTTTGAAGAAATAGAATTTACTATTCCACCCCCAGTCTGTGCAACAGTAGGTAAAGCTTTGGACTTAGGCGTGGAGAAAATGTACCATTCCCACTCCAGTCTATAAACAGTAGGGAACGCGTTGAGAGGTCAGAGGGCTAACATTTACTATTCTCACTCCTGTGTGTGCTACAGTAGGGAAAGCGTTAGGCTTGGAAGTATTAAATTACCTATACACACTGCACTCTGTGCAACAGTAGGGAAGGTGTTCGACTTCAGAGGCATTACATTTACTATTCCCACTCCAGTCCATGCAACAGTAGGGAAAGTGTTGGACTTCAGAGGGGTTATATTTTACTATTCCTACAGCAACTGTAAGGAAAGTTCTTCCCTTCAAACACTTTACATTTTTTAATAACCCTAATAATATATATTACAAAAAAGTATATATTAATAACAACAATATTAATGTAAATAAAAATAATAATACAACATTTTTCAAAAACGATGAAGCAATGTACATGATTACTAAGCAATTTAATAACTAATAGTCAATTAAAAATTATTATTATGTAATTATTACTTAATTAACTTCCCACCTAATACCACTACAAACCCAGCAGCCCACACCTAAAACATAAAAAATAAGTATAACACAATTTACATAATTAACAATAAATTAAATAATTAACAATTCAGAAATTCATTATTACAAAAGAAACTTCCCAGCTTATGCCCCTACAAACCCAGCAGCCCACAACTAAAATATAACTAACAACAATATTCTAAACAATGATATTACTTACTGAAAAAATGCTATTCTTGACAACGATATTTCTACATCACAATATTTTTTGGGGGATATTTCAGTTCCCCGATATTAGAAACTCAATATTTTGTCCATATACCGTTCTCCTTGATGCCGGGTCTCTTCCATGCAGTTTGGGGCTAAACTCATGTAAAATGCTAGACTTTTGTAAAGAAAGCTCCACTACTAGGCAAGAGACTGATGTAAACTTTGAAAGTAGATTTAATTACCATTGACTTAATAACTCTAATTAGGCTGATTTTACTTGGATGTTTCCTTCTTCCTTGTGATCAAGGTGGACCCATCATTCATGCACCTAGGCATTCCCTTGGAGGGCTGCAAACTTTCTGGCTGCTTCAAGGGCTGGACAGGCTGGCCCTTCAACCCTGAAAGTAGATTCAGATACCGCTAAAACCCAGTGCCCACAAATGTTCCTTTCATGTCTCAGCATGCTCATGCATAATTCAAAACACACAAGGTGATGGACGGAATGTTGCACATTGGCAAAACATTTACCCCCAGTCACAGATCTGGGTTTAATCCATCTTCATTTTGCTCACCACCCCACCCCACCCCAGTTCAGACATGGCCATATGCAAATCAGTCTTGACCCTGTGCCTCATGGGAACAGTCCTGACGATGCCAGCACCTTCCACGCACTCAACACCGGATGCCCACACACCTGCTTCCTGGTCGTCCGAAGCGTACCCAAGGACCCTTCTCCTGCCAGAACTGCAGATTCACCAGCATCTGACCCGCCAACCCAACCACCAGGAAAGAACCCAACTACCTCAGATGCATTCTTCTCAACACCCGCTCTGCCCACAAACACGCTGTGGAACTCTGGGACCTACTTGACTCAACCTCCCCAGACGTCGCCTTCCTGACGGAAACCTGGCTGAACCCCTCCTCGGCTCCCGACATCGCCATAGCCATCCCAGACGGCTACAAGATCACCCGCAGGGATCTCACCAACAGAGTAGGAGGAGGAATCGCCATCGTCCACAAGAACACACTCAAGAGTCTCGACCAACACCAATGACACCCTCAGCACCGCCGAACACCTGCACTTCCAGATCCACACCGATCCCAACACCACCCTCAGAGGAACCCTCATATACAGACCCCCCGGACCCCGACCACAGTTCAGCGACTCCATCGCGACTTCGTCAGCACACACGCCCTCGCCTCCACGGACTACATCATCCTCAGGGACCTGAACTTCCACCTCGAGAACAACAACGACACCAACTCCACCACCTTGATCGCCAACCTCGGACTCAGACAACTCGTCACAACACCCACCCACGCTGCCGGCCACACACTTGACCCCATCTTCTCTGCAAGCTCCCACATCTCCTTCAACAACACCACCAAACTCCATTGGACCGACCATCACTGCATCCACTTCACCTTCCGGAAACCCACCACGCACAACCGCACCCTACAGATCCCCCGCCGCTGCTGGAGCAAAGTCACAGAAGACCGCCTAACTACCACCCTTGCCCGGAGCCCACCCGCTGACCCCACCGACGGGACACCGCGCCCGCAACCTCAGACAGTGGATCGACGGCTGCACCAACACCGTCGCCCGATCAAGAAACCATCCAACAGTCACACCAGCAAGAAAGGCAGCTGGTTCACTGAAGACCTCCAGGCCTCCAAACAATCCTGCCGAAAGCTAGAGAAGAAATGGCACCGTGAACGGACACTGGATAGCTACGCAGCCCACAAGAACGCCACCCGCAGACACCATCACCTCATCAGATCCGCACAAAGGACCTCCTTCAAAGACCGCCCAGACAACAACGCAAACAACAGCAAAGATCTCTTCAGCATCGTGAAGGAACTCTCCAACACCAACGACATCCCACCCCGCAGGGCCTGTGCAACTTCCTTGCCACCTTCTTCCATCGCAAGATTGCAGACATCCACGACAGCTTCAATGCCACGACCGACCCGACAACCACGGAGACCTCCACCCCCACGATCACCACCCGCACCGACTGCCTGCTCTCCTGGACCAACATAAATGACGATGACACCATCAAAATCATGAACACCATCCACTCCGGATCTTCGTCAGACCCATTCCCACACCACATTTTCAACAAAGCCAGTACCACCATCGCACCCCATCTCCGGAAAGCCATCAACATCTCCTCCGAGACAGCGACCTTCCCGGAGAGCTGGAAGCACGCCGAGATCAACGCCCTACTCAAAAACCCCAAGGATGATCCCAGGGACCTCAAGAACTCCCGGCCCATCTCCCTGCTCCCGTTCCCGGCAAAGGTCATCAAGAAGACCGTCAACAAACAACTGACCCGCTACCTCGAGGAGAACAGCATCCTGGACCCGTCCCAGTCCAGATTCCGCAGCAAACACAGCACCAAAACTGCCCTCATCGCTGCCACCGATGACATCTGGGCCCTGCTGAACAACGGAGAAACCGCAGCCCTCATCCTCCTGGACCTGTCTTCCGCCTTCGACACCCTGGACTGGACCACCTCCTTCCTCTCCGGCAGAACCCAAAGCATCCGTCTCCCCCTTTCCGCTCCGAAGCCACCAAGATCATCTGCGGCGTACCCCAGGGTTCATCACTCAGTCCAACACTATTTAACATCTACATGGCACCGCTAGCCCACGTCGCCCGCCTGCACGGCCTCAACATCATCTCCTACGCCGACGACACCCAGCTGATCATCTCCTTCACCAAGGACACCCACAGCGCCGAAACCAACCTCCACGAAGGAATGAAAGCCGTCGCTGAGTGGATGATGAAAAGCTGACTGAAGCTAAACTCTGACAAGACCGAAGTCCTCATCTTCTGAACCACGCCCTCAGCCTGGGACAACTCCTTGTTGGCGACCGCACTGGGATCAGCTCTAACACCCACCGACCACGCATGCAACCTAGGGTTCATCCTCAACTTCACCCTCTTCATGACTAAGCAGGCCCTCGCCGTCTCATCCTCCTGCTTCAAAACCCTCTGCATGCTCTTCAAGATCTGCTAGTGGATCCCCACCGAAACGAGAAGAACAGTTACCCAGACCCTCGTCAGCAGCCGGCTGGACTACGGTAACGTACCTCTACGCAGGAGCCTCAGCCAAATTTCTGAAACGACTTCAACGCATCCAGAACGCCTCTGCACGCCTGATCCTCGACATCCCTCGCCACAGCCACATCACACCCCACCTGAGAGACCTGCACTGGCTCCCCGTCAACAAGAGGATAACCTTCAAGCTCCTCACCCATGCACACCAGGCACTCCACAACACTGGGCCAGCGTACCTCAACAGACGTCTCAGCGTCTACACCCCCACCCGCCAGCTTCGCTCTGCCGACCTCGCCACAGTCCCCCGCATCCGAAGAGCGACCTTCGGTGGCAGATCGTCCTCCCACCGTGCCGCCAAGACCTGGAACACCCTGCCCATCCCCCTACGGCAGACCCAAGACCTGCTGACCTTCAGAGGACTCCTCAAGACCTGGCTCTTCATGCAGTTGCAGCGGTCCCACTCCCCCAAGCACCTTGAGACCCTCAGGGTCAGTAGTGCGCTTTATAAATGTTCTGATGCTACTTTTTCCATTCCCTCTTCCCTTTATGGAATGCACCATTGCAAAACCAGCTTACCTGGCCTAAACTGATATCTTAACCATTTTGGGAAATGTAGAAACTGGCTGAGGAAAGGTGCTTTATAAAAGGGAGGAAAATTTATTAAAGGGCAGTTTACAAGTGTTCTTTCTCAGTAATGCAGCACTAGTGAGCCAGGTTATATGATTTCTCACAACATGTGAAGCACATTGCTTAACCGGGTTCCACATTTTTCCACAATCATGAAATGCCATTTCTAAGACAGTTAAAGTGGTCTAGAAATGTTGGGTTACATATCAGGTAAAATTGGAGGTGGACTTTAAATGTATGCATTACTTACTGCGGCAACATGGCTATTGAGATTATGTCTAAACTACTGAATTACATTATGGTCTGAGGCCTGAGCCTACGAGATCAGTAGCCCAAGAGTAACAAGTAGCCTGTATCTATCCTGACACCTAGAATAACCACCTAGTATTGGAATATCTAATTAGTTCCCCTTGAGAGCTGACTGTAAAAACCTACTGTTTTTTTAGTAAATACATTTTATGAAAATGTGCTATAAATTGCATAATTTGACCCCGTTTTTAATGAAAATATTCTTGGATGAGAAAAAAATACTAGTTTCCCACTTCAGAGGGTCGGGCTAATTTACTTCGTTTGCTAACCCAAAGGCATGTGGGGCTTGTACGAAAGTTTCTATCACTGCTGCTTTTTGTCCAAAGGTTGTCGGGAGACACGTCAGGAGGTATGTCTTACCCCTTAAGACTCGGTCGGATTGTGGGGTGTGGCGATACTTAAGCGATACTTCAACCCATTAGTGTCCATCTCAGGATTAAAGGATGCTGGTCATCACAGTTTATCGGTGCTGTCTGGTGTGAAGCTTTGCATGTGTGGAGAATGCACTAGAAGTTGGAACCCAACAATGAACTACATTCCCCGGTAGTCCCTTAACACACGTGTAGTTTGGAACTGGTTGCAGCCAACTTAAAATCTAGGTATAACATTCCTCTTGGTTCATGTCCTTCTTGCTGGCAATCGTGATGCAATGTTGCTGCAGGGATCTTGCTAATCAGACTACTCTAGGATTTCCTTCCAAGAGAACTACTACTAAAGTGGGAAGGTGACCCCGGCAATAGGTGAGGGATACATTTCTCTGATACCTAAACTGAGAAATAATGCCACAATTTGCACTTCATATAGACCTATTGCGCTCCTTACCATGGACACCATATTATATACTAAAGTACTGGTCACCTGTTGGGGACCACACTACCTGACACACATTCACTTTGATCAAGCTGGCTTTATAAAGCTTTGAAAGCTTTTTAGTATATTAATTGAAAATAGCAACATTTACCCTCTGAACCAAACAAAATAAATTGCCTGGGAGGGATGTTTATAATAATTACCAATACAAATACTGAGTAGTTAAAGTCTAAGGGGCTGGGAAGAAAGTGCCAGGGCTGAACCCAAATGCCCAAATGTATGAAGCACCACTGGATCTTAGCCTGCTTGGTAAAGTGCTGGCTTCCGCATATGTAAGATTTTTAAACCTAAAAGCTTTCTCAGAGAGGCATGCTTATTGAGTTTCATGACCGTACATATTCACAGCCCCTTAGTCTTGAGTAAACTACGCAGAGGTTTCTTGCACTGTTTAGTCATGTGGTCATGTGTAATAAGCTAGTTCTCGACTTGCCTGCACCTCCCTTCAGCTTTGACTCTACCAAAAGCAGGGAAACCCTCTGCACATGGTCGTATATGGATGGAGCAGCCCTACTTCATAATTGTTATTCTTACTTCAGGTCTAGGAAATATCAAGAGACCAGTCTGCCTTCCTGCAGTATCTCTGACTCCTCCTTTTCCCACTTTGTCTTAAAATGCAGTCAGTGAGGTTGCCTTCCCCATTCCAACCTATGATAAAGTAGGAATAGGAGTCGTCAATGAAGATGTCTCCACCACCACCCTCCTCTGGGCCATAACTGTGTGGCACCCAGGTCTGGCGTGGATGCCTTCACTCCAGGCCACTCTAATGAGCCCCGCTTCACTCTCTGCACCAGCTGGACTGACCCACCATATGACGCTGCTCAAGGATGTGGTCTAACGGCTTTGGTGGTCGACCTCAAATCTTGGGAACTGGGTTCGAGTCTCGGCAACGACGCTCAACATCCTGTGATTCTGGGCAAATCCCTTAATCTCTCTGTGCCTAATGAATATGTCCTTACGTAACTAAAGTGGTGCTCATGTAAAGGGCTTGGGCCAAGTTTGCGCTATTTAAAACTCCGGAAAAAGAAAACTCTCCTTGGAACAGGAGATAAAGAGCTGCAGTCAGCATCTGTTCCACTTTTGTGCCATGTAGAGGCGTAGGCCCAGTGGACAGGCTCCCCAGGACCAGGAAGCCCATTTATGTGTCTAGCCAAAAGCCTGAATGACCCTCTGGAAAGCCAAGGTATGAGGTAATAAATTGCTCTAAGTCAGAACTAAACATATCAGGCATCCCGGAAAAAAAAAATCCCTCATCAGAGCAACAGTCCAAGCCTGTCAGTCTCCTGTCCTCTGGAAAATGAATACCCATCACATGGGTCAGTGTCACTAGAACGAGAGGGAGACGGTGAGTGGTTTTGTTGGAGACTACCTGAAATGTATGCAGGGAGGCTAGTGCAAGATTACATAACACAATTGTCTAGGTGGGGACACGAATGCAGGCAGAAGGGAAAATGCAGCATTGGCCATGCTGTCAGCTATGCGTTCTTAAAAAAAGGCTGCCTAGTGCCTGTCCCACTAAAGCTTTATCTGGAAGAGAGGGAAGTGAAAGAAAGAGGGTCGACAGAATTACAAGTAGAGACATAAATCACATAAGAATGCAACAGAGAAATAGATTCAGGTGAAGGAGGAGGGTGTGCTGGAGTTTGTGAGCAAGAATGTGTTTGAGTTTGTAAATGTGTGCAAGTTTAAGTGTATGTATTTGGTCAGGGAACAGGTGGGTTGTTTGTGTCTCGCAAAGCCTTACCATTCATGAACACAAAAAACTGGGTGGATTTGAAACAAGAGCTTAACTTGTCTCTACCTTCCTTTTGGAAGAGGACTGCAAATCTATCCATTATAATGAACATTTTTAAATGTTTAATTGTTTTCAGTTTAGTAAAAATGGCAGGAAATAAAACTAAAATGTCATATAGCGTAAAAAAAAGAGGAAAATTAGAGCATTTACATTTTTATGCTGCCCAGTAATAAGGGTACTAGCAGGTCTCGATTTGAAAATACGCTTTCCGTCACATTAATATATATGACTCTGGGCTTTGACAGAGCATGTTGAACAGGAAGTTTTTTTGTGACATGCACAGCCATTGTTGCTGGAAATCTTTCTGCAGTACCCTCAGCACCCCACCTTATTTATCATAATTTCCAATGAAAGAATGTCAGCAAACAAAACAAATTGATTGTGATTTCTAATGGGGTCGCAAAATGCGAGGCTCATGAATAATAATGAGCCACTAGCAATTTGCGACCCCATTAGGAATGGCTGGCCCTCCCAGGGATGGCGGGTTCAGCAGATCTCCAAATCTGGGACTGATTTTCAATAAAGCAGTTTTTTTTTAAATGCAGCCCGTTTTGGAGCCAGTCACAAATATTTTTGGAGCCAGTCTCAAAGGGGAAGGAGTCCCCTGGGGATCCCCTCCCATTTGCAACTCCACACCCTCTTGAAGAGGGCAGTAAATTGCGAGTGTTTTGCGACTGCAATTATGGTCGCAAAACATTCTTACATAGGGTAGAGACTCGCTATTAGGAAGGGACACCCTTGGAATGCCCATTCCTAATAGCAACTTGCAATTTCTAATTAGTGAGTCACAAATAAATTGCGACTCATTAATTAGGAATTGGCCCTGTAACATTCTGCAGTGCCAAATGGGTCGCAAACCCGTTTGCGCATGAAATTTAGGGTCGTACATCTGGCCCCATGAGTCTATGATTGGCAGGGATAATTTTCAACACTAATAAAAAATCAACGATGATGGAGGAAAGGATGAGTTCTTCAGTGACTCCACAGAAAACTGGTTGCTGCTTACATTTGTAGTTGCCCATATTTAAAGGTTGTTATAAGTCAGAAGGAGAGGACAACTACTGATGCGGAGGGTCTGCAAATTCTATGTTTGCAGATAAGAGATTAATTAGGCTTTGTCAATTGATTGTGATGAAGTACCATCAACTGCCCCCATCCGACGATGGAAGGCAGACCCCTGGAAAGGGTCCCACTCTTAAAATACCTAGGTCTATCCCTGAACGACAAAATGGGGTGGGGTCCTCAAATGACCAAGGCCAATCTAAGATTAACACAGGCTGCAGGGGGATTCTCAAAGTGCAAAAAAATTGTGCGCACAAAATAGTAAGCGCCCCGCCTGAAATTTTTAGAGTCCAAGCCAGGTCATCATCCCTTTATGGGGCCGAACTCTGGGGGCACGTATCACCAAATGACCTTTCCATCACAGAAAATAACTTTATTAGACAACTTCTGACATTGCCTAGAAGTACCCCCTTGGTTTCACTCAGATTGGATTTGAATATTCGTCCAATTGCAGATGCTGTTGCCGCACGGCCACTACTTTATTGGAGGCGGCTGTGGAGTACTCCTGAGTTGGTGTGCTATAAGGAGGAACTGAAAGTGGTTATGGCCTCACTAGGTGCTGGTAGGATCCCTTGGCTATCCTTTGTAAGGCAGACTCTTACCTCGATTGGGCTTGAGAATCTCTGATTAAATTCCGAGGTCTCTTGCCCAGCTATCTCCAAAAAAAACATGTCCTGTATTGTAAAAGACTTCAATCTAAGGAATGTTTTTCGTACAGTTAAAACTTCAAGTTTGACTGACACCTTCCTGGATTTTAAGTCTAATTATAGCTTTGTGCAGGAGTTAGATGCCATTCAACCCACCCTGGCGAAGAAGCTCTACTTACAATTGAGATATGGTACTCTGCCCTTATATTCAATGACCGATAGGTGGACAGGGGGTCCAGCACGTCCCTGCCCAGGGTGTCGAACAGAGGCCGAAACTTCACATACGTTATCCTCTTCTGTCCGGCATATGGTAACATAAGGAAGAAGTGGATAATCTAGCTGTGCAAAAATCTGGGCATCAAGCATTATCTGGCTTTTTACAGGATTCTGAAAACTGACACCAACTCTGTGATAGTGTTTGCGGTAGTGAAGTTCCTGTTTCTAATGTGGTCAATTCGAAGGAACTTGATAGCCAATACTCCCATAAATTTGCACTAAGTTTCAATGGTTAACCTGAGAGTGAATTAGAGTGATCTCAACTCGTTTTATCAATTTTAAGGCTATCAGATTTAATTTAATTTTTATATTTTTAAGGAAAAGTGTATACATCAATTTTTAATGTCTCCCTTTGATGACTATATGAAGGTGATACACGACTCAATTGTAATTTTTAATCAAACTTATTGGATGTAAATTGTAAATTTTATGTGCTTTTATGGTATACCAAACCGCAATAAATCTTTCGAATGAATGAATGAAGGTTTCTGAGAAGTAAATAATGACCAGGAAAGGGGACACAATGGTTTGTCATAAGAACAACATCCAAACTCGGATGGTTTAACCTTTGTGCTGCAGCATGATCTAAAGTCAGGCTGGTAATTGTGCAAAAGGTGATTAAAGGTGAATTCTTTTAGAAGTTAGATGAGGACTGCTTTATCAATTAGCATTCAGAGGATTGGCAGGTGTGTGATAAATCAGTAGCTGACAAGATAGTCAGGGTCCATGGTTGCCTTTTCTGGAGTCTGATGGTTTGTCCTATTTTGAGTATTTTGGGGAAACACAATGTGTAGGAGGCTTCTTCTACCTAGAGGAAGAATGCTTCTACGTAGAGAGACTTCAAGATGTGAAAGACGTGCTGTAATCTGTGTATGCGGTGGCTTTGAGGACTGTATGGATTTTTGTGACATCTGTATCTGAGGATGGCTTTAAGGTAGTTTATTTGTGGATGTTTTGTCACATTGCGATGGTCAACTTGCGGTCTGATTATGAGGCCTTGGATTCTGGTACAATTAAGTTTGCCGTATTGATAAGTTCACAAGCGTAGAGTTAATGTTTCTCCTTAGTAATAAGGAATTACCTATAATTCTGGTCCCTATTCCCTTGGTTAGTCCTAATCACTCTTTGGAATTTTTGTGTTGAAAGCACAGGACCTGCAGATTTACCTTAAGTCTTGAAGGGGCGGGGCACTCCGGTTATTGGCCCAATTGGGATTGCCGCAGCACTTGTTTATTTATTTATTTCTGGTATTTGTAGAGCGCAGCATTCATCCCAAGGGATATCAAGGCGCTAAAAAAGAAAAGGCTGCTGAGGTTTATGCAGGAGGGGTTAGTATTTGGGAAAGAGGTGTGTTTTGAGTTTTTTTCGGAATGAAAGAAGGTTTACGGTATGTCTCAGGTCAATCGGTAATTCATTCCATCGGTTGGCCGCCAGGTGGGAGAAGGCCCGTCCTCCTGTCCTTGTTTTATAGATGCGCTTAGGTTTTGCTAGGGCTGAGTTAGTGGATCGCAAGTTCCTGTCTGGAGAATAAAATTCAATTTTCCCTTGCAGGATTGTAGGGTCTGTTTTGTGGAGGGCTTTGTGCGCATGACAAAGTAGTTTGAATGTGGCACGCTGGCGCATCGGCAGCCAATGGAGTTGTTTTAGGCATGCTGATGCCGAGTCACGTTTGCCTTTATTGCATACCAGTTTGGCAGCCTGGTTTTGCAGAACCTGTAGGCGGGAGAATAGCTGCTCGTTCATTCCTTCGAATAGAGCATTGCCATAGTCCAGACGGCTAACTAGGAGGGCCTGGGTAATCGTACGACGACAGTCGAGTGGGATCCAGGTGAAAATCTTAGCGAGGAGTTTCAGGATTGCAAATCCCTTACCCCACAGTGTACGCACATGATCTTTCATAGATAGTGCGTCATCCATCATAATGCCTAGATTTCTGGCATATTGTTTCGGGGTCGGGGCTGTTCCCAGTGACGGTGGCCACCATGAATCGTTCCACGATAGTTTGGCTCCTCCGAACAGCAAGATTTCAGATTTTCCGGCATTGAGCTTGAGGCAGTGGTTACGCATCCAATCCGCCATTTCGGAGAGGCAGCTGTGGAGTTTATTTTTGGTTGTTTCTGATCTTTCCCATCTTTCATCCATGGTCACCATCAGCTGCGTATCGTCGGCATATGAGCAGATGCCGATGCCCCACTTTCTTCCGATGTCGGCCAGAGATGATACGTAGGCATTAAAGAGAGTGGGGCTTAGGGAGGCCCCCTGTGGGACTCCACAGCCAATGGGACGGGGTTCTGAATGGAATTGGCCCATGTGCACTGCTTGGGTGCGGTTGCTCAGGAAGGATTCAATCCATTGCAACGCAGTGTCTTGTATTCCTTTGCTCCGGAGAATGTTCAGTAGGCACTTGCAAGGGACTTCCAAGTTTGGCATCTGTGGGTTGAAGAAAGACTAGCACGATGTTTGACCACCTGGAATAGGGGGGCCCTGCTCATGTTTGAGCTGTCGATGATGGTTCACTTTATTAATTTGAATACACTTAAATTAAAACTTAGTAATTCAACTTTAATTACACATTTTATGGCAAAGCAATTTATTGAATCGAGCTGGTAAGATACAATCAGGCCTATAAAGGTATGCCCTAAATGGCTACTGGAATTAAAGGTGCTACTAAGGTTGATAAAATATTGCAAACTGTGAAGTACATAAATATTCAACTACAGCACTGCAAATGAAGACAATACTTACATGCCCTGAGTTTCGACGTCCATACTATTTCCTCTGACTCTGCTTCAACTAAAGACAGCTTAAACTCCACTGGTTCCTCAAAATAAACTTCGTAATAATTTTTGAGCTTTGTAACCGAATCATCATGGAATTCAAAGTCCTAAAAAATGCACGCACACATAGCAATATGTTAATAAATTTAAGCTTAAGCATTCATATATGTTAGTTTATGAAAGTATCAGTACACAACCGACTTTGTAGCCAATAATACATAGATGTGTGTGTTTGACAGAAGGTACAAGCCAAGGTCTACACAATTTAGCATTTTATGAGGCTGAACATGCTGTAGAGACAGGTCACAAAGTTAGGGTTTACGTTTAACCAGAAGGATCATTTAGGGTTTGGTGGGCAGTACTCCTTCCTCCAGGGCAGTGGAGATTTGTATTCCACTGCAGTGGCAGACCACAGACTGCCATATTTCGAGATTACTGCCTACATATGAACTGAGGACTAACTTCTCATGCTGGTCTTCAAAATTCTTTACACCTGTTAACTATTTTATTGTTCACTCCAACTCAACCTAAGCCTGTTACTTTTGAACATTCCATTGCAAATTGCACTAATACTAACGAGATCCATGTTCGCCATATAAATGTTAACCAGAAATAGATTCAGTACCTTCAGATGAGCCATTACTATGGTGGCTCCTCTGATGCCAGTGCTCAGTGGCAACCATGTTTCATTCCACCACTCCCCCAAACTTTTTTGTTTTTCAAAAAGAAACTCCAAAAGAAGGAGTTGTTTTTTTGAAAAACTAAAAAGCTAATGATACCCTTGAAGTTTTCCACGGGATCATGTGGGTCATTTTTGTTTTGTCTATTCTGCATTGTTAGGCCTTGCCTGACAGTCCTGAACAGGAAATAAAAGTATCTCAGAATGTGTGTCCTAAATAGGATGGTCAGTCTGAGGGATTTAGACAGATGGCTCCAAGTCCATGGGGCAATCAGTCTAAGGTTTCAATCAGCGCAGCCAGTATGGGTCCACCCGCAGAAACATGCCAATTCGCCCGACTAAATAGAGGCAAAAGGTCGGTGTAGCAGGCGGGGATTACACTACATTAGTAGAGGAATATCTGTACACTGAAATCTAAATAACCCTCTTTGAAACTTAATGCAAAAAACGGACCCTAAATATGCAAAAAACTTTTAACTGAATGATATTAGTGTTTATTTAGAATTATCTTTGGTGCTCTTACAATCAGATTGTAATAGCTAATAGCTTACGTCAAATGTCTGAGTAGTTAAAAAATATTGAGTTCAAAATCATATTAAACAAAGTAGCTTATGAAGAGGGAACCTTGAACAACTTTATTTCCATTGAAAAAGTATCTTTCAGAAAGTTTTGTTCGAGAAACATCCCCCATAAATCATTTGTTTTGCGGAAAATATTGGCCACAGGCATACTTTTATGAAGGCGAAAAACCAAACAACTTCCTGATTTTACAAGCTTTATCGCCACTGCAAAACC
This sequence comes from Lissotriton vulgaris, assembly GCF_964263255.1. Lineage (NCBI taxonomy): Eukaryota > Metazoa > Chordata > Amphibia > Caudata > Salamandridae > Lissotriton > Lissotriton vulgaris. The sequence continues at coordinate 843,316 of NW_028251774.1, read as the reverse complement.
TTGCAGGCGAAAGTGTTTCTAAATGAGCATACGTCATTCTTAAACAATGAACAGCCAGAATGAAAAGCACTACCACATTTTAAAAGATCTGATCCAGGATCTATACAAACTACATGAGCATTGATTGGCAGTGACCATCTCCATAAATGTATCTAGACTGTTGAACTTAGGCAGGTCATCTCTGCTATTGTCCTTGCCTGCTGGAAGCCCCAGCTTGGCCAATGATGTCTGGACGCTGGCAATTAAGACCACGCGAAGAACAGAACAAGTAGACACACTTTCCTGTCACTTGTGCCTCCCACTTACCCTTCCTGTTTTGCCACTTATGTCATTCTTAGCAAACCTTCCCTCTTCCATACACCCTCAACATGGAGTTAAGGGGAACCAAGCTGATGGTACAAATTGTTTTTTCTGGGTTGGTGCCATCAGTATTCACATGTCTACTTCAATACCTAGCAACGCATGGAAGGGCATCCGGAATAGAGACTCATTACAGCATCACACCAGAGAGAAGCTAAAGACGATAATGTTTACGGGCAATACAAAAATAATGGAGTGTCAGTAGTGAAGACAGAGTACTATTCTCTATACTAGCAGCTTCCTATTAACATAGAATGATGTTTTCTACTGAAGTGCAATGCCACAAGATCAGGTACAACTTTTACGTTATGGATTTTCCACCATTTGATTCTAGTCATTTTGACTGCATCAAGCGTAGCCTATATCCCTGAATCATATTGGGATATTCTAATTAATACAAAATATAGCCTTGTATTGTTGCCAGCCGATTATATGACCCTTTGTTATTCATTTTAGTGACTTGGGCAGAAAGACTATATACAGTCCAGTCTGGAATCAAACCTTTAAGGCGAGTTGCATAAAGTTCAAAGTAAGAAGTGCACCAAGTTGCAGAGATGTGTCACTGGCCACTGTCCTGTATACACACTTCTCCCATTGAAAAAGGGTAGTTTTTTGTTCCAAATTAGAGATACTGCTTTCAGCATCCATATTCTAGGAAGCAGTCAGTCAAGTATTTATTATATATTATATGAAAATAAAACAACTCAGTTTCTCTTTCAGTAACATAATTTTTTGTTTAGTCTTTAAACATCCAGCCTTTGATGGTTCAAACTGATTCATTTCTTAATTATGAGTGATGTGTGAGGGTTCACCAATATACAGCTCTTTACCAATTCCGCAAAGTCCCAACTCAACATTGCACATCCTGTAACAAACAGCCATCTATACATGTGAAACACTTCTAAGAAAGACCTTTGCATTTTATTTTACATCAGAACGAGAGGATACACATCTGGTTCTTGTACTTTTGGGTTGTCACAGTGCATGTCAGATGTGGCTAATCTGGTTTTAGCACTGTGGGAACCGATGCACACAAGCGGTTGTTTTAAGTACTTTAGAATTAGGCCCCACAAAAATACAAAAAAAATAATGATGCAAAATATCAAAAAGGAAAATACCTCAGGAGTTATCTCAGCTTCTGGAAAACTCATCAATTTATATTTCATTCCATACTGCAATAACTTCTTACACCCAGGAGGTTTATCAATTTTCTTGAATTTCTTGCTTGACACCTTTATTGCTTTTGAGATATCCTAAGATAACGAGAGAAGACATTATTAAAGGCAAACCTGTCTTCTATTTACTTTTAACACAGTGCAGATTTCAAGTGCAGATTCTTGAATCCCACCTTACCTCTCAAAGCCCAGAGAATTCACAGTGTAAAATAAAATGTAATAGTCAGGGGGATGTTTTATGCAGGATGCCCAACAAATTATTCTTCAGTATTGATAACCATGTTGCATTACCATTTAATTTTCCTTTCTTTTCACAATCTTTATTGAGCGCGGAACAGTCCATACTTGAAAGTTCAAGCTCAGGCAGCTGGATAAATAGAAAAAAAAGACCACAGCTGCATGGAGGGCAAGCACTGTTTTGTGGAAGCATAGACTTTGGCTCCCAATATGTGGGTAGAGACAAAACCCCTCTCCGTTGATGCAGAGCCGTCAAGCCAGACCATAAAGTACAATGTTAAGTAAATTATATCAATATATAAATCACAATAAGAATGAATTCTCTGTATCCCCGTTGGATCTGTATTTGCTGTGGTTGCAGCGGATCTGTGACATTATTTTGTGGTTGACTTTCTTGCGTAGTAATACATTTTCCTGTTTAGGCTTTTCCATTGTTCTACTTCACTCTAGCTGTGGACTTCAGTTCCCAGCTCTTCTCGTCTGTCGCACGCTATGGTTGTGAGCATGATGGCGTACACGCATCACCCTTGGCTCTCTTATGCACAGCTCTTCTGGATGCACGGAAATTTGTCTGTGTAGGTGTTTGGATCAGTTTCCCCATCCATAAATTGGGCCATAGTAAGTGTGGATTCTTACTGCTGTTTTCCTTGTTTTAAACAGTCAGGTTCATTTTCTTACAACAGGGGGTTTCCTTCTCTGGTCCCTTCAGGTATACTCCCATTTTGGTGTTGACTCCTCGCCCTGTAAGGGTACTTTGTGCTCTTATACTTGTTCACCTTGTGTGCTAGGGGTACATTCTATCCTGCGTCCCCCACAAGCTTGAGTAGGTCTCATGCAGACCTCGAGCAATTTGTAGACACAAGTTGTGTCTCCCAGTTGTATGTCCTGAAAGCTGTTTCTGCAATTACGGTAAGTTGTTTGTTACTGTAACGGTATTATCTGTCCCTGCTTGTTTCCGGTGCCTTTATTTGTGGCCTGATGACCCTTTTTATGGTATTTACTTAGACGGACAGTCCTGTTTCAGCGGTGTTCTACTGTGGAAACTTTCTTTCCCTTCACCTTTCAGATACTTGTATTGGTATCTTTTGGATGTTGTTTTGGTTCAGTGAACCTGGGGTTTTGCTTTTTTGGTCTTTTTCTATGCCATATCTTCATGTCTTTTATAGGTTTTGTTAGTTTGATGGTGCCTTGGGCTGAGACTTACATTTCTGCATATAAATTGTTCATTAGCAGAACTTCCTAGGCATGTCCACTTTTGTTGGTGTCTGTAGATGCTTCATCAAGTCATGATCCTGCACACTATCAGTGACTAGTATTTTCTTTTGGCATTTGGCAATTGTCCTGAAGATGGCCCAGTGAATTAAACCAGTGAGGCTGAAACGTCGACTTTTATCGACTTTAATATAGACTGCATTAAATGTTTGAATAGCAATTATACATACTTGAAAGTGTCTCTCAGATTTTGAATAATTGCCATATGATTTGTCCTTTGTTTAATATCTTTTTAACAATTGTATTGCACATTTGTTTCACAAATTTTTCACTGCACGTCACACTATATGCACTGCATCATTATTATTGTTATTGCAATTTAAAAATTGATATGTATTTACTTGACAATCAATTTGTGCATCTCTCCTGTTTTTACAGCATTTGCTACATTTGGCCTTACCTTTCTTTTTGTTGTTTTTCTCTTACATTGGAATAAGATATATATCCTTGTGCCATGTTTATCATACACAATAGAAGCTCTGTAAATGTATTTAAATGCCCATTGCAAAAACTGAAAATGGAATTTTCTGATCATAAAAGCCCTCCAAAAAAAGGAGGTTAACAATAACAATAATCCTGGATGTAACATTGGAAACTGCCTAGTCACTCAGAACTCTTTCTGTACTGCCAGCTTCAAAAGTCCCTCCAGTGTTCTGAAATGCCTGGTAGCACTGCAGGAGCAGGACATGCCTTTAAACTGAATGAGAGGATGAAGAAAGGTTGTATTCTCCTATGGCGCTCCTTCTACATAAGCCACCAGTCCACAGACGGTTGCCCGGAATGCCCCCCTTGCCTTATTTGAGTTGGGAGACTAGTCCGCCAAAAAAACAGGTACAAAAACGTAAACACACATTTTCTACTTTTTAAAGGCAGATTCAAAGGGAAGAGTCCAGACAGCCATCTGTGACCTGCTAGCTGCATCTGAAGGGGCTGAGGGAGAGCCGCAGGAGAATAGAGAAGATTTTCCTCCTATCTTTCAGGTAATCACCATCTTCTGCAGCGCTCCTTATGTTTTTTTATTATGGATGGGGAGGAGGGTGCTAATTGCCATACTTGCCATAAATGCAGGGCACAAACAGCTAATACTTATATTTCTCTCCCAAACAGCCCTTGCCTGTGGCTTGGAAACATAAATGCGAAGAGGGTAATTAGCAGTTGTCATAGCTTGCCAGTGTGGGCAATAATCCTATTCAGATCACTAAAATATTAGAAGCTGCACTGAAAACAATGAAGCGGGAGAGGGCAATTAATGGCTTAATAAGAAGCGGGAGAAGGCCATTAATGGCTGGTATAGACCTTCTGCTCCAGTATTCCAATGTTAGTCATTCTGTTTCGCCTTGATTAATTTGGGGCATTCTACTCTGTGTGGAATTTTCTTATAGCCACAGGCTACACCAGTTGTTAAAGACTTGTTTGTCTCTGGGGCTAATAACTCAGGAGAGAATCTTTGGCAGGGTCACTAATTATGCTTTCTTTAAGCCTGTCTATAATCAGAAGCATGCAGCAAGAGTAAAAAATAAAAACAGCAGGTAAAGACATTTCTGATGGTAATAAACTATTCTGGGCTAAACGAAACAGCCAATGTTTCCTGAGGAGTATCTGAGATAGCACACATCCCAAAGAAGGTTTTTGCAGAAGTCAATTCAATTAGAGGAATACATCTTCTTCCTCATTTTCTTTCTCTTTTCTCAGGCTATTTGCAAAAAAAGGATTACATACATGCACATAGACTAGTAAAACATAAGAGAGGAATCACAAGAGTTTATTTGTGGATGTACCAGTAAGGCCAAAACACTATTTTCAAATGGCTCGCTTTTTGAATGGCAGGGGCACCATGGCGTACTTCAATCAATCAATCAATCAATCAATCAAGACATTTGTATAGCCCGCTACTCACCCGGAGGGTCTCAAGGCGCTGGGTGCTCGAACAGCCAGGTCTTCAGTTGCTTCCTGAAGGAGAGGTGGTCTTGGGTGAGGCGGAGGTGGATGGGGATGGAGTTCCAGGTCTTGGCTGCCAGGTAGGAGAAGGATCTTCCTCCCATGGTGGTTCTTCGGATGCGTGGAACTGCGGCGAGGGCGTGGTTGGTCGATCGTAGTTGGCGAGTGGGAGTGTAAAAGGTCAGGCGGTTGTTGAGGTACCTGGGGCCCAAGTCGTGGAGGGCTTTGTGTGAGTGGGTGAGGAGGCGGAACGTGATTCTTTTGCTGACGGGGAGCCAGTGCAGGTCTCCCAGGTGTCTGGAGATGTGGCTGTGGCGGGGAATGTCCAGGATGAGTCGTGCGGAGGTGTTCTGGATGCGTTGGAGTCTTTTCTGCAGTTTGGCTGTGGTTCCTGTGTAGAGGGTGTTTCCGTAGTCTAGTCGGCTGGTGACAAGAGCCTGGGTGACCGTCTTCCTGGTTTCGGTGGGGATCCATCTGAAGATCTTTCGGAGCATGCGTAGGATGTTGAAGCATGAAGACGAGACAGCGTTGACTTGTCTGGTCATTGACAGGGAAGAGTCCAGGATGGGAAGACAGGGAAGAGTCCAGGATGAAGCCCAGGTTGCGTGCGTGGTCCGTGGTCCTTCACAGACCAGTGACATCTTTAGGCACTGTAGGGCCCAAATTGTCCCCATCTCAGGTGATATCTCATCTGGAGATGAGAATGAACCCAGGTCCTAAAACATGGCTAAATGTTTCTGGGGAAAATTTCAAGGGTGTTAACACATAACTCAGAATCCAGATTTGTGTGCAAAATACTGTTGTGCATGAATTGGAATTTAACTCAGAATGAGGCTCATAGTTTTTTTACAGAGGTATGGACATTACAGGTAACAACAATGTAAGTGAACACAGAGAGAGAAACCCCATGGCGGAGAAGGAGAAGACACCACAGGTGACTTCACAATGGAAACAGTGAACTCGGAGTTCCACCTTGCCTCAAAACAAGAGAGGCACGTCTCTTGCAGGTAGGAGGTAGATTATCTATTGCTGCTTAGACGTCTGTCTGGTTCTGATCCTTGTGAAGAATACAAGGAGTAATTTATCTAATACAAGGAGTAATTTATCTAATAGTATTAGTGAGGGTAAACTGTCAGAACCAGTTTCAGTCCATACAATTACTGCTTTCACAGATATAAAGGGAGCTGTGCAAGCTCAGAGCTATTCCTGTTGGATACATCAGCAAATGGGGCAAGACAGAAGTTACAAAGAAAATGTAGAGGTCAAAATGAACCTTCCTGGTATAGCAATGGTCTGGAATCTAGAGGGAAACCTCTAATAAAAAGAGAGAGGAGTGGCTTGGACAAAAAACATTAAGCAGATCGACTCAGACACGGTTCGGTGCAAGGGTCTGTTATACCATGGGTAAAATTACATTTAGTTGTTTAGGTGCTACCCCTGCCCTACTAACAGAGCCATGTTTAAGACCATTTATTGCAGGGTGATGTTTCACAACTGCACTGCAAGACTGTTTAATTTACATGCCTTGTCATATGTCCCGTGCAGGCCCATTGTTGTTTTCCCTATGTTAGCCTTAGCACGTTGCAGGCTGCACTCTGCTTTGTGCACGCTACAATACAAACTTCTTTTGCTTTGCGCCATGCTGTACTTTCACACAGAACCTGCCGTTGTTTTTGCATTCTGTTCTTTCCTGGGATTTAGTCTGAACATCGTAGACAAGGTCAAACAACAATGCCCCCTGTTATTCTGTTTTGGTCAGGCTCTAGCATCTAGACAAAACACACAAATGCAGCTGTTTTTTGGGAACACACACTCTTTGTCTTATAGGTATGCACAGACATGCAAATACACACTTCGGGAGATATTTTTCAAAGAGGAGATCACATTGCAATAACCTACACTGTCTGTATTTATGAAGGTCGTTCTAATGTGCCACTCCAGAATAGCGGCCGGCCCGCTCGGGTTGTAGGCGGCATGCTGTGTGAAGCTGTGAAGATATAATAAAGGTTTTCAAAAAAAAAAAAAAAAAAAGGAGATCATAACTAAGGTACAGGGTCTGCTGCAATCACCCAGAGATCTTTTAATGTATAATCACTTTTGCAGAAGGGGAGTGGGGTTAATCTACCCTGTCTATTAACCTGACAGCTCCTTTTATGATTTATGGATTACTTACTATGCAGGCCGCATTTGTGTTAGGTATTTTACTTATTGTGGCATGTATACTGCATTCTAGAGCACGATAGTTAAAATAAATATTTTAAACTTTTCTTGTGTCTCAGTTAGATTTTATTGTGGACAAGTACGAGTGTGAGAGCGAAAGGGTGTGTCCTGTCACTGCGACTCCTGAGAGGGTGGGGAGTGTTGTGTTCTTTGGGTCCAACCACTTGCTCCTCTGTGAGTGAGCAGGAGGGCAAGTGAGACACTATAGCTATTTGGTACCGGGCTCATGGGCACTAAGGTGGTAGGACGACTCAGTCCCTGCCTACTAAGGTTCTATGGTCCCAAGCAGAAGTTCTGTGAATACGCAGAATCCCCGAGTTGATATTTAGGCAGGACACTATGTAGAACTCAATAGTGTGGAAGAAAGCCCTCTGCTAGATGAACCAGGGCACATACAAGCTAAAAAGCTAGAAAAAACGAAGGTGCAACACAAAAAGACACTAAACAACAAAATGTAACAATACTAGTAAAGACCATGAGCAAGAGTATTCTCCATAAAGCAACATCATTAGCTGAAAGAATTCACATGGCCAACACAGTGTAAAAAAAAGATAAGAGGTGGACTTTCTGCATAACTTCATATAAGTGCACTGATTTATCTTCTGGGGGGTGTTCACAGCACTGAAACCAGGAAGGCATTCAAGAATGGTGCATATTTATCGGTTAAATAAGTGTGGAAGTAAACTAATTTCCACTTACTTTTTCCACAAAAATACTGATAAAATGAGAAAAAAAGAAATATAGATAAATACAGCCGGAAATGGCAAAAAATACCTAAAAATACCATAAAACCGGGAGCCCTAATTATAATTAAACATCTGTAACATCACAAAAATGTTCTTACCTTAATAAAAGAGTCATTATTAATAGCAAGGTACACACGAAATGATAAAGATGGGTGGGTATCGATAACTTTGTAGAGAATGACAACTCCGTGATGGTGCACTGATTCTGATGTCTGTATGAGGGGCCCCACCGGTGAAAGTGAACTCACACGCCATTTTACATGGGTAGCTGAATGATCTACCGAAGGCTCGATTTCAGACACAGAACCATGAATGTGTAAAACTTTAAATGTTATATCTTGTTCTTGATCTGGAAGAAAATATGGACAAAGGTATTATGTTTCCTAACTTCTGTAAACAATGATAACATTTTTTAGCAAAAATAAACCCTGCTGCTACTTACCACCCAGGCAAATGGAGTGGGGGAACTGAATAGATTTCAGAATTGATGGGTCACATTTGACATCAAAGATTGGGCCACCCACTGTCCATGGCTTCTTAACATATCTTTCAAACTTGCTCCATGACAACACTGAATACTTTATGTGAACTTTTTTGGACACTTCAAATATCAAGCCTGTTTCTGTACATTGGTAAATCCCTTCCCCGTCCAACATCAACCTGCAAAAAGAAATGTTGACAATTATTTTGGCTGCATTTTTTGTCAAATGATATGTAGCACATATTCCAGATTTCTAATTGTTCCTACTGTTTCTAGGCAGAAGCATAGTTTAATTACAAAAAGAGGTAAAGTCTCCCACTTGTTTTGATAGAATAAACAAGCAAACATTTGTTTTTCATCCTAACCACTTAATAATTATTTTCATATCCTTTATTTGAGACCTAATGGTGGCATTCTCAGCCAATGTTTAACGTCACAATTCCAAAACTCTTTGTTATGTGCATCTTAGGCAACTAGACAGCCACTTACGTTTTGCAACATACTTAAAACAAAAGATTATGAAATAGTAAACAGAAGATTAGCCCTGAATAGAGAGGGCCTGCGATATATTTAACATTAGGAAAGCCATGTGCACATGAGAAGCAAAAATAGAGAAAGAAAAACTAAAGTCTTGTATCTTATGAGGCAATTTTCTCCAAGCACACAGAAAGTAGACTGAGGTTGTGGTTTCAGAAGTTCTTTATTCTGATATCATTGTTGCTGCCCATATGCCAACACATGTTTCGTCTACAACTGTTTAGGTCACAGCAGACTTCATCAGGCCAAGTACATTGAGACTTTTAGGAACAATAAATCTCATCCAAGTAAGGCTTGACAGTATTTGTTAAGTAATCTTATGTCTGGAGTTGAATATCTTACTCCACATCTATATACTTACCATCACCATATTGGGTAAACAGCCATTACAACGCGGCTTTTGCACCGCATACCATTACATCGCAAGTGTTACAACGCATGTGATGTAACAGCGCGTGGCCATTACTACGCATGTGATTACATCGCATGCGTTTTTACAACGCATGCAATGTAATGGCTATCCACCTTGTTGTGAGGAAACTGAGGCTCTTCCGTTTCCTCACATTGACATGCATCATGGACCACCACCAACCGACGTGAAGTGAAGCAGGAACCAGGGAAAGGAACCACGAGGAGAGCGAGGTAAGGGGGATCGGGCCTGAGGCGGGGGTAGTGTTTTAGGCTTTTTAGTAGTGCAGTGGTGTAGTGCAGGGTAGTGTTTTAGTGTGTGGGGTAGTGTCAGGGGTCCTGCAGGGTAGTGTTTGAGTCTAGGGACTAGACTGGGGGTATGAGGCAGGTCGTGCTGAAGGTAGTGTTTTAGGGCTAAGGGTAGTGCTGTGGTGTGTGTGTAGTGCAGAGTAGTGGTTTAGGGTAGTGTCGGGGGGTCGTGCAGGGTAGTGTTTGAGTGTAGGGGCTGGACTGGGGGTCGGAGGAGGGTCGTGCTGGAGGTAGTGTTTTAGGGTTTAGGGTAGTGCTGTGGTGTGTGTAGTGCAGGGTAGTGTTTTAGGGTTTAGGGTAGTGTTGGGAGGTGTGCAGGGTAGTGTTTAAGTGTAGGGACTGGGGGTCGAAGGAGGGTCGTGCTGTAGGTAGTGTTTTATGGTTTAGGGTAGTACTGTGGTGTGTGTGTAGTGCAGTGTAGTGTAGTGTTGTTGGGTTTAGGGTAGTGTCAGGGGGTCGTGCTGGGTAGTCTTAATGTAGGGAGAGTACTGGGGGTCAGGGAGGGCCGTGCTGGAGGTAGCGTTTTAGAGTTTAGGGTAGTGCTGTGGTGTGTGTGCAGTGCAGGGTAGTGTTTTAGGGTTTAGGGTAGTGTCGGGCCCTGCAGGGTAGTGTTTAAGTGTAGGGAGTGGACTGGGGGTCGGGTGAGGGTTGTGCTGGAGGTATTCTTTTAAGGTTTAGGCTAGTGCTGTGGTGTGTGTGTGTAGTGAACTGTAGTGTTTTAGGGTACTGTTGGGGGTCGTGCAGGGTAGTGTTTAAGTGTAGGGAGCAGACTGGAGATCGGGGGAGGGTCGTGCTGGAGGTAGTGGTTTAGGGTTTAGGGTAGTGCTGTGGTTTGTGTGTAGTGCTGGGTAGTGTTGTTGGGTTTAGGGTAGTGTCGGGGGGTTGTGCAGGGTAGTGTTTAAGTGTAAGGAGTAGACTGGGGGTCAGGGGAGGGTCGTGCTGGAGGTAGTGTTTTAGGGTAGTGCTGTGGTATGTGTGAGGTGCAGGGTAGTGTTGTTGGGTTCAGGGTATTGTCAGGGGGTCGTGCTGGGTAGTCTTAATGTAGGGAGAGTACTGGGGGTCATGGAGGGTCGTGCAGGGGTACTAAATTAGCGTTTAGGGCAGGGCAGGGTAGTGTCACTTACACTGCATACTTTTACCATGAGTATAGCTTTTCCACGCATGCCTTTGCGTTGTAATGGTATGCGTGGTAAAAGTATGCGATGTAATGGCATGTTGTAATTCCAACACCAAGTAATACCTGCGTTGTAATGGCACGCGTGGTATTAGTACGCGTTGTAAAGCGTCATATTCCCATATTGTGCCAGTCGAATTTGTGGAGTTGATATTTAGGCAGGACACTATGTAGAACTCAATAGTGTGGAAGAAATCCCCCTCCTAGATGAACCAGAGCACATACAAGCAAAAATATCTAGAAAAAACGAAGACAAAAGCCAAAAAGACATTAAACAACAAAATGTAACAATACTATTAAAGATCATAAGCAAGAGTATTCTCCATGAAGCAATATTATCAGCTGAAAGATGCTTGGAGAAAATTGCCTCATAAATTGTGGACTCTGCCAGATTGGGAAGGACGGCTGACTTCCTCTCCTCCTGAGGCACCAGATGGACTATTTGCTTGATTGAACAACTCAATCTCAGACAATTTTGAAATGAGGGGTAGAGTGTGCCATGTATACCCGGACAGTGCTCTATTGTGTATCCTAAAGTCTTGTATATGTCCCACCACAAATATTACCAAGTGCTTTCATGCAGAATTTACACTGGGGTCCACATCTTCCTAACCAAAACAACTTCCGAAGGTTCAAGTGGTTATCGTAATGCCAGTGAAAATAAAAACACAGGATATGACTAAGATTAGATCGACTGACAACTACCTTCTCCATATTGTTGAAGACAACAAAGGACCTCAGCGCATCTTGATTACTGTAGTGGGCCAGAGTCTACTACTTAATGTTCTTTGAGATGGAGTAACAAACTAAAACAATAATGAAAAAATCAGGGGAAAATAAAGTAGGTATATTTTGTTCGGTATTCTGTAGGCTCCCAGAACAAAATTATGCTCAGCTTTTAAAACGATCAGTACCTGTATGGTACTGTGTGTGACAGCCTAGCTTTTACACAGATAAAAAACATCTAACGCTTCTAACAACCATATAACTGGATCAATCTGGCAATCAATGATTGTCAGGCTATAAACTACCCTTCCACCACAGGCTCCCATAGAAGTCAATGGGAGTCTGACCGAACGGTGTTCGGAAACATAATAATCGGTCGGTCGGACTCCCCGAATACGATTCGGTAGGTAACCATTCCGAGATTGATTCGGTTGGAATCCTTAACGACCAACATCGTAATGAGGCCCATATTGCTGCTGGAAACTTCCAATTCTCAAAGGCCACTTGTGTGGTGGGCAGAAGCCGCCCACAGCACAAGCTCCCACTGAGGAATTGGAGTTTGTGAACATCCCTGCACCGTGTGGCAGGCACACACATGGTGCACCATAGATGCCCCCCAGGCCCAGATGTGGAGGGTCAGGGGGAAGAGGCCCTCCTTGGGGACCCTAATGTCACTTTCTGACAGCCTGTCCATGTTGGAAAGGCCGATAGGGAAAGGCTGTTGGAAATCGGTATCATAATCCAGACTGCAGAAACGCTGTCCTTAAGGGATTATGTAGAGTTTCCAACCGACAGACTGGCTCCATGAGCCTGTCGGAAAGTGTTGGTCAGACCCTCCAACTACAATCTATGACCACACGTATCCTAATACGTTGGTTGGACCACAGCAGGAGATGCAGTTCGGACCGCAACCAACAAGCCTTCGGTTGTGGTACGAACTGCATTGTAATTAGGCCCATAGTGTTTTCCAGTAAGTAATATCGTTGTTAAGAATACTGTTGTTATAGTATTGTTTTCAATAATATAGTTGTTAGAATATCATTTAATAATGAATTTAATGTTTTAGTGTATATATTATTTTTAATTGTTAGTATTGTTTGTAATAATTTTGTAAAGTTTAGTTTATTCTTTTTTAGTGATTTAGAATTTTTATTTAATTTTTAATAGTGATTTATAGTGTTGTAGCGGTATAGAGTGGGAAGTTAATTAAGTAAGAATTAGTAACTAATTAATAATTTCTAAACATGCATGTGATTGATATTCATTATGTACATTATTTAATATTGATTTATTATACTTATATTTTAGGTGTGGGCAGCTATTTTTATGGGTGTATTGGGGTGGAAGTTATTTAGGTCATATTTAACAAGCGATTTAGTATTAATTATATAATTGATCATTAATTATGTAAATTGTGAATATCATAGATTTTAGATATATTTTAGGTGTGTGCTGCTGGGTTTGTAGGGGTTTATGGTGGGAAACTAATTAAAAACAATAATAATCATTAATGTATAATTTAATATTTAATTGATTAATAATTATGTAAATTAGTTATTTTAGGGGTCGGCTGCTGGGTTTGTGGGGTGAGAAGTTAATTAAGTAATAATTAATTAGCAATTAGCTGTTAATTAATTATGTATTTCTTTATTGATCATGTACATTTTCTATACTTATTTATTTTCATTGTATTTTAGGTGTGGGTTGCTAGGTTTGTAGGAGTATAAGGGCCTATTAGGATGGCGGGCGGACTTTCATCCTCCCGCACCCTAGCGGTGCTGGGACCGGCCGCCAGTGGTGCGGCGGTCCTGCACCGGCAATTAGGATGCCACCGCCACCGTGGCATCCCCCATCCACAACATTGTGACGGGCGGTGCAAACTGCACCGTCCGCCACAATGCTGTGACTGCACAATGTGGCAGGCACCGCGCAGTGACTGCCACGTTGTGCATGCAAATGCTGGGGGGTACCATAGGTACCCCCATATGCACCACCCCAATAGCCTGGGGGCCCACTAGGGGCCCCCGCATGCAGTAACCGCATGCCTTTCCATGGCCGCCATGCCGCCATGGAAAGGCACATCACTGCATGTATTGTAATATGGATGGAGGTGTCTTGTACACACCGCCACCATATACATTCTCTTTTCCCGGCGGAAAACCGGCGGACGGTCTTCCCATCAGCCAGATACCCACCGCCATACTGATGTGGCGGGGGGAAATTAAATGCGGGCGGAGGAGAATGTCGGGCGGATCGCCACCGCCATGCAGGCGTGGATTTCTGCCCGACATTCGAATAAACCCCGTAGTGTGGAAAGTCGATTAAGTAATAATTAAAAAGCATTATTGTTCATTGAAAGTTAATTATTACATTGTTTATTAATTTTATAAACTGGATAATTCTTTAAAAAAAAATGATATAATTTTTTATGTGAAGTAATAATGTTTGTATTTAAAATTTTATATCTTTTCTAAATTAATAGGGTTATTCATGTATGTAATATGTGTGAAGTGAAGTTGTTTACCTACTGTTGTTTCGACCAGAGTGGGAATAGAAAATCTTACCCCTCCAAAGTTCAACACTTTCCCTATTGTTGGACAGACTGAAGTAGGAATAGTAAATTTTACCCCTCCGAAGTTCATTGCTTTCCTTACTGCTGCTGCACTTACTGGAGTGGAAATAGTCAATGTAACCCCTCCGAAAGCCAATGCTTTCCCTTATGTTGCACAGACTGGAGCTGGAATAGATAATTTACCCCCTCTGAAGTCCATTGTTTTCTAGACTATTGTGCTGTTCCTAATATTATATAGTTTATAATTTTAATTTCATAGTATTTGTTTACATTTTTTTAAGTTATATATCTGCTGTAAATGGGTTTTTTGTGCAAATATATATATATATATTACCTACTGGCGGTCGCCAGTAGGTATATATAGTTAGGATTTTTTCTCTATGGAACTTTTGAAAATTCTATGTCTAATAACTTTGGCGTTTGTGGACGGAATCAGCTGAAATTTTCAGGAAAATGGCACATTTTGTTTCTGATCAGCCCCTGAAAATTTGGGGGGGTTTCGTCAAGGGGGGGGCCGAGAAAAAAGGGGGGTCCCATAACGCGTTTTTCCCATTCATTTTTCCATAGGGCCTTTGGCCTCACTTTTAGCTCGAACGGCTGAATGGATTTACACGAAACTCGGCAAAATTATAGGGACTGTTAGCCCGATGTGCCTTTGCTGGGTCTCAATATATGTGCTCCAGTGGATTTTGAGAAATTAACGTTTAAAAAAACAGATATATCTGTGACAGCGTCCTAGATAGCGCACCAGATCGCGTACTTTTCGCGTAACGGAGCTTTGCGTAGCGAAGCTGATTGGCTCTCCGGTGTCTGTCAACATTCTAAACAGTCCGGTGCGGCCGCCATCTTGTCTCTCGGTAGGATCGAGAGACAAGAGGAGGAGAAAAACGAAGGGGGAATTTAATGAAAGGGGGCAAGGTAGACTCCTCTTGACCCCCTAGGAATGATGTTGGGGTTATTAAAGGGTCCCGTGGGGCAAATAATTAAAATTTGATTTTTCACGGTAGAAGCGCTTCTCGGTTCGCGAACCGGGCCGCAAACTGGTAGCGAAACAGATATTCGCCATTTTGTGTTTCGATTTAATTAAATTACTAGGTATAAGGGGGTACGGGAGACGTATCCTGACTCCTTAGGTTTTCTGAGGGTGGCTGAGGAGGCTCATATATGTTGATACATGTCTTCCAGCGGCTGTGCGTGAGCTTTTTTTTTTTTTTTGCAGCGTGACGTCTGTTAACGTTTGATTCGATGGAAATCAGGAACTGTTGTCCGCCATTTTGTCACTGCGAGTTAATATTTTGTTAAAAATAATTGTTATAAATTATTCCTTATTGACAAACATTGTTTGCGCCATCTTGCCTTTTTTGCAATGCCACACTTTTGTTGAGCACGGCAGCCATTTTAGATGCCTTGACCAGACCTACTCTCTGCACGCCGCCGATCCTCAGCATGGCTCCCCACCCTCGCAAGCATCTCCCCCACGCACTGATCACCCCCGCTCTCTCTCTCATGCATGGGCCAGAAACCTCCTCCCATCTGCGCTGTTCGTGAGCGTTTTTTTTTTTTTTGCTGCGTGCACCCCAGCTCTCTCTCTCATGCATGGGCCAGAAACCTCCTCCCATCTGCGCTGTTCGTGAGCGTTTTTTTTTTTTTGCTGCATGACGTCTGTTAACGTTCGATTCGATGGAAATCAGGAACTGTTGACCGCTATTTTGTCACTGCGATTAAATATTTTGTTAAAAATAAAAAAATAAAAATAATTGTTATGAGGGGGCGTGGCTTGGCGGGCGAAGATGGCGGTCGCAGCCTTGTAGAGCTCCCGCCGGCCCGGACTTAATTTGATCATTTATCCTGGCCCCCGAGCCCGCTGTTGATACCCAGTGGTTGACTTCGATCTGGCGAAGTCTCCTGTCTACTTTGGTGTGTCAATCCTGCATTTCTTCCCTTCCTGTGATCGGAGGGAGACGGCGGCGACGTGCGGCCTGGTGACCGGCCGGAGACCGGGGTCCTCGAGTTTCGCGACGCCTGGTGGCGGTTGCGATCTGGCGGGTGCGGGTGGCATCCGCTACGCCGCCCTTGGCTCAACTTTATAGCTGCGATCGCCTGGAGTTCTGGACGGTGCCACTAGGTCCTACTCATCGGGAGGACGGCTCTTCCCCTGTGTGACCAGCGAGCGGCGACGGCACTGCGTGGCCCCGCGACAGCCTGGAGACTGAGGTCCTTGAGCCCCGACGCGGCCGGTGACGGACTGGCAGACGGTGGTGGCATCCGCTACACCGCTCCTGGCCCGGCCCGCTGGCTACGGCTGCCCACAGATCACGGAGCCACAGCTTATTCCTGTACTTTGGACGGCCGCTCCTGGCGACGAGTGTGGGTGAGGCCTGTCCCACCTGGGGAAGCCGGGACCTCGATTTTCGCGACACCGGATTTGTGCCGACCGGCCCGCTTTCTCCTTTGAGGCTTCGTTTCTGCCGTCCCATCCAAGACTTGCGACAGTGCCCGACGGTTCAGGGGTGGTGTCCGCCCTGCCCGGCGTGTGCCATGACCAGAGACAGAGGAGGTGGCCCGCCTAAACATGGCCCCATCGATAAATTCACCGGGCCGAGTGGAGGCGTGGGGGCGGCCGGTGGCAGCGGTGGCCCTGGACCGGACAATGCAGCTATACTGGCGGCCATCACCCAATCCCGGGACATGCTTGATGCCAAAATTGGGGCGGTCGGGGCGGATGTCACGCTCCTGCGCCAGGACCTCCGCAACGCGGTGGAGCGGATCACCGGGGCTGAGACCCGCATCACAGCGACCGAGGCTGACATTGGCGCCCTAAAGAAACGATTGGCGGAGGTGGAGGGCATTCAAAAGACACTGGCGGCCCGCGTGGAGGATGCCGAAGGGCGCGCGCGGAGGAACAACCTCCGCTTCATTGGCTTTCCGGAGCGGTGCGAGAAGGACAGCATGGAGCGGTTCTTGACCCAGTGGCTGGAGAGCTGGCTCCCCGAAGTAGCACTGTCTACGTGCTTCGTGATCGAGAGGGCCCACAGGGCTCTGACCCAGCGGCCGCCAGAGGGCGAGCGCCCACGACCTGTCATCGCCCGGCTGCTGAATTACCATGACCGGGATGTTATCCTGCGGGAGGCGAGGAACAAGGGCTCGCTCGCCTTCGAGAATCATACTATCATGATTTTCCCGGACTACACGAAGATGGTACAGCAACAGAGGCAATCCTTCATGGACGCTAAGGCTAAGCTGAGGGGCCTCAAGCTCCAATACTCTCTCCTGTATCCAGCCCGCCTGCGGGTGATATATCAGTCCCGGACCCATTTCTTCGATTCACCAGAGGTGTTCCGCTGGACCGATGAAGCGGTGCGACTCAGGCCGCACGCCCAGCCGGGGCTGGACCCGGGCAGGTCCCAGGGATCGTCGCCGGAGCGGACGGATCGCCCGAACAGGAAGGGCCGCCATCGGAGGTCTCGCTCCAAGAAGAGGTCGGCCTCCGCCAGTGCATCGCAGTCGGGTGGTGCCAGGGACTCAGAGCACTCCGATGCGGGCAGCTGAACATTGCCGGGACTAGACACACTCTTTTTGCTGAACACTGAAATGCTCTACTTTGGCTGGTGAGACTGTTCTATTCTGTCCTTGGTATGCCGGTCGGTTCCCATGTGAGGACTCCAGCTGTTTGTCATGGGGATGCAGTGGGGCTCGGGGGGTACCGTTTGTGGGCCTCAGACCCTCACGGATGTGAGTGTTGTTGGGGGGGTGGTGTGTGTGTCATGGTTGGGTTGTTGGGATCCATTGGTATGGCGGGCCCTGGGTCCTCTGTTCTGGACCCGGGTCTCTCCATACCGCGACAGATACTTCAACGTTCTCTGAGGTATTGGGGTGGTGGGTGTGGGGGGGGGGGTTCTTGTGTTGCAAATGTTGGGGGGGGTTCTGGGTTGGGGGGGGTTACTGAGTACATGGGCTGGGGGGTGGGACCACACGTGTCTGAGGCTTTGATTTTTGTTGATTTGCGGGTTGCGCCAGGGTGGGATGGGGGGCCGGATTCTGGACTATGTGTTGATAATGGCTGATACTGCGACTATGTCTCCTCAAAAGACCCTGCGGGTTGTGACATGGAATGTGAGGGGTATCCTAGATAAGATCAAGCGTGGGGCTGTGCTGCGATGGGGGAAGAGGGAGATGGTGGATGTGCTCCTGCTCCAGGAGACTCACATGCTGGACTCCAAGGCCCTTAGCCTCCAGAGGTTTGGTTATCAACAGGTTTATCATGCTGGCTTTACGAGGGGGTCGCGGGGGGTGGCCATATTGGTACACCGTAGGGTGGCTTATGTTCATGAGAAGCAATGGATTGATCCTCAGGGCAGGTTTGTCTTTATCAAGGGCCTGCTGGGTTCCGAGCCAGTGGTCTTTCGTAGTGTATACGCCCCTCCCCCCCTGCAGTGGGCCTTGTCCGAGCGGCTGTTTGCGCTGTGGGACGAGATCCCAGAGGTTCTGACCATGGTGGGGGGCGACTGGAACGAGGTCATGGATGTGGGCCTAGACAGCCTGAGACGAGCTCCTGTTGTGTCTGACCCCCCCCCCCGCGGCTGCTCCCACCAGATTGTGTGCGACTGTGAGTGGTCTGGGTTGGATTGATGTATGGCGGCATTTTCACCCTGCGGTGCGTGCATTCACGTATGTATCGGCGGTGCATGGGTCCTTTTCGAGGCTAGATTATTTGTTTGTGCCGGGTGCCTGCCTGAGTCGCGTCAGGGATGCCGCAATACTCCCCAGAGGCCTCTCGGATCATTCCCCTGTCCTGGCTACCATGACTCTCCCCTCTAAACGACAACCTTTTCGCTGGCGTATGTCCTCCTGGCAGCTGCAGCGGCCGGAGTACGTGAACCATTTACGCGAAGCGATTGATCACTTCTGGCGCGAGAACTTGGTGGGGGATGTCGATGCACTGGTT
Source organism: Lissotriton vulgaris (assembly GCF_964263255.1). Classification (NCBI taxonomy): domain Eukaryota; kingdom Metazoa; phylum Chordata; class Amphibia; order Caudata; family Salamandridae; genus Lissotriton; species Lissotriton vulgaris. The sequence continues at coordinate 824,216 of NW_028251774.1, read as the reverse complement.
GTGTGGGAGGCGCTGAAGCCTACGCTCCGGGGCATTGATATAGCCTGGTGTGTGGCAGCTCGGCGAAAACATCGGGAAGCCGTTGTGACTGCCGCGGCCCGCGTGGAGGAGCTGGAGCAGCGTGGTCGGCTCGGGGTGATGAGGGCGTCGTGAGACAGCTCCTGCAGGCCCAACAGATGTATGCTTCGGTCCTGTACGAGGAGGCCCGACAGGCGTGGCTCGCCACGCGCAGCAGGGTGTACCAGCGGGGCGACAAGTCCTGCACCATGTTGCATAGGCTTTGCCAAGCGACTTTCCAGCCCCTAGGGCTGCCTGGTCTCACGGCGGACGACGGCTCGGTCATGACCGACCCAGGTTTGCTGGCGGCTAGCTTTGCCCGCTACTACGAGGCACAATACGCTCCTCGTGACCCCTTGATGGTGGGCGAGATTGCCTCATACCTGGACGACCTGCTCCCGCAGGCAGTCCCCGATGAGACCAGAACCGCCTTGGAGGCCCCGCTTACATCTGAGGAACTCGGGGAGGCCCTTGGCCAATTGAACACTGGAAAGGCGCCCGGCCCGAGCGGTTATCCTAGAGAATTTTACAAAAAGTTCCACGTCCAGCTGCGACCCCACTTTCGCAGCGCCCTAGAGGCGGCGCGGGCTAGGGGCGAGCTGCCACCAGACTGGCGTCATGCCAAGATAGTGGTATTCTTGAAGCCGGGCAGGGCGCCGGACCGGCACGACCCTTACAGGCCGATCTCCCTTCTCAACATCGAGGCCAAGATTTTGGCGAAGGCCCTGGCGAACCGCCTCTTGCCTCACATTGCCGACCTGGTCCACCCTGACCAGGCCGGATTCATGCCGCGCAGGGCCACCCGGCATAATATCCGGCGGGCGCAGGCGGCGGTCGACGCCATGGGTGCTAGGGATGAACAGGCTGCACTCCTCCTTGCGGACATGGACCGAGCCTTTGATTCGGTGAGTTGGGCGTATTTGTTCACTTTGTTAGCCTGCCTCAATCTAGGGCCTGTTTTCCTGTCGTATATTCGTCTCCTCTACACTAATGTTACGGCGTCGGTCCGCGTGGCCGGCGCGGTCTCTGAGCGCTTTCACATTGGACGTGGTACTCGACAGGGTTGCCCGCTGTCCCCCTACCTATTCGCCTTCGCCATGGAGCCCCTGGCATCGCGGATACGAACGGATGCCCAATTACGTGGCTTTGTCTGGAACGATGACCTGGCGGATAGGATTGCACTGTATGCGGATGACGTCCTTCTGTTCCTTACTGATCTGCGGCGCTCGGGTCCCCGGGTTTTGGAGATCATGCGGGGGTTTGGCGAGGTCTCGGGGCTTCACCTTAATCTAAACAAATCAACCCTGTGGATTTTGGGTGGTGAAGTGGTTGCCGACCCATGGGCCGCCGAATTGCGTGTGGCGACAGATGGCCTGAAGTATCTAGGCGTCTTTCTCTCGGACTCGCGGGCCGTGGCCTGGGCACGCAGTGTCTTGCCGGTGTGGGAACGGGTCCAGACAGATGTTAAAACTTGGTCCAGAATGCCCCTCACAATCTTTGGGAGGTCGGCCATCTTTAAGATGGTGGCACTGCCGAGGCTGCTGTACCAACTCCAAAACTTCCCGCACCCAATTGGCATGGAGTGGTTCCGCCAGGTGAACTCTGTGCTGGGCCGCTTCCTGTGGGATGGTGGTGCAGCCAGGGTGGCCTTGAAGACGTGCTTTCTGTCCACATACTGTGGTGGTTTGGCCACCTCCGACCTCCTCTCCTACTACCAAGCGTCTCACCTGCTTGTCCTCAATGAATGGTGGTATGGTGATAGGGGTGATCCGCCCTATGCCCTGGAGAGACTGCTCATGGGAGATTGCACGCTTCACACTATTCTCTATTCGGCTCGCATACGCCGTGGATTGCCGTCGGTCACTAAAGTGGTATTTGCGGTGTGGCGGCAGTCCCTGCGCCGCATGGGTTGGTGGGGCAAATTAACAGCTGAAACACCACTGTGGCACAATGGCCTGCTTCCGGAACTGGCGGCCCTGGCCGGGTTTGAGGGTTGGGAGGCTATTGGAGTTACACAACTGGGCCAGGTCATGTCTGGCACCACCCTCAAGTCCTTCGAGGAACTCCGCGCGGAGTTCCAGATGCCTCAGTCCCAGTTCTTCCGCTACCTCCAGCTGCGGCATGCCCTCGCCCCGAGCATTGCCGGCCTCGACTCCCTGCCGGAGTTCAGCCCGATTGAGGCAAAAGTGTTTATGGGAGACTTGGGAGACAAGAAGATCTCTAGGATCTATCAGTCACTTGTTATCCACTGCTCCACCACTCTCCGTTCCCTTCGGGAGGCGTGGGAGGTGGACGTGGGCGCCCTCGATGAGGACGATTGGAGGGAGGCGCTGGAATCCCCGCGCGGCACCGCTGTTGCGGTTCGGCTCCGCCTGATACAATTCAAATACTTGCACCGTGCCTATTATACACGTGAGCGTCTGTGGAAGGCTGGCTTGATTGCGTCACCGGAATGCCTGCGCTGTGGGGAGCTGCCTGGCTCCCTGATACATACGGTGTGGTCGTGTGGTCGCCTGGCTGGATTCTGGAGGGGTGTGTGGAGTTGCCTGGCTGAGGTCCTGGGTTGGGATCTTCCTCGTACCCACCGGCTGGGCCTGCTGCATATCATGGAAGGGGTTGGGGGCAACATATATAAGCGTCATCTGTTGCTCCTGGGTCTGGTCGTGGCCAAACGAGACCTGGCTCGGGCATGGAAGTCTGTGAGGGCCCCCCCCCTATCTGCGTGGAAGGCTGGGCTAGATTATTTCATGGGCCTGGAAAAACCGGTCTTCGAGGCGCGGGGCTGCCCACGCAAACATTTCAAGATCTGGAAGCGGTGGGCCGACTACCGTGGCCTGTCCTTGGAACCCCCGGCGGAGCAGGAGGAGGACATTTGACCGCAGTGACATTTCTGGCCTCAAGTGGCAAAGCCCTGGTTGCGCTATACCTGCTTATTCTTTGTGCATTTCCTTTGTGTTGCTCTTTTGTACACGTGTGGTGGGGGGGGGTGGTGGGTACAGGGGGGGGGTGTAGTTCATTACATTGATACTGTTGTGGTGATCTTGGTGTGTGAAGATACCACATTCTTGATACTCTTATGCTCAATAAAATTGGTTGTGAAAAAAAAAATTATTGTTATAAATTAATCCTTATTGATAAACATTGTCTGCGCCATCTTGCCTTTTTTGCAATGCCACACTTTTGTTGAGCACGGCAGCCATTTTAGATGCCTTGACCAGACCCACTCTCTGCACGCCGCTGATCCTCAGCATGGCTTCCCTCCCTCGCAAGCATCTCCCCCACGCACTGGTCACCCCCGCTCTCTCTCTCATGCATGGCCCAGAAACCTCCTCCCATCTGCGCTGTTCTTCTCTGAGAATCACACCCTGTGCCCGCCCGACACCTCCCTTTCACCCTATTCACTACCGCACCCTCTGACACTCCTCTTCCTCTGTGTCCGATTGTCCAGGCCGGTCCCAGGCTATCACCTAGTCCTGCAGGTGTAGTTTAAGGCCCCAGCTGTAGAGAATCACCCCTCTTCAAAGGAGTTACAGTAGATCAAGGCCCCCACCTCATGAGATCCGTCACAACACATGCGTTCCTACTATCTGATAACGATCCTGTATTGTGCTTGGGGAGGGGATTCTCACTGTGAGGGTGTGTGGGTCCGAGCCTGAAGCGGAAGATTCCAGGGATGCCTTTTTGTACATCAAAGTCTTCACAATTATGTGTCACATTAAAAATATATAGCACTGCAACAAAGTTGTAGGATTATAACACTTTAATAACTTATAAATATATACAACGCAACAAAAACAGTAAATACTTTAAAACATTTTTTTTTAAAAGCAGCAACAATGGTCAGTAGCTGTGTTTTGTGCGAATAGTCCCAAGGCAGCACAACGTGCTGAGTTCTGGACGGCACCCAGGTGATGTTACCTGGGTGCCGCACTGGTTTTTGGTATCCTACAATGCAGCTCCGAAAAACGGCGTGGGGCGGGGGGAGGCCTCGTCAGTAGCGGTCTGTTGTGCGAATAGTCCCAAGGCAGCAGAACGCGCTGAGATGTGGATGGCACCCAGGTGATGTCCATTAAGTTGCTGCACTGGTTTTGGTATCCTACAATGCTGCTCCGAAAAACGGCGTGGGGCGCCCCGGGGGGGGGGGGGGGGGGGGGGAAAGGCGTGAACGGGCCTCTCCAGGTGGAGGCTCGTCTGCTGTACTGGGGCGCCCCTTTACCGTTTCAGTTGCCATTCCGCCCGCTTTTGCTACACTGTGCCTCATCCTCCATTCAACTGGTTATCGCCCGCTCTTGCGGCTACAGCGTCTCGCTCACCATGTAGTTGAGTTGCGCCCACTCTTGCGGTGCAGCGATAGGCGGCTGCTACAGGACTCTTAAAATGGCGGACGGCTCTTCGGATTTGGGCCTGGTCCACTAAAATGGCCCTGGGACACCTTGGAACTCGGATGTCCCCTGAGCCTTGAAGATTTTACAAAAGTCTTGAGGGCCCCCGACTCCTGCAGGCTTCCGGTGGGGAGCGGCTGCCATGATTGCTCGCGGAATGACCACGACGGAGCCACGAGATGGTGGTGCTCTCATGCTGACGCCAGCTTCAGTCTGAAACATCCAGAAACAAGGTGGGGCTTTCATCGTTTGGGAAAAAAAAAAAAATTTTAATCCAATGAAAAGTGTTATTTTTAGGTCATATGATCAAGCTTTCTATCATTAGGAAACCAAAAGTAAAATGAACCAATGAAAAGTTTTATAAACAAGTCACATGACCTGTTATGCTTACGTTACGCGCTGGTATAAAAAGCGTAGAAAATCCGTTGGCACGTGAGGCGGCGTCAGTAGCGGACCGATGTGCGAATAGGCCGAAGGCAGCACAACGCGCCAAGATCCGGATGGCACGGAGGTGGTGTTCAGCAAGTTGCCGCACTGGTGTGGCCATCCTACAATGCTGCGCCGAAAGTCGGCGTGGGGCGCCCCGTTGGCCTGTGAGGTCGCGTCAGTCAGTGGGGGCTGTTTGAGAAAGCAATGTGATGCTGTGCGTCGCCCCCAAGATGGAGGCTCCTTGGCTGCAGTGGGGCGCCCCTTGGTGTTTCACTCGCTATCCAGCTGAGTTGCGTCCGCACTTGCGGCTACAGTAGACCGAAGGCAGCACAACGCGCGGAGATCTGGATGGCACCGAGGTGGTGTCCAGCAAGTTGCCGCACTGGTGTGGCCATCCTACAATGCTGCGCCGAAAGTTGGCGTGGGGTGCCCCGTTGGCTTATGAGGTGGTGTCAGTAGCGGACCGATGTGTGAATAGGTCGGAACCAGCACAAGGCGCCAAGATCCGGATGGCAAGTCCTGGATGTTGGGGTCCATAGTTGAGAGCCAAGATCCGGATGGCAAGTCCTGGATGTTGGGTGTCATAGTTGAGAGTTCTGAGTTATTTGCACCTGCTGCAGCTTCACTATTGCCCTGGTGTGGCCAAAGATCGCCCATGACATAGGCGGCCGGCTCCCATGGTCCGGCGGAACTTTTTTCATTTTCCTTTCTGCATCTTGTCCCACAATCCATTTGACCTTTAGACACGACCAGGTCCCTGAATGTGTGCAGGGGGACGCTATTGATTGAATCAAAATGGCGGCTTCACACAAAGCTGACTCAAGCGTTGCTGGTGATGCTATACAGACAAAAAATGGTTTTCAGTTTGTACATTCTTCAGGATTTTTCCATCCAAGTCTGCTTGAGAGTTTGTAGAACAATGGCTTTAGATCTTGCCCTCCCCTCTTTTGACTGTTGGTTCTTGTTGCCTATCTCTTCTGTTGTCATTTAACTGAACCTTTTTTGACTGCCGAAAGGGGTTCTGGTCCGACCGCTGGTTGGTGGAGACATTTTGACTATATCCTGGACCTGCCCAGCCTCGCCCAAAATGGCGCCGGTATAAATGGGACTCGTAACTCCTTGTTGTGTACTGGTTGAACAACCTTGATATCACGAGATACGTATGCAGTTTTGAAGCACATGGCGGGCGGGGACGAGAATTGATTGAACATTTGGACATCCCTATTCATATTATGTTCTGACGTGTTATTGATTACTGTACTATTGTAAGTTCGAATTAACGTCACCCATGGTACTTGCCCGCAAATGTATATCTTGAAAATTTTATTGTAAGTGGCCCTGTCGTATTTTAATTACAAAATGTACGTCCACCGATTCCGCAACTGTTAGACACCTTAATTCTTGCAACCTAATGGCCCGCTCGTTACGTTCCTCTACAGTGTAAATGTTTCCTCATCATATACGATTCCAGTTTGCTCCGTGGGCGGCCGACGTGGTTATAGGCCCGTATTTGTATACTGACATTTTCACAATAAAGGTTTTTAAAACAAAACATGGTAGTAGTATTTACATTGGTAAAGTTTTTAATTTTAGTCACTGTTTTCGAATTAGTAAAAGGCAAGTGAAATAAAGCAGTCCAATTATATGACGGATAAAAGGTATAATACGCAGGAACGCAGTTAAGATAAATGGTCAAGGGCTGTTGTGTTTTTTACTCCTGCAACATAAAGTGATCGATAAGAATCTGATATTCAGGCGTATCGGCGACTAAGACAGCAGGCCGAGCATCTTTTGCACAACGGCTCCGTCATGGGACGAAGAAACGCCCTTTTGCTAAAAAAGGAATATATTTTACTTGCAGGAGAAATGTAAATTTTCCGGGAGAGTACATTAGCCTGGAACATTATAACATATATGTTTAAGAAAAAATAATGTTCGAAAGCAATGAAAAGCGTAATTTTTAGGTCATATGACCAAGCCTTTCATCATTAGAATAACAAAAGTAAAATGAACCAATGAAAAGTTTTATAAACAAGTCACATGACCTGTTATGCTTACGTTACGCGCCGCGCCCCGGATCGCTTCCGGGAAGCTGCACTTCGCGCACCGGAGCACTTCCGGGTGCGCTAACACGGCGTGTCATATAACGCATTACGCGACAACGTAGGTCCAGAATATAGTCAAAATGTCTCCACCAACCAGCGGTCGGAACACAACCCCTTTCAGCAGTCTAAAAAGTTCTGTTAAATGACAACAGAAGGGACAGGCAACAAGAACCATCAGTCAAAGAGGGGAGGGCAAGTTCTTCCCTACCGGGTCACGTTGGGGCGCTACCGGAACTGACCGAATTGGTAGTCTACAGTGTTTCTGGATGTTTTAGACTGAAGCTGGCGTCAGCATGAGAGCACCACCATCTCGTAGCTCAGTCGTGGCCATTCCACGAGCAATCATGGCAGCCGCTACCCACCAGAAGCCTGCGGGAGTCGGGGGCCCCTAAGACTTTTGTAGAATCTTCAAGGCTCAGGGGACGCTTTTGAGAAGGGGGCCCAAGCCCTAGCAGACAAGCGTCCGAGTTCCAAGGTGTCCCAGGGCCATTTTAGTGGATCACTCCCAAATCTGAAGAGCCGGCCGCCATTTTGAGAGTCTTGTGGCAGCCGCCTATCGCTGCACCGCAAGAGTGGGCGCAACTCAACTACATGGTGAGCGAGACGCTGTAGTCGCAAGAGCGGGCGGTAAACAGCTGAATGGCGGAAGAGGCACAGTGTAGCAAAAGCGGGCGGAATGGCAACTGAAACGGTAAAGGGGAGCCCCACTACAGCGTGTCTTCAGGTCAAACGGATTGTGGGACAAGGTCCAGAATGGATGAGTCATCAAAAGGCAAAAAGTTCCGCCGGACCCCGGGAGCCGGCCGCCTATGTCGGGGGCGATCTTAGGCCACATCAGGGCAACACGACTTGGGGAGGGGGCAGGAGCCAAGCGCCCCCTTTCAGTCCGCGCCACCACACCGTATGTTGAAAATCTGAAGCTATCGTTCTACAAACTCTCAACCAGCCTTGGATGGAAAAATCTTGAAGAATGTACAAACTGAAAACCAGTTTTTGTCTGCATAGCATCAGCAGCAACGCTTGCTATCAGAGTGCATGAGTTTCATGCTCGATCGATTGAGCTAGCCGGATCAGGCAACAAAAAGTATAAAATAGTTATGTAAATAGTTATTTAATAAAATGTTTTACCCTGTTACTTTGCTGGTGTGTTGTATATATTTATAATATTTGCATAGAGTTTATCGTTATTCTGGGCGGGGTGGGTGGCGGAGCGGAGCTGTCTTGCAGCCATTATGGTGTGGAGCTCAGTTCACATCACTAGTTTCGTATTTCTCATGAAGGGTTGTTCCTAATGTTTGTATGTTAGCGAGGTCAAAAAGAGATCCCATTAGTGGCCTACTGATGTTGCTCGATAACTTTTATTTTTTTACACGATTTTTCACAATCTGCAAAGACTAAACAGAGTACTGCGACTTTGTGCTTGTTTGTAAATAGAGAATGAACCAAAGAGAACCAATTGTAAAACAGTAAATGCTTGGATAACAATCAATCAAATGGAGAGACAAGCAGGCACGACGGATTACAACGGGGGTAAAGGCCTGCGTTAACTACCCTTCACTATCTGCAACTGCAAAGAGAGAGTACTACTAAGAGAAAAGAGGGGAGGGGGGGGCAGCGTTCAAAGCACATCAGCGTGCATAAACACGAAAAAGATTTTACCTATCACGTACTTGACATTTTACAGCTTTTGATATTTGCTATTAAAAAACCATTGAAATTCACTGAAAAAACCATAGGTTTTAGCCCATATATAGTTAGGGATTAGCATTTTCAAAACCTTAATTTACTCGCACAAAACCATAGAAATTTGCATATATAGTTAGATGCAATAACTACATATCGCGCACCCGCAACCCACTGCTGATGATGTCACATATTACATCATTCATGACATGGTCAGTGACATCACTGATGACATCACTGATGACATCTCAAATGACATCATTCATGACATGGTCAGTGACATCACTGATGACATCTCTGATGACATCACTGATAACATCTCATTTGTCATTACTGATCACATCACTGATGATATCATTCATGTGATAATACGATCAATCTCTTCAGACTCTAATATAACCTTAGATACAATCAGTGTAAACAGACTCTCACAGACTGTCACTCATCCATGGAGTTACTCACACACCTTGTCAGTCATGCAAAGAATCAATCACACCTCTATTTCCTCAACTATACAGTTATACACACCTTACTTAATCAAACATATACTAACACATATTTACTCTCTTATACAATCCCTGATACAAGTTCAGAATGATCCATACAGCCACTCACACATTCACTGGCTCTTATGCACAGTTATTTATATATGTCAACTCTTACATGTACTGTGTTTTACATATGTACTTACTTTGACATATAGCACTGATAAATCCAATTACTCACCAATGCACTCATGCTGATAGTCAACCGCCCATACAGCTGTTTTCACATGCACTTTTGAACCCATATATCTAGTGAATCAACTGCTCACACATCTATGCACAGAGTCACACACCTCCCAGCCACCCCCACTCACACACTCACTCTCCCATACAAATATTTGGGCAACCAATCAATAACCCATATAGTTACTCATATAGCTACTGATCAACACGAGGCAGTTTACAGAACAACAGACATAATGATGCACAAATTAAGACAGCTTAGTCACTAACCCATGCACTTAGTGAGACACATTTAATCACTCCCTCATACAGTCAGTCATGCACCTACTAAATCCTTCATCCAAACACTTATACATCCACTCATTCTTCAATATCTAAGACATATTTTAACTTTACAGAAACATACAGTCACTGGATGTTGTCATTTGAGATGTCATCAGTGATGTCATTTGAGATGTCATCAGTGATGTCATCAGTGATGTCACTGACCATGTCATGAATGATGTAATATGTGACATCATCAGCAGTGGGTTGCGGGTGCGCGATATATAGTTATTGCATCTAACTATATATGCGAATTTCTATGGTTTTGTGCGAGTAAATTAAGGTTTTGAAAATGCCAATCCCTAACTATATATGGGCTAAAACCTATGGTTTTTTCAGTGAATATATATATATAGATATATATATATATAGATATATATATATATATATATATATATATATATATATATATATATATATATATATATATATATATAATGTGCTTTTTATAGTAGTAACTTTAAAGAATCAAACAATAAAATGACTATAAGCATCTGTTCTTGGCATGTAGAGCTGTAGATTCCCATGCTTTGCATACTCCTGCCATGCTTTGCATACTCCTGCCATCTAGTGTTGGGTCTGGATATTTGCAAGTTGTTTTTCTTCAAAGAAGTCTTTCCAGTCACAAGGTAAGGGGACTCCTCCTTTCGGTAATAGTGCGCATGGGCATCAACTCCATTGTTAGATTGTTTTCCCGCAGAGGGTGAGAATGGAGTTAGTGATTGTAGACTAGAGATGTCCATGCATATGAATGTAAATTGAGAACTTCAACCATTACAGGAGACCGGGGAGGCGGGTGGGCGTATGTGAATCTACAGCTTTACATGCCAACAACAGATGCTTACTGGGTAAGTAACATTTTCTGTTAGAGACATGTGAGCTGTAGATCACACGCTTTGCATAGACTATAGATCATAATACTCCCAAAGCAGTGGCTAACCTGTAGTAGTTGTTTGAAACAGTTTTTTAAGCACTGCTTGGCCTACATTAGCTTGTTTTCTCGCAAACACATCTACACAAGAGCGTTTGGTGAATGTGTTTTGTGTAGACCATGTTTCTGCCTTACAGATGTCGGCTAGGGGAATATTCTCTAAGAAGGCCATTGTAGCCCCTATTTGGTGAGTGGAATGAGCTCTAGGGGGTATTTTCAAAGTTCTTTTTGCTTTGGCATAACATGTGTGGATACATTTTTCAATCAATTTTGCAATACCTGACTTAGATATCAGATTACCTTTTGTGTGGTGGAGAAAAAGCAACAAATAGTTGCTTTGTTTTTGAAAATTCTTTAGTTCTTTCTACATAATATAGTATAGCTCGTCTAACATCAAGTGTGTGTAGAGCTCGTTCTGCTACAGAATCAGGTTGAGGAAAGAACACAGGTAACTCAACTGATTGATTGATATGAAAGGCAGAAACTACTTTAGGAAGAAATTTAGGATTGTTTTGAAGATCCACCCAATCTTTGTGAAGTTTAAAGAAATGCTTTTGTATATTAAGTTCACCTTCTCCTTAGTGAGGTTATTGCTATGAGGAAAGCAACCTTCCATGAGAGGAATTGTAACTGACATTTATGCATTGGTTCAAACGGTGGACCCATTATCCTATTTGAATGTCTGATTTCTCCATGGCCTGAGTGAGAAGACTGGGTGTGAGATGTAGCTTTTGATGTGGCACCACTGACAGTTCAAACAGGATGGTGTACCAAGGTAGACGAGCCCATGTGGGTGCTACTAATAGCAATGTGAAGGGTTTTGGTTTGAGCTTCTGAACCAGTAATGGAATTAGTGGGAGAGGTGGAAAAGCATAGCCAAATATTCCAGACCAATTCATCCATAGAGCATTGCCCTTGGCTAGACGGTTTGGGAACTTGGATGCAAAGTTTGGGCATTTTGCGTTGTGGACTGTAGCAAACAGATCTATTTGTGAAAATCCCCATTGTTGAAAGTAAGAAAGAAGATCATGGGGATGAAGTTTCCACTCGTGAACTAGCTGTCTGTGTCTCCTGAGCAGGTCGGCAATTTGATTGTCCACCCCTGGAAGGCGTTCTGCTAGGAGATAAATTCTGTGATGAATGGCCCAATTCCAAATGCGTTGTGCCAAACGAGACAGCTGGAGAGAGTGTGTCCCTCCCTGTTTCTGCAGATAATACATCGTTGTCATGTTGTCTGCGCGGACTAATACAGTTTTGCAAAGAATTTGAGTGTGGAAAGCTTTGAGTGCTAGAAACCCTGCTAGACGTTCCAGGTAGTAGATGTGGAGATGTTTGTGATTGTCTGACCTCAGCCCTTGTACTGTGTGATGTTGGAGATGAGCACCCCAACCGGTTAAAGATGCATCTGCTGTCAGTACAGCCTGTGGAATCGGGTCTAAGAAGGGCCGTCCATTTGATACGTTGTGAGGGTTCCACCATTGCAGAAAGCGATGAATATGGGCGTCTACCAACACTAGATCGGTTAATTGACCCTGTGACTGATTCCACTGACGCGCTAGACATTTCTGCAGAGGATGCATGTGTAGCCTTGCATGAGGTATGATTGTAATGCAGGATGCATCATTCCCAGCAGCTCCATAAAAACTCTGGCTGGTAATGTTTGATTGGGTTGAAATTGTAGTATTGTGGCCTGAATATTGTGAATCCTGGCTACATTGGGAGAGGCTAGAGCTTTGAGAGTGTTGAGGGAAGCTCCTAGATAAGATTTCGTTTGCGCCAGGCACAGATGAGATTTTTGTGCATTGATTGTGAAATAATAATAAACCTTTTTGCCTGGCCTAAACTTAGGGCATACTGCCCTAAAGGCTCATAGGGCAGTATGCATTGCGCCTAAAAAACAGGACTTCGGTGTTTACATTTTACATGTCCTGGCAGTGATAAACTCCTTAAGTCATTTTTTACTGTTGTAAGGCCTATCTTTCCCATTTACTAACACAGTGTTACTTTAATGCATTTGATAAGTGCCAACTTTGGATTGGGAACAGATAGAGATATGCTGTTTACACTCAAATGGTTTCTAAAAATGCCACTTTTAGGAAGTATTTATTTTCTTGTGGCAACCATTCATGCATTCTGCCAGTGTCATGGGCCACACAGCTGTGTTTCGCTCTGCTTCCGGACAGTAGCAGAAAGGCGGCTTAGGTGTGGACAGGATGGGCCAACCTTGAAGGATGACTGGGGAAGGGCTGTACTCAGACCTACTACATTTCATTGGGCTTTGCCTCATGCTCACACAAAGGAACCTGATACCAGTCCTGCTCTGCCTTTTGTAAACCCCTGACAGTTTGGAGCCTTGACAAGGGAGAGGAAGAACTTTCCAGAAACAGCTGTGGGGGCTGGAGAGGGAATGCTGGGTATAAATATTGGACCTGCAGAACCACTCTTCACAACACTCCTGAAGCTTTAGAAAAAGGTCTGCCCTGCTGTCAGAAGATTGCCCTGTTGCTGACCACCACATTGCTGTTGGAAAAAGAATAAAGGACCTGCTTACCTACATCCCCGGCTTAACCAGAATGACTTTAAGTGTTGACTGGCTTCCCTCCTGTGTGACCTACAAGGACAAGCTTCAGAGCCCTCCCTGCAATTGCCCGGCTGACCGGTTGCAACTGTGTACCTGCTTCAACCTCCCTGAGCCCTCCTGGCCTCTGCTAGAGTGAATCGCCAATGCCAAAGCTGTACCCACCCCCATGTTCTGGAGCCTTGGCTGACATCAGAAGGTACTCGTTCTAAAACAAAGGTGAAAATTCTTAAGTTTAGGCTCCTCGTGACAGCGAACAGGTCCCTTCTCTGCAAGACTCTACCACCCGTGATGACTGCCAACGCGAACCTCCTGTAAAATCTGGTCTTTGCAGAACAGTGACTGTCAGTGAAGACTGGCAACGGTACAGCAACGGCAGCCTACAGTGACCGCCAAAATAAAACTATAGCAACGGCCGTCTGATTCTTCACACTACAGCAAAGACAGCCTGTGATGCCCGGCATGCTTCTCCCAGCCTCCTGCACCGCAAACGGTACTCTTGGTGCGAGACTTTGAAGGTAGCTCTTAAGCGGGACTAACCTGGTCACTGCATCCAACCCAAGCTCCACTGCGGTCTGCTTGAACTTGTGAATTTCCCTGGTCTAGCAAGACCAGAAAACCGCAAGTGGCGAATTGTGCTAAAAAAGTTTAAATTAAATATCTCCAATTTAAGAATTTTTGTCATTCTTGTATCAATTTATTTAATAAAATGCTCCTTTTTTTCTAAATTCGGTATTTTGTCTTGTGTTGTATTTATTACTGTTTGTGTGCTGCATACATACTTTACACATTGCCTCTAAGTTAAAACCTACTGCTATAAGCCAAGCTGCCAGAGAGTTTAGCACAGGTTAATTTAGTGACTTTTGTGGGTTAGCCTGACAAGGATTGTGGTTGTTGCCTGAGCGGGGCTTCCACCCCACGCAACCTATAACTTAAGCACAGAAAACGTAATTCCGCTTGCGGAATTGGGTTACTCTGCGTAGCTATTCTAATGTGGAGTTCTGTCCAAATTCCGCCAAATGGCATGTGGCAGATACGTTTTTCCTGCGAGGCTACAAAAATGCAAGTTAGCGAGCATGAGTGAGATTTGGTGTCCGCTATCGCGATTTCCAGTCGCTAGGAGGTTTACTGGGGAGATTTTGAAACGCTGGGAGTCGCAGTCAGAAGGCTGCCTCTCGAGTAGATTTTCTACTCGAGTGGCAGAAAAATCAAATCCAATGGCCCTGCGATTTTTCCATACAGAACACTCTACCAGCGTTAAATTGACGCACGATGTGCACATTCCTGCCTGTTCGAAGAATCTCATGATTTTTATGCAACTCAGCGGAATTCAGAGAAGTGAAATTCCGCAGGTCCCGCCCACCTTATAACCCAATTTCTTACAGTGCGACTTGATAATATTAGACATGGAATGGAATTGAATACACATTAAATAAAAGGGGCAATATCGAAAGTAGGTTCTTAAAGCAAAATTTTAAGTTTATCAATACAATAAAACAAGTGGGGAGTGGAGGTGTTTATTTTGCTTTTACTGCTCCTGGATGTATCAAGATTGGGACTATTTTCTTATAATAAACACTTCAAGCAAGAGACATTCAGCAGTAGATACAGGTTATGAGGCAAAAACCTTTTTGTACTTTTTTTACCTATTATTTTCCTTATGCGTGTTACCTAGTGTGTTTTGGTCTTCTCCTCTGAGTTGTGCTCTGTTTAATGTTGTATTTCTTGTAGGATAAGTAGTTTGCAATGCAATATGTGATATGTTTAGTAAATGTGATCAAACATTAGCAGTTTTGAACTTAAAATCATGAAACTGATTTTATGGAATACCAATGATTTTAATGAACCAGCGAAAACGAAAATTTCATACAGTCTGATAAAGTAAGAGAAGTGTGACATATTATGTATTCAGTAATCTCACTCTTGCATTAAGTAAATATGTGAAGGTCTTACTCCTATGCAAACAGTAATAAGCACAGGGGTAATCTATTGTTCCAAGTAAATTATATAAACAGAGGGAAACTCTAAGAAAATGTCTACATGCTACAACTCATTTTAGACTTATTAAAGATTTATTATAATAAGAGCTGAAATGGGTTAGTGCAGTGTTTCCCAAACTTTCTAGAAGCACTACCCAATTTTTAGAGCAACAAACTTTTGCGGCAGGCCCAGCTTTAATGGACATGAAAAGGGTGTTTTTTTTATATCACTAGGGCGATTTTGTAATGTAACTAAAGCATTGCGTGGTAGCACACTGTCATCACAGACAGTACATTTCAATGAGTTTACACAGACATTCAGTTATATTGATAATACTATACTGCACACAAACAATTATTTGTGAAAATTATGTTTCAATGAGAATAGTTATCATTTATGCATCACCAAGTAGACTGTATTAATTTGATCCTATTAAAATCCTGGTTTCCATCACATTTCAGAATTACAAAAAAATATTATTTTGTACTTTCCTAACTGCTGAATGAGTACAGTTCATTTACACGCATTTACATTTTGTTGTTTTACAGAAAATGGCATCCTAAAGCCTCTCTTTTTACGCTGCCTGTACCGCAGCAAGATTGTCACATAATTCACTTGACTTGTCTCTGACTGCAAAGTGAGAGGTGTTTGTAAACCCCACTCCTCATGTTAAAAAATATAAGCAGCAATTTGTCGGAAGATATAGCCTGACATTTGACCTTCGTCTTTGAAGTGCAGAAAATGTACACAATTTAAAGGCATATTCACTTTTTCCTTGGACTTTATTAAACCACCAAAAATCGCTTGCAACTAACCAGTGAGTAAAACCCACATTTAGTGAAATGCTGGGTTAGTGGATTTTTGGATGTAAATTATGGCCATGGAAAATAAAACCACTTTATAAGGGAATTAATGGGAAGGGGGGCTTACATTGTTATTTGGTTTATTGTTATTTACTACAATTGTCCGACTGGCCTTGGCGATATTTGAACGCACATATAATGTTGAATATTACTTGATGTTTGCTATTGTTGCAAATAATGAGCCTAATTATGAGGAGAGTCGGAAAGCCTCCGACCACTGGCTGGCTGCTTTCTGACTCTCATCGAGGTTTCAGTTTCCATCGCCGTATTACAATACAGGTGGTCGAAAGTGAAACTCACCGGTCATTCCAGCTGGATTCTGAGGGGCTCAACAAGCCCGTCAGCCAGTCGGAGGCCTGCCTGTAATCCTTATGGACGACGTTTCCGCCGTAGAGATTACGATGTCGGTTTCCAACAGACTTTCCATGTCGGGCTTTCTGACATGGAAAGCCTGTCGGAAAGCAATATTGGAGGCCCCTAGCAGGGACCCCTTCATCCTGCGGCCTGTGGTTGGGGGCTGAGGGGGCACCTACGGTGCTGCCATGTTAATCCCTCCGCCATGTGGCAGGCACCAGCATAATGCCTGCCACGCGGTGCAGGGATGAACAGATTCTCCCATTTGCGCTGCGGCCGGTTTACAGCCGCAGCACAAGCTCCCATAGACAAATTAAAGTATGCAACCGCAGTATGACAGATTTTTTTTAAAAAAGATAATACAGAAAGAAAAACATTTCCGATAAACATACTTAAAAAAATGAGATGTCTGAAGCACATAAGCTGAGTGTTAAGATAAGAAGGCTCCTGACAAATACTCGACTGGAATAAGAAACACTTTTTAGTGATAAAAGTGACTTTAATCTACACTAGGCAACACATCTGAGTGTTTTGGCTTATTGATTGTGGAAAGAGAAATTTCTAAAAATGATTATTAGTCCTAAGGCTAGAAATGAAAACGTTATGGTGATAAAAAAGGGAATCCAAGGTCTGAGGTTTTTGGTTTGCCAATAACTTGGGCACTGTTCGACAGATCTTACCTAAACTTTTCCCAAACAAAATGCTGTTTTACCTCACTTCCTTGCTGCAAAGTTTCAGGGTGAGCCATCAAGTGGGGGCCAGGAAACAGGGGGGGGAGGGGCCAAAACGCAAAAACTCCATGCATTTTCCATAGACTTTTTGGAAAAAGATAGCAGGAAAACTGCTGAATGGAATTCGATCACATTTGGCAGGAAGCTACATATTAGTCAAAAGAGTGTGCTTTTTGTGATTTTGTGTAAATCCCTCCAGTAGTTTTTGAGAAATTAAGTTTAAAAACGATTTGCATATCAGGCCAGTTGGGTCTGCAGGACTCTCGCAAGAGTTCCGCAAGCATAACTTCAAAAAATAAAGCATTCTGATTAGCCTAGGGGGCTTTTTTCCCCTTGGGCCACCTTTCTCTTGTGGAAGTGAGGGTCTCACTGGAGTTAGCAATAGGATTGGGCAGCTACAACATGAACAACCATGTTGCGGTGGTCATTACTTAGTCCCCTGTCCAGAAAAAATGTAAAGCAAAAGTAGAGGGGGTAGGGTAAGAATACATTAGCCCCTGTGGTGGGTGAGGGGGTTACCAGATGTAGCCCCAGGAGGCAAACATTTAAAAAAAAATGTTGTTTTTTACAGCAAATCTGTGGAATTTCGGCAGGATCGTGGCAAGAAAAAAAGGGAATGATTGCAGCCATTCATTTTTCCATTAAAATTAGCCCTGAGGTAGACCAGGGCCTAGGAGTCAATAAAAATACATATGGGGAGGAGGCATGTGCATGCCCCTCCCTCGAGCTGATTATGGTCCCGGGGACCCTATCCCATGGACCAGGAATAATAGTGAAAAGGGAGGTTACCCAATCCATGGGGACCGGCATAATTATGAAAGGGGAAGGGGAATGCTGCCCCCCTCCCTGAGCCGATTACTGCCCCTGGGGTCTGATACTTTGCAGTGTCACAGGAAGCTCACTTCGGGATGCTGTGGCACCCTGCCCAGGAGAGTGTGGAGATACCCTGCCCACAATCCCCAGGGAACACAATTTTGCTCACGCCAGACAGGAGTAGTAACAAAATACTGCTCCTGCTGGGCAGGAGCAAGGAAAAGGTACATGCGGGGGGACCGCCTGGGGCTACAGGGGTGTTGGAGTCACCCCATAGCCCCCAACGGGGCCAGCAGAGTAGGTGGCCAAGGCAGGCACTCACTTACATTAAAAAAATGGCAGCATTCACAAAGGGTACCGGCAGGGGCTCCTCCCACAGTCCCCAACAAACTCCACATTGTGGGTGCCCACAAGTTTAACTTAACGTTTAAAAAAACTTGAAATTTACCGAAAAAAACAAAGGTTAAAGTGCCGTTATTGGTAGGAATTCAAATTATATCTTCATCTAGATTTTTTTTGTAACTTAGAAATTAAAAAAAGAAAGTTTAAGTAATGTTATAGTCAGGTGAAACTGTTAGTGCCCACGTAACGTTATGAACTCAAGAAGTATCTGAAATTCACCAGTTATAGTTATCTAATGTAATTATAACTCATGCCCTACAGTAACTATAAGTCATGCCCTCGCGATAAAGTGAGTTAAAGTTAATTTTAGGAGGTGGATGGTGGTGAATGGAGCTATTAATAAGTTTAGGGGTGGGTAGTGGGAAAGTACAGAAAAGTTTGTTTTAGGATTTGTGGGCGTAGTGGTAAAGTAAGGTTAGGACTAAAATTAAAAAATGGTTTGGTGGGCTTCCAGGCCCCCAAAATAAATAAACCAAAGTAAATACTAGATATGGGGGTGGGTAGTTGTAAAGGGAGGCATGGGTAATTCAAGGTTTTAGAGCTTGTGGTAAAGGTAGATTAGGAGTAAATAAAAAAGGGTATTTGGATGGTTCCCCCTAAAAAAACAATTATACTTTTAGACATATACATGTAGCATGTGTGGTAAAGCTGTGCGTGGTAAAGGCATGCGTTTATACTAGTTGTAATGTCAAACCACTCTTACCATACCGATCATACCTACCATATGTACTTACCTACAATACAGCTATTTACCAAATCCACCATAGCTATCATACATACCTACCATACCAACATTACCTTACCTAGCATATCTTACCAGCCATATCGACCTTACAAATCAACAAAACATGCTTAACCTACCATGCCTAAACTGCCTAACACCATATCTACCTCCACCTCTGCAGAGCGCATTTCTTACACCTTCCCTGGGATGGTTGTTTTGTGAAAAAGGGAAATGTTGTGTCTAGTGCACCTACTTTAGCAGCCTAAAGTATTGCAGCCTAAATTGAAATAGGGCTCACTGCAGCTTTTGAAGTGTATGAAAATATCAATGCATTGCTTTTTTTAAAATAGAGAGACCTATTGGCGCTATATTTGTATCACACGTATGTTAATCCTACTAAAACATTTACTATAAAATGATCAATGTTATAGACAATTTTGTGGATTAATTTTTGCCTAGTGGAAACTGATGACAAACAAAACATTTCGAATATGAAGTATTAAGCAAAAAAAAAGATGTAAAAGAAGGATGCAATTGATTGCAGAAAAAATGCTTATGGGACAGGAGTACAGTTTACCCCATATACAAAGAATGGAGGCATAGCAAATTCCTTCAAAAAACGAGATTACAGTTACAAGTCTTACTCAGAGACAAAGCTGAGTTTTTGTTAGTTAAGATTAGGCACAATTTATCACAAAGAGATAGCCAAAAGAATTTAGGATTGGCTGAAGAGGATTGATGAGTCTAAGTTTATTCTGAGTATTAAAGGATAGAATTCAAAGGGTAAGGCTATTTGAGAAAGTTATTAATTTAATTTCCATATGTTACGATAAGGAGTTATATTTCACGGAACCTGAGGTAAATATTGAGGGTATTGATTCATTTTTGTAGTGTTTAAAATTACCTAGACTGGAAGAATAGTACAGGATAGTGGCACACAGTTTAATCATATAGGAAGATATTTTGCAACCTAGAGACGTATATGACCTGGCCTCGACCGGCCGCAAAAGTGATATAAGATATGTATAATAAGACCCTATAATCAATGTTATGCTTTGTTAAAGATACTTTTTAAAGTAATACTAAATAACTGTCTAGGGAAGGAGCACTTACTTCGTGTATCCCAAAACTTGAAAGAAACAATAAAAAATATTTTATAGTTTATAAAACCCAATCAGAATCTGAAGGGACAGTGGAAAGCTGGAGTGAGCAAGAGAATACAAGACATTCATGCAGCATTACTGAGATGGGGATATTTATATTACAACAGAAGAGAGAGTAACATTACAGTGGAGGGGTTGAGGAAGGAAATACAAGGTCCCTGAATGAGTCAGACCTTGGCTAGGAGAAAGCTGTAAATTTTTGGTGGACATATTTAGGATCTTGACCTACTGAAGATGCTTCATACCTATCTATCAGCTGTATGTGAGAATATTATATCAGAAATATTGTGCAACAAACATGTTGTGACTAAAATATCGAGGATCACAATATTGTGACAGTAATTACACACAGGTAAGTCTATATATACTATCCTTAACTCTATCTGCATACCTTAAAGAAAGAAGCACATCATCCAGATTCCTATATGTGGAGTCAAGAATAGTAAATCTATAATTACCTATATAAACCTATCAGCACAATATTGTGAAGGTCGATATCTTTGCTACAATGTTTTAACAAAATATTTCTCAACAATATTGTGATAGTAAAACTTTCCACCTCTCTACAGAACCACAGCTACTGTGGAAGCTAGCACGGAGGAGATAGGACAACCTCAAAAGATCGAAAATGTTGTTTATGACATAATTCCAATTATACCTACAAGAATTCTCCCATTGCAAGTTTTCTTGGTACTGCCTTTTCCTTTTCACTCTGCAGACACTGAAAAATAAACGTTTCATAAATATCGAATAGAAAAACTAGATTAATAATTTAAAAAAAGAGGCAAAATAACTCACATGTTTATTCTTGCAACGCTCACACAGAGTCTGGCCAGCAGATTCTAAAGACATCAGATAAAAGCAACGCTTTAACCGAATTATATCAATACCAGTGGAATTTTGAATAAAAATTAAGCATGTTATGCTATACCTGGTTTAGATGATTCTGTTACGTCCTTACACTTAGAATGTTCTTCAGCTAGAAAGAGAAGAAACTAGTTATTCCAAACCCATTGCCTCAAATCAATATCCAATTGTTTTTTTGGCCTTTGTAAATATGCTGTAGATATGCAAACTGATGTATGTACCCAAAATTACTTAGCACGAAAGGGCAAAAATTTCACATATGTGGGCCCCTGCTGTGACAAAGATCACAGCAAGGGCCCACAGGAACCGGTGACCCCGGAAACCAATTACAATGGTGCTACCGAAACCTCAGACCACTCAACAGAACCCTTAGACCATCTAATGGAGTCCCTGGTAAAAAATAATTGAAAACTCATGTTCCAACTGCGCACATGGACCTAATGGAATACCAGTGGCACTCCTAAAGCACAACGCTACAACCTGGGCTGTTTTCATCAATTCGATGTTAAAGCGAATACTGTTGACGAGAAGTATACCGAAAAGCTGGAGAGGATCAGTGCCACCCCATCTTCAAAGGTGGGGTAGCCAAGTTCCCTAGTAATTACAGGTTGATATCATTGATAAATGAGGACCTCAAGTTTTTTGCAGCACTACTACTGCAAGATCTACAGGAGTGGACGAGAGGCAAAACGGCTACCAATGAACCAAACAGGGTTCACTAATAAGTAACCTGCACCAACCTAATCGTAGTGGGTCTCATAATAAAGAGCGTGCGATACCATGGTGCCTCTATTCATGTGTTTTGTGGTCTTCAAAGCAGCCTTTAACTGAGTCCCTCGAGGCTGGCTATGAGAAAAACTAATACGTTGGGGAATTCCGCAAAAACCTTTTAACACTTTCCATGCTCATGACGAGCTCAGCTTGTCACAAGGCACGGTTGAGCTGTGCTCATGACGAGCTGAGCTCGTCATTGCCGTTGGAACGTTCACACGCAGGGATAATTTCCCCACTGTGCTGAACGTTCCAAAATGGGTGTGGCCGTGGCGAGCTCGGCTCGTCATGAGCACAGCTCCACTGTGCCTCATGACGACCCGAGCTGGTCACCAGCACCGCGGCGCCGCGCGCCGCCTCCCTCCCCCCGCACAGCAGGTGAAAACGCCCCGCAGCGAAGGGGTTAAGGGCTATCTAAATGCTATATCCCTTCGCAGCGGGGGTAATTGCCCCGCTGTGCTGGGGGCACGCACTGCGCCCCCGTGCTCATGACGAGCTCAGCTCGTCATAAGGCACAGTGCTTGTGTGCTCATGACGAGCTCACACCCGTTTCCGTGGAACGTTCAGCACAGCAGGGGCATTATCCCCGTGTGTGAGAGTTCCACGGCTCATGACGAGCTCAGCTCGTCATGAGCACACGAACACCGTACCCCATGACGAGCTGAGCTCGTCATGTGCATAGAAGGTGATATACAAAAACCTGTGTAAATATCCGGGTGGGGGATGGGTGCCACTTATCCAGAAAGGTTACCAACTCCCTTGAATTGAAACAGGGAAATGTATTGGGGACACTGTGTTCAACCTTTTCATTGGTGATCCTTCATCCTCCCTAGCAGAAGTGGTGTCGCATTCACCGAGCATTGGGTCTCAACAGCTGAGTAACATCTTATATGGAGGAGATCTGCTGTTGCTAAGCAATACCCGCATGGCCCTACAAAGATTCATTATTAGGCTCACCGAGTATTCTGCAAATAACCAGCTGGAAATTAACGTAAAAAACTGTTATACTGCTTAAATGACGCATAGTAAAACATGGGAATTTGAGCCTAAATGGGTCCAACATTGGAAAAGTTACAACATCGGGCTCAAATTGGACTCAAAATGATTTTGCTGCACAAAAAAAGCTACCCTTGCAAAAGCTGAGGGCCTAAACTTCTCCTTCTCAAACCTGAGGAAAAGCCTGTGGGGCCACAATCTATAGGCGTTGATAACAGTGATTAACCCAAAACTGATTCCAACTTTATGATATGGAGGAGAAGTAGTGCTGGGTGAAGATGCAGGTTTCTTGGAGAAGCTTGTAATACGAACATATAAACAAATGTTTCAGATTTCAGAAGTCAGGCTGCCCGCCCAATTAAGAGTGGAATTTGCCTTGGTAAAACAATCACTAGCCAGGCAAGGGGCCTTCAGGAAGTGCTGTCATTGGCTGCGGAGTTCCCCACAGGGATCGCTGGCTCAACTTGTTTGGAAAGACAAACATGATAAGGGGGAAAGGACAATTCACCAAATACCTGCTGGACAGTATACAGAATCTTGGCATCCTAGACTTATGGCAACTGAACATGAGTGACCATACATTAAAAAAATGAGTGAATACATACATACAGCAGAAAAACAGGTTAGAAGATAAAGCTACACTGACAAAACGATTGCAAGGGTGGTTAGTAATAAACTTATATACAATAAGAAAGGACCAGTCCCATTTTGAGGCAACACTGTCTTTGGCGATCAAGAAGGAACTGATAAAGAGTTGATTTGGATGCCTTCCAACACTTGATTTCATCCATAAGTGGCAGATGAAGGCCCAACAGGAATATGCATTGTGCCGCTTGTGTTACCGGGCAAAAGAAACAATTGTACATGTACGCTGTGTGGACCCCAACCTGCTAGTACATTGGAGGCCATTTTTGCGTAAGGAGGTCTTAGCTTTAGGTGTTAGAACCTGCAGGACGACAGCCATAGAGGCCTAAACCCGCAGAATTGTATGCTGACTATTCAACTGGTGCAGTTTTTATAAATTTTTAACACACAGATTACAATTGTTACATGAATGCTGTCTATGGGTTTGAAAGAGTTATATATAACACTTTTAATTCGCGAGAGGTGCTAGGGACAGAACAAGAGAATTATTGATCCCTACCCCATAGTTGGTATTTAGCATCAATTAAAGGGTTAGACGATCATGAGGAATAGCTCATTTCTGCTTACCATTGGATGCTCTGATAGCACAGTAAATACTACCTTTGTTCATCTGCAGTGAATGCTATCTTTGCACAGCTGCACCAATGTTTGCCCTAGGCCCTCAAGCCTATCAGATAAGGAGTGTGTTACCCAGTTTGCCTTTTTGCCTTTTTGCACAGTTCTGCCAAATGCTGCCAAAAAGCACTTTCACAATGCTGTTTGCACAATCGCATTATGTATGTTTTTAATGGAGGTTTTCAAATGTATGAATTTTGCCCAGAAGTGCCTACTTGAAAAATTTTCTGGAAATTAATTTTGCTATAAATGTTTTATATTGTCATCTATATGAACTGTTTTTATATGTCATGTAGTCTATTTTTATGGTACATTACCGAAATAAAGATGTATTGATGATTATGTATGTTACGCTGTACAATTGCTCTAAGCTCAATGCACTAGACACTTTTTACTAAGCATGGCACGCATACACCCTCACTAAGCAGGTAGGAGCACTTTAGTAGCTTCAAACTTAGTATACCTCCTTGCACAATTGCATCAATGCACTTTTAAGCACCTTGATAATGCCTCCCTGCACAGTAGTGTTGATGTTTACATCAAGTATTTTTTTAGCTCAACCCTAGCAGGTGATGCGAGATGACATAACGTCCTGAAATGTTTACACTATTTCCCTTGTATAGTATGTAAGCCCTGAAAGTATGCATGTTCTACAGGCTGCACGATTTTTTGTGATCATATATATATATATATATATATATATATATATATATATATATATATATATATATATATATATATATATATATATATATATATATATATATATTTATATTTATATTTGTATTGTATGTTCTTTGTGATTTCTCTGTGCACACCTAGACGATACAAGAAGGCTAAAGGTTTTAAATAGTCATAATCTCAATATTTTATCCTGTTGTATGCACAATGAGACTCATCGATTGCTAATTCATTTGTCTATGTGTGGTATGTTTTTTAGATCTGGCTCTATGCCCCTGTGATGGACACATCGGCACTTAGGCAGCATAAAGCAGAGATGTATTGATTTTATATGTATTGTGCTGGTTTTATGTGTTTAAGGTTTTATTAACTAATAAAATAAAATCTTTGACATATAAGTCTTTCTGATCTACCATTTTTGAATATCAGTACTGATTTTTAATGGCGGCAGAAAAATATCAATCTTTGATTCAATAAGATTCAACAATACCTGAAAGCTAACAAATAAATACTGATGGATATGTCTCACATTTACTTAGTAATGCCTCTCCCCGATCCAAATGTCTCAAACTTTTTCTAACTTTATTGGGGATCTTGAGGAGTAGGAAAGCACCTGATAAGGTAACGAGAAAACCGAAAGTGCTTCATACTGCAAGGCAACACTCAAGTCTCAGTGATAAACCCCTGCCTTATTATTTAAGGGATAAAGTACCCCCTGCCATACATTATATGTATATTACAAATCACCAAGGGGATCCATAGCCATATAGAGGAAAGGGGCAGAAGCCTGAGTTCCCTTACAAGATATGGAACTCCGAGTTGGCTTGCAATATCCTTATCAAACACGCCAGGGGGTACTTTATCCCATATAATACATAGTCACACAACACCTTGCCCACAAATCACTTAAAACCTTTGTGCTTAGCTTCTTCCATGTGAAAGAGCCACCATGTTTCTAAACATAAAGAATACAAATTAAACGTTTAGTGCAAAATTAAACACATCAAAAACCTCATGCAAATTATAGAAAACCAGGCATCAGTCTCCATATTGACAGTCCTAAGCTCTAGGGCCAGGTCCATCTTCCTCCAAGAGGCCACCTCTACATGGAGGGTTGTCTTATTTCTTTACCAGCACTGATGTATACTTAACCAAGGGGCACGTGTAAAATACAGAGGAAGGGCAACACATGTGCATCGGTCATAACAGTATGATAAACCCAGTCTCTTTTTCGGTATAGAACTGTGCATTTTTATGATACTATCTTCATTTGTTGGCCTTTATTCTATTTTCTTTTAGTATGTTTTATTTGACTCTGTAGCTCTTTCAGTCCTTCCACTATCCCACTGTTCACTCTAGAACAAGATGTCTCGCAAACCTCATCTTTCCACCTGCCTCACTCACTCTTAGGCCATCACAATGACAAAAAACAAACAAGTAAGAAGTGTATTTATGATAGACCTCGCCATCATTTTAATCAGTAGTAGATCTAAGCCGATAGGTTTGCTGATATCAACTTCTGCTTATTTCAAGAGATGGGTACCACAGGTCTGTTTAAGAGAGGGAGGAACACGTCCTTTTTTGTAAGAAGGAGTTTCCAATACTTTGAGCACCTGCGGCAGAGAATATATGGGAAAGATGCAAGTGCCCAAGCATGGGTACCATAATAAATGTGGCACGGAGTAATGTAAATGTAAATGTATAGGCATTTATATAGCGCACTACTTACCCGTAGGGTCCCAAGGCGCTTTGACCGCTGCGAAACCCTTCCTGGCTTCCCTGAGAGATGGTCCCTTAATGGGTATCTCCAGGGTGAGACCAGGCATCCCCGGCGGTCTGGTGGGGCCGTTAGTGAAGATGAGGCAAGCTAATGCCCAGAGTTGCCGAGTGTGATCGCTGATCAGAGTGGGCACCGAGGCGAGAGAATTATCGAGTCCGCTGACCCTGGTCCAGAAACCTGCCGCGCCGGGAATCGAACCCTGGTCCCGGGCCGTCCTCTGCTCTCGGGTCTGCCGCCTCTAACCAGTGAGCCACACTACTTCACTTTTTTCAGGCAGACATGTATTTCCGTAGTGGATACTTGGTCGAACTCCTTACAGGGAGGGCCAGACAGGTCTTTTATTCCACCGAAACTGGAGTCCTTAAAGGCCGGTCTGTCTCTTCCCCCAGCTCCCAGAGGTCAACTGTGGCAGGAACGGAGAGGCTGCAAGAGTCAATGGGAGGAACGGGAAGTTGAGAGAAAGTCATCAGAGAGGGAGAAGAGGACAGAAGAAGAGAGAGAAAGAGCCTAGATTGAAAGAGAGAGCGAGTGCAAGGAGACGAAGGGAGTGGGGTGGGATTGAACATTTTTGCCAGGACTGCTTATGGTGCCCCTAGTCCGGACTGCTTACAGAAACAAATATCTGGTAGTTGTCACCAAAATGTCGGTTCCAATGGTTAGCTGGTACCCTTAGTGTGAAGAATGTTACTAATTTTGTCATACAGAGATTGAAATTGACCAGCGGTCGATGATTCCCTTTTCTTTTAAGCTCTAGCAGGTTTGTGCTCCCTGCCTCTAAATTGTTTACCTTCTTACATTTAATTCCTGAAATACAGATGGCAGGTGTATGCTTAAACAAAATAAGGGGAAGATTTTTTAGGAAGCATTTCAGGTGGGAGTAATGGGGTAGTGGATAAGGTTGATGGAGAAAAATTTGAAGGGACTTACTACGAACATCCACAGAAGAGACATGCCTTTAAGATATTTGGTCAAAGAATGGATACCTTTTAGCTGATTCTCAACTGTCACAAGTTGTGAATGTAGCAACACAACATAAGTAGCACAAAAGGAAGGAAAGAAAGTTAACGTACAGTCAATTATGATTCTGGTACTAGCGAGTGCAGCAGTTAAAAGGTTCTACAGGTGCACTGCATAATGACTTACATTTAGCAATATGCTTGTATCTAGGATTGTGCAAACACTGGATGTGGTAATGTTCTAATGAAAGGAAACGCCAACAGGCCACTGCTTTGTTTTCAGTTTGCAACCTGAGATTCCACAACTGCTGTTCTCGCCTTGCAATGCAAACAAAATACTCCATCTTGCTTTTAGGCAGCTGACGCGAGAAGGAAGGAAAAGACAGCGCAAAACAAAAAAGATTTCTGTTATCCGCCCACAAACAACCTTAAATACCTCAGCTACAGTTGTAAGATAAGGACAGGCAATAGTAATAATTGATCATTCGTAGTACTAACATGTGCAGTAGTAGATAACATATTATTAGAGGACATTTTCAAATCCGTGTAATGGAAAATGAAGCAAATGTTTTCAACTTAATTCGATCAGAAACTATCCATGTCTGCAATGCCTCTGGTTTCCTATTTAAATGATTGCATACCAAATTTGCAGTTTGATTTGTCCTGGCAAACACTAGTGTGCATACAAAGCAAAAATCCTATATCACTGCCAAGATTGTTTTACAAAGATCTGATCTGTTGAATTTTCATGGATGGTAAACAGCCTTTCCAATCAAGACAGCAGCACTATCAAGGTGGTTCCTTCTGAGCTGGTGTTCCATCACGTTTGGTCAACACAACAAAGACTTCAAGAACCGCATCTGGTCAGCACCTAATGAGCTGGTCATCAGCAATCCTGCTTTGTCACTTGCCAAAGCAACATTTAAACCAGTTTATGCAATGGCTCAATCAGGAGCTCCCGGGCTGGTGCACTGTGCCAGGTAGCCAGTTTATCTCTGAACAACACTAGTCCATATATCCACCAAGGCATACACTTGGCTTTAAATATTATCAAAAAGGAGGCCATGTCATTTCAAAAATAATTTTGTCATTAAAAAACAGCAAAACGGCAGTCTTAGTTTTAAGGGCTTTTAAATGAGCCATGCAACCTGCAAGCCTTTCTTGCCATATGCCAAGATAACTGTAGGTATAAACCAGCCTAATGCTGATTCCACCAATATCTACTGACAACATGTGTTCTTCCAGCTGTAAGAAATCATTTTTGTTTTATAACATTCATAACCAAATAATTTCTAAGTTTAACATTGTTAATGGCCAAAGGGCCTCCCTACTTCAGTCCAATAAGTTTGTGTCATGTCTATGATTATGATACCATTAGCGTATTGTAGAAAGGTAATGTGGCAGCCCCTCAATTTAGGTAGAAAGTTCCTAATTCAGTCAGTCAGTCAAAATAAAGATAACATGTTACAACGCATGCTATTACATTGCGTTCTTTTACAACGCGATCGTTACAACGACCGCGTGGTTAGAACATGCTACCTTTACATCGCAAGTCATTAGATCGACTTGCTGTAGGGGGCGCACTGGATTTAGGAATAGTATAATTTACTATTCCAACTCCAGCCTGTGCAACAGTAGGGAAGGTGTTGGAATAGTAATTTATACCATTCCTTAGGTTAGAGCGCCCCCTACAGCAAGTCAATCTAATGACTTGCGATGTAAAGGTATCCCGTTCTAACAATGTGGTCGTGGTAACGACCGTGTTGTAAAGGTAACGCGATGTAATGACAGCATTGTAAACGATGTTTCCCGTCAAAGCACTTTATTTCAGCACAAGGCCAAAATAATACAAAATACAATACATCAGTGCTGCTTTCTGCATATGGTGCCAATTGACCAACTTTTAAAATACATTTATAGTCAGGAAACACATCCTAAATGGGAACTTCCCTTCTTGAAGTAAAAAAAAAGAAAAGAAAAAAAACATCCTAAAAACAGTATATGAAATATCTAAAAAGAAATTCATTAAATATGTAGCTGAATAAGTTTATACTGATGACAAAACATTGGACATCTAAAAACACGTATACTGTAAATAGCAAATCAACACTCAGGTATTTAAAATCTTCAAAGTCTCACAGGCATTTTTGCCCCTTGCCCTTGTTAGCAGTACTAGGACTAAAACAGCGTACTGTGTTGAGGGCAGCCACAACCCGTTTGTAACAGATGGACACAGACACAACATACTGGTCTAGCCAAAATTTACATTAACCATTCAATAACACACTGCTGACCAGATCTCTTTAGAGGCTAATCCCAATTTTTTCCTGATCCTCCATATTCCCGACAGATATCAGGTGAGTGCGAATAGCATCACTTTGCAAGTGTCCCACCTCAGTAGACTCAGGGCCTCTCTGTGCTCCCTAACGCCCATGTTAAGGCAAAGCGCTCTTTCCAAAGTCTCCTGAATGGGTCGAGCAAAAAATCATGACCAGTTCCACAGTTTTGTTGCTGTCTCCACAGGCTGGTCATTCCAGGGTGGTAGGCCCCTTGTAGGCCTCCTGCCTCATTCTCACTTGGCATTAAAGGATCGCAAGGGTAAGGTCCCATACTGAAATTGCAAGTACAAACGCCTGGCTAAGAATAGCTCGATCTCATCCAGATCTAATTCTCTTAACCCTGGCTCAGATATCTGTAGTGGAAAGGTTGAATAGTAGGGGCCAGCACACATCCATACTAATATAATAAAGAGAGAGCCCAAACCTTTGAGGCGGGTAATCTCAGGAACCACAGCACCAATCACAACACCCAATACAGCGTTGGAAAGGGCAGTTGCAGCAGAAGGACATAGGCTATGCAGACGCCCACCATATACATTTAAAAGGTCAAAGAACCGTGCCAGCAAAGTAGTCCCTTGTGGGCATGTCTGCATTGTGCTGTGGGCGTGTGCTGGGGGCATGACAAATGCTAGGGGCGTGTGGTACGTTCCGCCCTTCATGCCATGTCTCATCGTGTGCTGTGGGCGTGTGCTGGGGGCGTGGGTGTGTGAGGGGCGCGGGATTACGGGAAAAAAAGCGAGCGTTGTGCCCAATATTTCATTGTTTTTTATTCCCAGGTTCTGTACATTCCAGCTCCAGGTGTGCTTGCCCCGCGCTCCCCTATACACCCTAAAAACTAATTCCACTCTGCTCCCTTTAAATACCCCTGCGCCCCATAATCATAACCCGCCCTTACTCCTTAAAATGCCCCAACACCCTTAAACACTAACCCATCTTAACCCTATAAATATACCCTGTGCCCCAAAACCCAAACCTATCCCTAAACCCTTAAAATACCCCTGTACCCCAAAACCCAAACCTAGCCCTGAACCCTATAAATACCCCTGTACCTCAAAACCCAAACCTACCCCTGAACCCTAAAAATACCCCTGTACCCCAAAACTCAAAACTAGCCCTGAACCCTAAAAATACCCCTGTACCCCAAAACCCAAACCTACACCTGAACCCTAAAATACCCCTGTACCCCAAAACCCAAACCTAGCCGTGAACCCTTAAAATACTCCTGTACCCCAAACCCCAAACCTACCCCTGAACCGTTAAAAAAACCCTGTACCCCAAACCTAGCCGTGAACCCTTAAAAGACAGCTTGCCGCCTTCCTCGAGACGAACGGATCCCTCGACCCCTCGCAGTCCGGTTTCAGAGCCAACCACAGCACCGAGACGCCCTCATCACAGCCACCGACGACATCCGAGCCCTGCTCGACAACGGGGAAACAGCGGCACTCATCCTCCTGGGCCTCTCTGCAGCGTTCGACACTGTCTGCCACCGCACCCTAGTCCAACGCCTCAGCAACATCGGCATCCAAGAGAAGGCACTGGAGTGGATCATCTCGTTCCTCGCCGGCAGAACACAGAGAGTCCGCCTCCCCCCGTTTCGATCCGAGGCCACCGAAGTCATCTGCGGCGTTCTGCAAGGATCTTCACTCAGCCCACCCTCTTCAACGTCTACATGACACCTCTTGAAGCCATCGCACGTCAACACAACCTCAACATCACCTCCTACGCCGATGACACCCAGCTGATACTCTCCCTCACCAGAGACCCCGACACCGCCAGACCCAGCCTACACGAAGGGATGAAAGACGTCGCCGAGTGGATGAAGAAGAGCCGCCTGAAACTGAACTCAGACAAGACGGAAGTCCTCATCCTGGGACCATTGCCCTCCGCCTGGGACGACTCCTGGTGGCCCCCCACCCTGGGCACCACTCCCAAGCCGACAGACCACGCACGCAACCTGGGCTTCATCCTGGACTCCTCACTCTCGATGACCAGACAAGTCAACGCCGTCTCCTCATCATGCTTTCACACCCTACGCATGCTTCGCAAGATCTTCCGATGGATCCCGACCGAATCCAGGAA
Source organism: Lissotriton vulgaris (assembly GCF_964263255.1). NCBI lineage: Eukaryota > Metazoa > Chordata > Amphibia > Caudata > Salamandridae > Lissotriton > Lissotriton vulgaris. Next base: position 792,240 of record NW_028251774.1, on the reverse strand, counting down.
GACGGTCACCCAGGCACTCGTCACCAGCCGACTGGACTACGGAAACACCCTCTATGCCGGAACCACAGCCAAGCTACAGAAAAGACTCCAACGCATCCAGAATGCCTCCGCCCGAATCATCCTGGACATCCCCCGATGCAGCCACATCTCCGGCCAACTAAGAGACCTACACTGGCTCCCCGTCAAGAAGAGGATCACGTTCCGGCTCCTCACCCACGCACACAAGTCTCTCCACGACCTGGGCCCCAAGTACCTCAACGACCGCCTGACCTTCTACACGCCCACCAGCCAGCTACGGTCTACTAGCCTCGCCCTCGCCGCCGTACCACGCATCCGAAGAGCCACCGCCGGAGGCAGATCCTTCTCCTACCTGGCGGCCAAGACATGGAACTCCCTCCCCATCCACCTTCGGCTGACCCAGGACCATCTCGCCTTCAGGAAACAACTCAAGACCTGGCTGTTCGAGCAGTAGCGGACCCTTCCCCCCAAGCGCCTTGAGACCCTTCCGGGTGAGTAGTGCGCTATACAAATGTTATGATTGATTGATTGATTGAAAATACCCCTGTACCCCAAAACCCAAACCTACCCCTGAACCCTAAAAATACCCCTGTACCCCAAAACCCAAACCTAGCCCTGAACCCTAAAAATAACCCTGTACCCCAAAACCCAAACCAACCCCTCAACCCTAAAATACCCCTGTACCCCAAAACCCAAACCTAGCCCTGAACCCTAAAAATACCCCTGTACCCCAAAACCCAAACCTAGCCCTGAAGCCTAAAAATACCCCTGTACCCCAAAATCCAAACCTAGCCCTGAACCCTTAAAATACCCATGTACCCCAAAACCCAAACCTACCCCTGAACCCTAAAAATACCCCCTATACTCCAAAACCCAAACCTAGCCCTGAACCCTAAAAATAACCTGTACCCCAAAACCCATACCTATCCCTAAAACTACCCCTGTACCCCATAACCCAAAACTATATCTGAACCCTTAAAATACCCAAATACCTCAGTACCCCAAAACATATACCCCTATACCCATACTTACCTTATCTAAACATTTTAAAAAAACATGCTTTTACCATTCATGCATTTACAACGAATTTCGTTGTAAATGTATGCGTGGTAAAAGCATGTAAAATGTAATGCCATGCGTTATAATGGCATTGCAGAGTCATGGGACTTTCGTAATGATGGTATGCGGAAAGAAAGTTGCGGAATAATGGGTGTTTACCCTCCCCCGGTAAGTACATTGGTGGCACGGCGGCCCACATCTCCAGCAACATACTCATATTTTTTCACCACCCATTTGAAAAATGCACAGGTCTCTCTCCTTGATGGCCAGCACCGACATACACTTTTAGACACACCTCCCGCCACAAGTTCTAGAATTGCGAACTTTAGAGCTGGGGAGCTACGTTCGAATCTCGGCATCAGCTCAACATCCTGTGATTCCAGGCAAATCACTTTGTCTCCCCGTGCCTACCACAAATGAATGTGTTCTTCTGTAATGTAAATTGTGCTCATGCCATGTTGTCGAGTTCGCGCTATGTAATATTGCACGGAAAAATAAAGTAGGGAAACTCGAGTTGACACACTACTGAACGCGCACTCTTACGTGCATCAGCAGTGCACTGTGAATCTGAGCGTTTCACAGGCCTGTCACAGATAAGAAATGCTATCAAAACGAAATCCTACAAAACAATATACTACTGGCCGGCAGCAATTCATACCCGGACAACGTCGGGACGGGCTGCTAGTTTGAGATAAATAGCCCGAATGGTTGTAATCTTGTCGGTTAGTCTACACCCATTTCGAATTTTTATATGGATTTGGCTCAATTTACTACATATATCTGCACAATTTTGTGTGTGTGTGAGTGTGTGTGTGTCAGTATCAGTCTTTATCGTTTCAACCTTTCAGTTAAATTCTTTTGAGGGTAACCTCAAATCATCTGAGTGAAGGGAAATTAAAATAATTGAACAAACACAAGCAGCAAACAGGACCCATTTTTACATGCTGCCTGAAAATATACAATTTAACCTTTACCATTAGGAACAATCTAATGTAAAAATACAAACCACATTTAGCAAGTTGCACCATGCTTGCATAGTGCCAACCTTTCCTTTTAAGTTTATCCTCTTTTCTCCTTACCGGACTGCAAAAATGTGGCAGAGGGGTATCACAGCTAGCGGAACATATGTTTTCTAGGACATTCCATTATTAGGACCCCAGTTATTACTATTTTTTCAGCTTGTTTTACTCTTTCGTCATGGCAACTTAGTCACAGTAACATACAATTGGTCACTCATTACAATAGCCTCATCAGAATGATGAGATCCCGGGGACACCACAAATCTCTTTTTCTGCTTTTCTTTTTTTTTTCAAATAGAGCAAACTCGACCCAAAGGTATCAGAGCACTTTACATGAGCATCAGTTGCGTTACAGAAGGTCACGTTCATTTTTGGTAGGAGAGGGGAGATTAAGTGATTTGCTTAGAATCACAGGATGTTGAGCCGATGCCGAGACTCGAACCAGGTTTTCCAGCTTTGAGGTGAAAGTTTGGCCCAAAATGATGAATTACCGGGGATTTAGGCCCAGATTTACAGTCTTCCTGGTAATTCCTCATTTCTCAGAGGACCATTAGGGTCCAACTCGTAGTATTGGGCTTTAACCAAGCATAGAATTATCAGAAAGCCCTGTACAGGTAACCTCGGGGATAAGGAAAATCAGCCATTTACCTGGCCTATCACACTGAGACCTTAACGGTTTCAGGGGCTCAATGCAAGTATTCTAATCAGTTTCAACTTTCAAAAGCAATAGATGTAATATATATATACTGTCTCACAATTTATTTCCCAAGGTTTTCAAATGTAAAATCATAGATGTAAACAAATAATCATTTGGTAATTCCTATATTACTCACTTGTCGGGGAAGAGTTTTCAGCTAAAGTATTTTCTAAGTCACCATCTGGAAAAACAATCATTATACATGTTTATTGCACGGACTTTCATTTAATTAACCATTTTTAAGTATGTGGCTGCAGTTAAGTCTTTTTAATTCCTTTAATAATACAATTCATGTGTTGAAAGACTTTTAACAACACCCTGCTTAGTTACTGTGTTTACAGTATCCAGAATTCTTCTTGTAAATATACGGAAGGTGAAGGCATAAAGCCACCAGGTATTTTGCTGTGCCAAAGCCTTGTCCTTCTGGCAAAGCCAGACTCTCCCAGAGGCACAAATCAATGAAGCTTTCAATTGTACGTTACAGAAATGTTGACTTCGTCATAAATACTAAACATCACACTGACAAACACAAAAGTCACACCTGAAGATACCCATCTTTAACCTCCTTGTTCACGGAACACAACAATCGCATTTGAGAGCCTATCATGTGCCTATCTCATTTATCCTAAAGATGTTTCTGGCAGGCTAAAAAGTCTGAGGACTAAAGCTGACAAGACATTGCAAAATAAAATTACCTAAGAATTGAAAATCAAATTCTACCTTTTTCTTAAAAATAGTGTGACGCAAAAACTAGACCTGGGCGGAGTTTGCTCGGCCGTGCTATGCAGAGTTCAGCAAGCAGAGGAGTGTATTACATCACACAGTTCATGCTGATATTTTAGCACCAGGTGTTTGTCCAGCACTTCAGCGCAAATAGCACCATGCGCATCGCAAGAGGGTGCTGCTTCTTCTGCCTCTCGAGTAGATATTCTACTCGAGAGGCAGTTTCCTCAATGCGAGCAAAAGGTTTCTCCATGCGAGCGGTAGCGGCCATCCATTTCCGCCGGCGGTGAGAAATTTTGCCGGGAGGTGATATGGAGTAAGATTTTAATCACTTGCCAACTTGAAGTTGCCGAGCGAGGAAAAAACTCTACTATTCAGAGTTTTTGGGAACTCTTTGCTCTATGTGCAGTGGGAAAAACTCCCCGACCGTAGTGGAATTTCACGCTCAGGCCTAAAAAACCCCACAAGAGTACCCTCGCTGTATCTCAAATATTTAAATACTTTTAACAGACATAATCCAGTTTAGAGTGTTTTCCATGTAGGCTTACAACTGTATGCATTTTATATGACAATCTTCTGCTGGCCACATGCAGGTCTCTTGGGTAAATTTACTTATCCTCACAATGGAAGCATGTAAAGTGATCTGCCACACTTCAAGGTGTAACAGCTCTACATCAACATTTTTTTTATATACAATTAAAAAAAGAATCTGTTTGCCAAGCAAGAACACATGGGTATTTACTGAATGCACAAGACATCCAATATTGAGAATTATGCATATGAAATTCGGACTCCACTAGTTTGAACATTTGTTAGGATTCTCTCTGAGACAAGTAAGTAGTGAGTCGTCCGATAGTAGTACTGGCCTCACCAGGAGGGGAACAGAAGAGTATTGGTGTAATGGACGCTAACAAAGGCACCAACATTGAAGAGAAATAAACTACTAGGGGAGTAGACCAGATAGCCAAGGACACTGAAGCACCTAGAGGCTGCTCCAAACTTCACAGAAATATTTCCCTCTAACAAGCTAAGACAATGAACCCGTGCTCCTGGCCAATTTTCAGAAGCTAAAATGCGTTTAGCCCGAGGAAGTCAAGATTTATTGGCTGTGAAATTGGGAGAGCAAACATATGAAGCTGCTCATGTTGCCAGTAAATCACATCACACAGAAAGGCAGAATCGAAGGAAAGGAAGTAAACTCTACACTTCACTTTTTCAACTTGATTTGCTTCAGTGATTTAAAAAAAAGTTGCAGAGCATTTTGAGAGAAAAATCAGCCCCATTCTGCTATAACAATCAAAATAAAATGACTAATTTTGTTACTATTTTCAGGTGCAAATTGCAGCCAAAAAATGTTAAGCTTAAACAGTCCTGGATGCCTTAAAAGTATTCCAGGATACACAATCACAATGACAGCAACCGATGAAATACAAAAGGTATTTTGCACAATCTGTTTGTTTATATCCATGAAAAAAACAGAACTGTAAATTCTGGCATCCCAGGAGCCTGAAAAGAAATTAATACATTTTGGACTGAACGTAAGATAGTGGTGATTAAACAACCCCTTGATTTGTTAGAGTAAATGGTTTATTTATAGATGTATTTTAGTAATATATATTATGAAGGTGTTTTAAGAAGCAACAGTTTAAGAACATTTTTACAACGTATTTTTATTTACAAAATAATTAAATATTAGGTTCTTTAAAGTTGTCAGTTGTCACATGGATTATTTAATAATGTGTTCATATTCTTGGTAAGATTATCCAGCTTTAAAGCATTTAGAGGTACTGCCTCTGCATGTTCCACACCTTGCCTAGACGTAAATTGAGTTGAGTTGACTTTATACCCCATTGCAAATAAAGCGATTTCTTTCACCGATTAGAGGGTTTGCCACTCGCAGTGACACATCAAAAAGGACTGCAAGTAGAATAAGGGAAAGGCTTCTGCATGGACAGGTGTCATTTATAAGTAGTTACAAATACCACAAAAACCTCACCGCAAGGTACGCAGCAGTTATACACCCACCATGTACTGCCAGTTATGCCTCTTCCAGTACAGGCAAATATTCATCTCTGTCTTGTTACATTGCTGTCAATATCATCTTATTTTTTCACATAGAGATTATCTGACACAAAAAGCTCCAATCATCTATTGGATGCACTGTTAACTTCTCACTTGACCTGAGTCAATACATTTCAATATAACTTAAGTAAACCTAATTTATTAATGGCTAGTAGTAGACTTATACCTCTATCTAAAAACTTGCTTTATGGTTTCAAAAGACTGTAGTGGTACTGGATGGCTCGGTGATTGCTTCACCAACCAGCAAGGAACTCCTGACATGTTGACTCCCATGGGAATTGTTGCATGCAAAATAAGAGGTGAAGAGAAATCCTTCCTGACTAACCAGCAGCACAGCCGCTCAAGGTTTTCTAATTGGGACCCAGGAGCAGCCTACTACCTGAGGCACTGTGAGTACCTAACAGGCGTGTCTTGGTGGGTCATCCCTGCTGAGTACACAAATGCACCGGCGGGCACAACTGGGCTTATGGGTGTTTGTCAAGGTCATGAGCATGGTTTTCCACAGGGGAATAGGTGGAGGATCCAGGGGATCACTTTGAATGGATTGGGTGATGGGCCAACAGGTGAGAGAAAACAAGGACCCCCTGGGTATCAGTAATACACAGACTCCTAGGGCAGGGTGAAAACCAATGTGGGAAAAAAATCCTAGGCCATCAGCTGAGTGCGTGATTTTTAATGTACCATATTTTTACTGTATCATATAGTTTGACTTATGTGTCCGAGTCTCTATATGATTTTTATCTATGTTAATTAAATATACATTTTTTAATATACATTTCATTTTTGACATTCCTTTTCTCAACTGGTCTTAGACTAATTGTTCACGCACTCAGCTGATGGCCTAGGATTTTTTTCCCACATTGGGTGATGGGCCATACACCCTGGGCAGGAAGCCTTGGACCAGCAGTTTCTAATCATTTTTACAACCTTTGAACAATTTCTCATGACACTCTGAGAGGACTGTGAGCGAATGGACTGACTTAAGTTAGTGCATTTTCCATCTGAAAATGTGGCAAAGGGGCCCCTTTCTCAACCCTAAGATTACATTTTTGGGGAATTGCGGTGAACATGAAAATATCTGCAGATTTCAGTGGCAGGCATACATTTCAAGAACAGCTGTTAAAAAGGTAGACATTTATTTTTTCGAATACAATTATAGTTTTTCAAAAAACCTCTTGTAGACTGCTGTTCCTGCATGTGCTTACTTACTTTTGGAAACAGTGAGTGTCTCTATCAATCGCTGTAATGTTCTGTGCAGTACAAACATCTCACTTGTTTACAGTAAACAATACAACAAAAAAGTATTCTAAGTTTCTTACTCTTGAAAAGGCGTTCTAAGCAAAATGCAAAATAATATAGTTAAAATATATGTGTAATATTAGCGTGCCGACTTAAATGAACTAAATGTATTTATAAACGTGCAAAATGTAGTGATTAAACACACTTACACAGCAGAGCTTAAAAAGTAGTTTGATTAAAATGTGCGGATGCAGGAGTTAAATGTTTAAATTCTTGACCTTTTCCATGATCATGTTTATTAAATAAATGTTTCACATAACTTTGCAAGATGTTTTTTCTTATACAAAGAAGTGTTTCAAAGGTTTGTTTATAAATTATTATTTAGTACAATTCTTAAGAATAATCACATAAAATGAAGCACATAAACTGACCTTGACCTCTTTCTAGCATAGTTGGTTTATTCTAAAAAGATGAAGCAGTGGAAATTATGTCCTTTCCTTACTGCAAATGTTTCGATTTTTACATAGCGCATTGTTAGCTAACATATTTTTTGCTTCATTAGAAAGTTAGAAATGTAGTCCCAATTGTGGGAAAGGATGTTTAGAATGAAGAAGCCTCATGTGTAGTTTAGACTAAAACAACAAAGTTGCACAATCAAAGATTACAGTCTGTACAACATTGTGTTTGCGTGAGAAGGACAGGAGTGAACCTATTCCCAAGAAGAACCCTGAAAGATGATTGGACTCGAGGAGGGAAAGATTCAGCATTAATTGCAACATTAATTTTAGGCTATTGATAATAGTACGTGTTCCTAGAGTTGGTTAAAGCAATGCCACACCACACACTCTTTTGCCCTTTTTCCACCCCATTTCGAATTTGAACTCTTTGTTGGTTTCTGACACCTTTGGCCACGTTCTAAGAATAGGGATTTTCTTCCTTTATGGAGTACACTTAACGCATTGTATTTTAATTGGATTAACCATTATTTCTTTATTAATTCCGTAAATGATCAATTATTGTGAAACTAATAAGAATAAAACATATGATTTTGAATAAAGACAATTTACTAAAACTTGAAATAATAAACCCTTAAAACTTTTTTTAATTCTCATTATTGACTAAACTTAGGTAGAAATTGTGATTACTATTTATATGATGACTTGCTCCTGATCTTCTCAACCACATTGGCAAAGGTCTATTCACATGTTGGGCCACAGCATGGAGTGGGAATCAGTCCTGGGTGCGTTTTGATAATAAAATGAGTTTTATTTAAACTGATTCCTGTTCCAGCACTCTGCTACATATCAGACTGATGCATATATTCTAGCATTAAACGATATCTGTGTAATGAAACACAAGTATGAATATTATACAGTTTCAAAATTAAAACTAAGTGGCTATCGATTTGGGGAAGCAGGCACAGTTTTTTTACAAATGTATGTCGCATGTGTACAATGGATTTTTTGGGAAAACATTTTATAAATATTAATCAATCTATCAAGGTGGATTTGAATGTAATATTAGCTTAAAAGCAATGTTGCCACCTGGTGAGGTGACACACCAGTGACTGGATGCTGAGCTGATTTGAAACATTTTGAATCCCATGACACTCTTTTGACCAGTGACTCTGTTATTCACCAGGCTGTTGGATTTGATCCGACTAACGCAACATACAAATGTTTAAATAAACTGGGCTTTGTAAATATTTGGGTTTATTGTTTTAATGACGGAGTTAATTTTTATTATTTATCCATTTTACATTTTAATTGAGAACGAACCTTGCCGGTTTAGGAGGCCTATGCAGTAGCATGTCTAATGCAATAGATAATAATACCAAAAGTCGCAAGTAGACTGCTAAGCTGATATGAAATTCATACAAAGCACCCAAACAACTAATGCTACGAACTCGAAAAGAAGAGGTGTATTTTATGTACCACATCTTACACATGACTATATGAGTACTGATCAATAAAGCAGAGGGCATACTTGCATTATTGTATTTGGAACTTGAATGACTATAAAGGTCATATGCACAGTCCAGGGGACCACAGGCACTATTGATGGGGAAGGGCAGGAAGGAATATATTGTCCTCAGCAAACAGGGGATCTTGGAAGAGCTTCAGGGACACAAGAGTGGAAGCTGCTTGTCCATAAAGAAGAATAAAGACAACCTGCATGGAACCACCAGTTATGCATCCATCACTATGTCCTTCATAGACACAATTAACTTTTGCACAGGGTCACACAACCATGTATCCATGAATTTCAATCAGTTACTACCAACATTTCAGTATGCAATATTCTGCTATGAGGGGGCATTAGTCGCCCTCGAAAACGGGTGTTGTAGACTTTGCGTGTGACCTGCTACCAGCAGAGCCCTCTACTTGGACAACAAATGCCATAAAACTCAAGGAGCACCTCTAGTAAACTACAAAGATTGCCAAGAGTGAACAGTGAGAAAACATACAAATAAGGGTAGGAATAGTCGGTAAGGCGTAGGATGACGTAGCCATGTAAGGACCTTTGTCCCTTGTTACATCTGTACTGCAAGTCCTACCAAGAGCTTACCATAGAATACAAACATTCAGGAGAAGACAAAGTGTTCCTTGTACTGTTAGGCAGAGTCTCAGAGCACAATTGAGCATTCTGGCAGTCTGCCCCACGTGGAGAGATATTATGCGATCTGTATAAAATATCATGCATTGAGATATAGTCTTTTCCTGTAGGAATCATATATAAGGAAGCATTTTCAAGAGCATCCCAACACATTTGATCCTTATTTATTGTTACATTCTTCAGACACTTAATATTATTTTTGTCCCTGTTGTTTTATCCTAACAGTTATAACTTCTGCTGGAAGTACCTTTATTATATCATGGGGAGTATGGTGCATTGCTAACAACCTCAGTATAAATCTTCACCTTAAATGAAGAGCTACAACATTGCCAAGGAGCTTGTTTACCTTTGTGTTTTTCTCCTAAATGGGACCCTCTAAAGGAGACTATTCACACTTTTTTCATGTCTCATGTGCATGTACGAAACATAGCCAATTCAAACTTCTCAGACACACATACAAATCTCTACACAACACAGGACCAGAATACCTGAACAGCCGCATGCACTTTCACCAACCCACCAGACACTTTTTTTTTTAGAGTTTTATATAGCGCAAACTCGACCCGAAGCTATCATGCATCAGTGCGCTTTTCATGAGCACCAGTTTCGTTACAGATGGACACATTCATTTTTATTAGGTGCGGGGAGATTACGTGATTTGCCCCGAATCACAGGAAGTTGAGCATCCCTGCTGAGACGTGAACCTGGTTCCCCAGCACCAAGGTTGACTGCTCTAGCCATAAGGCTACATCCTCTCGCCAAGCAGAGCACTTGTGCTCTGCCTCACTCTCACTCACACACATCCCCTACATCTGCAAAAGCAAAAGTGGAGGTTGCTCATTCTCCTACATCACACCCAAGACATGGAACGACCCCCCTCAACCCATCAGAGCCTCCTCCTCACTTCTTGTGTTCCACAAGAAGCTGAAGACCTGACTCTTCATATAAACACCTTGGGGACCACAACCCTGCACATCTGCCCAAGCACCTGCATACCCTCTTGGGTGATTAGTGCGCTATACAGATCAATACAATATAACACAACATATCATAACATCCAGCAGGCTGTCACCTTGGCTACTGGGAGGAGTGACTCTTTTCTTGGGCAATCAGACTCAAAAGACCTTCTCAGCATTCAAACACTGAAATCCATGCACTTAACTTTCTCGTACAACATTTTGACTGACATAATCAAGGAATGCATCTGCTGAGTTTTGAGTGTTCACACATAGGGAATCACAAAAAACACTGTCAGTTGTGGAAGAGTTAACCTCTTCGGTGCTCATGACGAGCCCAGCTCGTCATGAGTCACAATGGAGCTGTGCTCATGCCGAGCTGGGCTCGTCATAACGGCTCCGCGCCGCCCATGCGAAATTGATTCCTCGCCTGTGCGGGCGAATTAATCAGTGGCCGGGGTCGTGACGAGACCAGCTCGTCATGAGCATAGCTCCACCGTGACCCATGACGAGCTGGTCTCGTCACGGGCACCGTGGTGCCGCGCTCACCCCCACACCGTGAGGGAATTACCCCCGCAGGGAAAGGGTTAAGGTGCATCAGGTGTGTTAGCCTCCTGTGGCTAGGAAGCACATCAATCATTCTGCCTACAATCTGACAGAATAATTACTAAATATCTTTACTTGGGAGTAAATCATGAACACAATCTAGAGCTATTGGCAATACATTGCATATTGCACTTTTCAAGCTGGGTGCGGTGACAAAAATATATTGGCTCAATTTCTCATGCCCAATCTCATGCACTTGTTGCCAATGAGCGAAGATGGACTTACAGGTTGCCCTTGTGTGAACCATTTGTTGTGTGTATGTGTATGTTTACATGATCGTGATATAGTTGTGATGTTTATGGTTCTCAGTGAAGCTCTGTGTAACATAGCAATGATGTCAATGGAGGAAGGTAGGGAAAAAACTGAGAGGAAGGAACTAAGTTGTTCAAAGGTGAAGAAATACAAGGCCACAGTCAACAGTTAAGATCTTTAGAGGAAAGTAATTTCGAAGGAAATTTATTTGACTAGTGGAATTACATCCGCAAGAAAACAAGAAAAAATCAAATATGAAGCGCACCGGTTTATTTGAAAACCCTCTAATTTTCCTGCGTAAAGGAAGAATAGGAGTTAGACAGAGCACCTTTTGAAATCCTTTGTGCAAGCACAGGCCCTTTTGGTATCCACAGTATTAATCATTGTTATCTCCTAACCAGATTCAGACTAATCCTGGTACATTGTTTACTCACAGTTCTAAGAGGTTGGCATCAGGTTGGTAACATGGCCCCCTGCCAGTGTGATTTTATCTCTGTGCATTTTATTCTATTTTGCAGGTTTTATGTGCATTTGAGGGCCAAATGTATATTCCCACTGCTGAAGGGTTTAGATGTTAATCAAGCCAGACCAGCTCTAATATTTTTGCAATTACTGCCCCCAAAGTATATCTGTTTTTCTATGGCTAGTTTCTTGAGTGAAGCTGTTAAATTGAGGCTGTCGATGAATTGATATTAATCTTAACCTTTATTTCGCACAGTTATTTAGATTTAGCCTGCTTTATTGTAGAGATTTTTATTGATGTATTTGACTTTTTAGATTTGCTTATGGTTTTACGGTTGTGTATTTATATTGTACCTGTATGGTTTATTTTTCTTGTAAATCGAAATAAAATGATTTTTGACTGATAATCAAGCAGCATCCTACAGGGCAAGATTGAAGTCAATTTGATAAGTGTTTTATATAGGAAATAATGAGCTATAAAATAGTCAATATATGAGGAATGGAGGTGAAGCTAAACTGCTGTCATTGTAGGAAGTCCTACGGCTAGCTAAGATTTTGTAGATTTCGGAGATCATATTGGAAATGGTAACTTTCAACTTAGTATGCCCTTAAGTTTCAGAATAAGTACTAACTTTGTACCTAAATCAATTAGCAGGTAGTTAATAAATACATCAGTAAAAAGGGAAGGTTCGCATAAGAGCTAGGTAAGATACAAGAATTAGTACACAGGTTAGGCAACTAGTGATGAGAGGACGTATAGAAAAAAGATGGTAGTACCGACCAGTATCAGGCCAAAAAGAATTAGGAAGAGGTATTTAGTCAAGTTTATGCAACAGACAGCCTAAAAGATGTCTTGAGAAAGTTATATACTCAATACTGATATCTGCTATGACACACAGACACAAAATAAACTTAGTACAATTACATTTTGTAAAATTAACACTTCTAATTTAAAGAGCTTAGAGACAGCACTTCTTTAGAAGAAAGTGTCATACAATGTACTATAATTACCTGTAGAGGACACACATCAGAGTGGCAGAAGAATTGTATTCTTTATAAAAGAAAAAATTGAAAAAATAAAATAAAAAAAACAATGAACTCCCCCTAGATCAACGCAGTAGTGATTTTAGTAGACCGACATGCCAATCACTTGGTATAAGATGGATGGAAATGAAACACTGGAGTTAAGGTGCATTTATCGAGTAGATATTTTGTGACTCAGTACTGGACAGTTCATCACCTATTTTAGTAGTTGTGTTGGCATGCATAGATGCTGCTTGGGGACTGCTGCATGACTGCCCAGCAGGCATTAAACAACATGTGGACCCAAACAACTAGGGACAGGATGCATTGTCCATGGAAATGGAAAACATTCAGGCTCCTCTGCAGGCCACTGTTTAACTAGAGTGAGCTTCTATGGTATTGGTATAGCTGCTGTAAGAGACAATATGACCTGCAGACATGCGGAAGAAGAAATGGCAATCCGAGAAGTCAAGCAAATCAGGATGCAAATCTTCAAAGTTTATTTAGCGATGGCAGAGCACGCTTCACAAAGAGCAATGTGAGTAGACTGCACTGAGGAGGTGTTTATATGCTTTGCATTTTCTCGGCTTGCAGTTCTGAAAGAGGCGGGAGGCTGTGTGCACGCTATTTATATTGAGTTGCTGGGGGGTTAGGAAGATGAAAGAATTTGTTTTAAAGATGTTTAGCACTGGTTAACCCGTGTACTGTAAAAGGATGTCAGTCGATAGCGTAAATGAAGAAAAGATCAAGCGTACTGCACAACTGTGGTGTATGATACCAGTGCACTTGTGCTGTCCTCATTCAGGTGGGTCTAAAGTGTGTGAAGGGCCATCACCCTTCAGGCACTGACCATCAGCTGCAGTGCTCAGTCTGGACTACTGTTTCCATTCCTCACTAATTATTTACTCAGTATATTGAAAATGTGCATCTTGCCACAGGAAACTGTTGCTTCAAACTACTGCCAGGATAGAAATGTGAGACCTGTAGATAAGAGCATGGGGAAAGAGAAGGGACAGGGACAGTTAAAGGAAAGCTGCCATCAGAAAATGGCCAACCACCCTTATGGTGTCTACGCTACATCTTCTGCAAAAGTCTTCTGCGTCTTCTGAAAAATGGACTCGCTAAGTTATGTTACATGAGAGGAACAATCTTTTGTTAGCAAAATTTGTAAGACAAAAAGGAATGAATTAGCCATGCTTACCTCAGAAGGTTTCCTCAGTAAGGAGAGAACTTTTGCTAACCTTTTTAAAGCAAAATGTAATGAATTAGAAAGGCTTCCTTCAAATTGGTTCCTCTGCAAGAGGAGCCGTGGTGATTTGCCACATGCATTATATTTGATTACCTGAAACAGTGTGACCCAGTTTTAAACAATGAAAACCGTGCTTATGTTGGACTGTCTCTATTTCTGAGCCTGACTGAGAATCCTTTGAATCAAAGGAAAAGGGTAGAGAAATACACTCCAGTGATATTTGTTAGAGTAATGTTATCTGGGTTGCCAAATAGACAATTGGCTTTCTCTGTGTGGTTTCTTTCTGGCTGTTTCCTGGCTAGCTTATCGCTTCTCTTCAGCTATCCGCTCCTGCCATGGCCCCTCAAAATCATCCTTTGTGTCTTTATAACATCAGTTTTAGGGGGTCTTCTGCCACATGGTTACTGCCACATCATTAACCCTAAGTGAGACCCAGAGTAGGGGCCTCCAGCCAACCCTAGGATCAAAGGTGCTTGTCCGACAATGTGTCTTTGCTTTCCTCATACTGAAACTGGGTGTTTGCAGCAGGTACATTTTGATTAGCAGTGCATCTCTCCATATAGGAATCAAACGCACTAGTCGCTTTTTATGTTTAATCACATTCAATACCCTCTTTCTCAAGTTAATATGGAACACTCCACATTCGCATGGTACAGTCTTAAAAATATATCTCATTCATTTACAACCATTCAGCACAGTTAGATCCCAAAATAAAGGCATAATTTCTACAAAAAGCTTTGCCTATACCCGCATGAGCACCATGTCTTATTTTTATTTATAATGCTTTAACTGCCCATCACTTGTTCCAAATGCCGATGTATATGTCCTTGACCCAAATTGTGACTTGAGGTAGTTTGGAAACACCACTAATCAACTGACCTGTTAGCAAACACTGACAATGGAGCATGTTGGCACACAGTATGACATTGTTCTGCATTCTGTCCATCAACTGTTGTTTTTGCATTTGTCACCTCGAGTGGGATGGGCATGCTCAGACGTGAGTCCCATGCTCTCCACACCACTGGCTGAAGACGGCTGATAGCCAGAAACCGGTCCTAGGATGCTTGATTCCGGTCCAGGAAAATCATGGCTTGGCAGTTCGGGCTGGACTGTTCCCATGAGGCACCGGGTCAAGGCTGATTTGCATAAGGCCATGTCTGAACTGGGGTGGTGTGGAGTGCAAAAAAACGATGGATTTAGGCCCAGATCTCTGTACTGGGGTGAATGTATGACATTGTTCTGCATTCTGTCCATCAACTGTTGTTTTGGAACACAGTCTGACAGCAGCTAGTGAGAACCAAGGCCGGCTTAGGGCAGTGAGACCGGCGCGGCCGCACTAGGCGCTGACCTAATGGACGGGGGCGCTGTGTTTAGCAAAAACGTATTATTGGAGAGATGAGGGGCACTTTTGCCCGATGGTATTGAGAGAATCCGAGAAGGCGGTCATGGCGTGTGGGGGCACCAAAAATGATTCACGCACCGGGCGCCACCAGCGCTAAAGCTGTAACTGGAGAGTGGTCAAGCTTCCCTGGGAGGAGGGAGTAATCTTAGCTTTCTTTCAGTAGCAGGGTGGAGACAGATTTTTCTACCTGCTCTGCCCCGCCCTCAAAAGTAGACAACTGGTGTCGTACATGGTGTGAACCATGTTTGGGAGAGGATGTGGTCTCATGGCTAGACTGCAGACCTTGGAGCTGGGACATCAAGGTTCGAGCCTCGGGGTCGACTCCACATACTGTGATTCTGGGCAAATCACTTTATCTTCCCCTGCCCACCCAATTTTTTTTTTTTTTTAGTGTATCCTTGTGTAACATAACTGGTATTCATGTAAAGCGCTCCAATACCTTCCGGTCGAGTTTGCGTTATATAAATATGCACAAAAAAAACAAAACCTAGCTTTTGGCCACGGTCGTATTTAAGTAACAACGGAGGTAGTGATAAAGGGAGGAGCTTATCTGCATAGCGCTTACTCGTGCATTCATGATATTCCGTCAGTGCAAAAAAGCAGCAGAAAAAATAAGAAATATCAGCTTCATCATTTAGAGAAATGGCCATGAGGGACCCTCAGAAATACAAAAATGAGTCAAGGTGAAAAAAAGAAAAAACTCAGACCAGAGCATTGCTCCCGCCCCCAAGTTGTTTTTAAGACAGTCCCTTAAAGAATTTACATATGTAGTACATTAACAACCAACATGAACACAAACAAAGTTCGCTTACTTGGAATCTCTGCTGGCGCATCTGACTCCCCCGCTTCTGAAAACAAACAGCCGTTTATTCTGCATGTGTAAAGTACAAACAGGGACAAAACTCAAACACAGACTACAAAGAAAACACACACTCGCGCCACAACTGGCTGCCTAATAATTAACAACAGCACCACCGTTCCAGGGATTATTTTTATGCTCATCCTGTTTTGCAACTTTCGCTGCCAACACTGATTGCCAATCAGGACGTCATGGCTGCGACCTTTTCGTGGGAAGACCAGTAGAACGTTAACAACAGTTTCACATCAAAAAAATCTGATGATCTTATCTTTACCACAGTTACCAGTTTAGAAGGTAGCTGGCAGAGACACACTTATTGCCTCCAGTTTCGGGCACCACTGATCACTGCTCTGTTGAGAAACGGGTAAGGATTCAAGGCACAGTTGCTTACACTATTGACCTGCCGTGTGGTTCATGTAATACTACAGAAGGGAAACGTTTAAGTGCCCTTTCAATGTGTGGTTCCAGGTTAAAGTGCAGATTTAAAAATATAAGATACAAAACTGATAAATGAAAATTAATCCATGCAAAAATGAAAAGGGTACAAAAATCCCTACTTGGGAAAATGGCCACCCGAATAAAGTTTCCAAATGTCAACATATTCCCTTTCCACCCATTGTGAGACCAAGTTAGGTTTAAGTGGGAGCTTCACTTTTTTTGCATATTTACAGTCAAGTGTTTGATGAAGATTATCTGCGAGCCAATCATTGTGCATTTTTGGGTCTTGGTATGTGTAGTTTGCGTTTCTGTATTTTTCACAAGCTGCCTGTACATCAGTTAGTTATAGGTCCACGTGTGATGGAGAGAGAGCCAGTGGTCGTGGTCTCCTTATGCATCTTGACAGATTCTGGGAGCATGCCTCTTTTCTCTGTATAACATCCTGTGCGGTCAGAGGGGTGCGTGGATTCTGTCTAGAAATACGCCTTCCATTACTGGACGGTTTGACCAAACCCAAGGACAGTGATTCTGAGAAAGACAATTCCAAATAAATCTTGCACTTTGCTCAACTCTACAAAGACCCTCTTCGATGTAGTTTGGTAACAGAAAAACTTTATAAATTCGTTTTTTTCATGATACAATCATAAACACAAGTTAATGCTGGTCTTGTTTACTGTCTCAGAAGTCAAAATCGTTTTGAGTGAAAAGGGAAATGCATTTTTAGAGAAAGGAGAAACGCAACAGTGAGCAGACTTTCATTTGGGCAGAAAAAAAGGGGAAAGAAGGAAAAATCCCACATGATGAGGAGGAGTGTGGGTGGTTGCTGGTGGTGGTGCTGTCCCGGCATGAATGTGTGCATATGTCTCTGTGTGCACGTGCATGTGTGATTAAAGCCACTCGAACAACTGAAATGTACCCACTGAAGAGTAAGGGTGTTTATTGCCAGTTTCACCGCCAGAATAAGGGGGATTCCAAACAGCACACTTAAGGTGCAACGCAAGTTGCTAACCCGAGGAAGAAACAGATATTGAAAAACAAAAATACCGAAAATGATGAAATGAAACACTAAGCTAGAAAATAAATGATTCTTGTTTTCTCAAGGTTTAGACAGAGGCATCTGAAGGCCAGCCAGATGGCGGAGGCAGGAAGGGCCTGGACGCCACAGATACCCACAGACTGTCACAACCTTTGGCATAAGCCCAGAAACTTTGGAGTTACACTTGTTCAGAAACTTGGTGAAATTTGAATTTGACATAATAAACTGCACCTGGTGACTCGGACAAGTAGGTGTCTTAACATTGGTCGAGTTTCAAACACGTAAGGGAGAGTGAACGTATCTCATGTTCATTGCCTCTATCCAGAGTCAGCATTTCCAATTATTCAAAAAAGACTGTTTCGTGAAAATGGTTTGGGGAATAAGCTTTCTATATTGAGAAGTAAGAACAATCTTTGCTTGACTATCGTTCCCTGGGAGAATTTGGAGGAAGTGCTAGCCAGAAAGAAAACCACAAACTGTATGCTTGCTTCAATATTTGTTACAGTTATGCTTCTTGAATAAAAATGCTAGATTTGCTTTGCTGACATAGAGAAAAGGCAGTTAAGACAACAAAAAATTCTACATTGGTTAAAATACCTTTTAGGACGCCTCCACCCCCCACTAACCCGTCATTTACATTTACCACTGCCTCTTCGAAATGAATTTGAGGTACAAGTGCTTTAGACTACTGTGTAGTGGTAAAGAATTCTCGTTAGCAAGCTATAGCAATGTTTATATGTACGGTATATATTTATTGTACAAATTGCAGAGGTATACAACCTATTACTTCATAGGGAACTCTGCAATATAAAAACAATTTCACAGTTCCCTGTGAAATATCCATTTGATCATCATATTGACAGCCCTGCACTCTGCAGGGTCTTACCACTCTCAGGGTTACTAGGATTGCCCGGTACGTTTGACCACATATTGCAACAAGGTTGTGTACATTCGGTTTTTAACCACAAAACCTCAGGGAAGACCTGGAGAAGGGACTAGAGGCACGGGTGCTAGGAGTAGGCAGCCTCCAAACTGCAATGTTTAACACAAAAAGAGCCGCTCCTAGTATGATGACCTAAGTGATATAGTGTTAACTTGTGAGTGCAGGCATCTCACAAAAAGTGAAAGACTGGTCTCACACACCACCTGGTGTCATGCTTCATCATTGACCAGTCCTCGCCCTCTAAAAACTTGGTTTGATAGAGGGCGGGCATACACCTGTAGACAGGAATGCACTTCTCAAGTTAAGTGGGGGACCTTACAAAAAAAGTGAGGTTAAAAAGGTCATTACAGATGTCATACTTATTTTAATGTAACTGGCATCTGTATGGTGTTTAAAATAAATGTTGTCAAAATCACCAGGTAGGGAGGAGGAAATTCATTTGTCCAATCTGTTTCCTCGTGTAAGTACTCATTAATCAAAAAGAAGGCGGGAATGGACAACTTGTAACTGAGTTACCAAGGTTCTCTATCTCTCTTAATAAAAAAACCCTCATACACGCATTGTAGAAACGGTGGTGGTATATCTTGGTTCTCCGCCTACACTAATGTGTTATTGCATCATCATTGGGTTTTTTGTGTGTCGTATGCATGCCTCAAGCCTGAGGCAACCACTGGAAAACGCAGTAGTGTCCAGGGATAGATGATAGACCATACTCATACGTAAAGTGAGTAAAAAACAAACACTCATCCCAAAATAAAAACTTTAATTCAGACGTGGATGAGGGAAGTTATTAAAAATGATAGTGTGTACATATGAGGATCGTGTTACAGGATCCACTATACATCTATTAATCATTTAATCGACATGTTTCTGCCCCATTGTGCCCAGCCGGGTCTATGGAGCATTCATCACTTCCGGGCGCAGAGTCAGCACAAGACAGCTATAGCGAAGAGCGGCTCCGGAATACTATTCCGCTCCCCCGCTGAAGCAAGTGTGAAGGGCTGAAGAGGCACAATATAACCTCGCCCAGAATTAAGTGGAACACAAGACCCACTGTAGTTACTGCACAAATAGTGTAAGTACAGTTTTTTCCGTCCTGATGAATGCCCCATAGACCCGGCTGGGCACAATGGGGCAGAAACATGTCAAACATGTCAATTATTATTATTATTAAAACCATTTATTAAGCGCCTGGTTACCCAAAAACAGTGTCCCCCCGCGCTGAATACTGCACAAAAAAGCTAAGAGGACAAGACAGGAGTAAATCATTAGAGAGCGGAAACGGCACAAGGGTTATGCCCGGGGGAAGAGAAAAGTTTTAAGATTTCTTCGGAACATACTCTCAGAGGGCTCCATCCGGAGGCGGAGCGGGAGATCGTTCCAACATTTGGCCGCTAGAAATCTGAACGAGCGACCGCCCATCCTGGCTCTGGTAATTTTAGGAAGTTTAAACATCATCATGCCGACTGATCTTAGGTCTCTAGTGGGGCGGTGTATCATAAGGAGGTTTTGAAGATAAGCCGGGCCTTTGCCCTGAGCAATACGATGAGCAAAGCAGAGGGATTTAAATGTAATACGCTCTCTTATAGGTAGCCAATGGAGTTTGGACAGAGCGGATTTCCCTGATGCTTTGCGGGAAAGTTTAAGTACTAGGCGAGCTGCAGCATTCTGAGCTCACTGGAGTTGGTGTAATCCTTTTTGGCCCAGCCCTAGAAGCAGAGCATTTCCGAAGTCCAGATGGGGGGTTACCAGAGCATGGACAATAGTCCTTCTGGAGTCGATAGGTAAGAGGTCCAGAATCTTGCGGAGAGCCTTCAGTATACTGAAGCACCTGGCTGTTACTTTGTTCACATGGGTTTTGTAGGAAAGATCAGAGTCTAATGTTATGCCAAAATTACGCACCGACTTCACAGGACAGGGGGGACTGCCCAGTTCCATAGGCCACCACTTTTGCGACCATGCTGAAGCTGATTTCCCTACTACCAGCAACTCGGTTTTATCGCCATTAAGGCGTAGACAGTTGCGGTTCATCCAGGCTGCTACCGATGAAAGGCAGCTCGAGAAGTTGGTGGCATCTTCTCTGCTCTCGGGCGTGAGCTTAAGCAGCAATTGTGTGTCGTCGGCGTAACTGACAATGCCCACCCCAAAATTCTCAACTATGCAGGCCAGGGGTGCCATATAGATATTAAACAAAGTAGGGCTCAGACTCGAGCCCTGTGGAACCCCATGGCCTACATTTCTGCGAGAAGATTTAAAGGGGGGGCAGTGCATTTGGAAACTCCTGTTAGTCAAGAAGGACTCTAACCAGGCCAGGGCCCGTCCCTTCACTCCTATGTCCGATAGCCGAGACAGCAGCGTTGAGTGCAGCACGGTGTCAAAAGCTGCACTAAGATCTAATAAAACCAACGCTGCTGTCTCTCCATCATCCACTATACTCCTCAAGCCCTCGGTGGAAAAAAGTAGGGCTGATTCTGTGGAGTGTCCTGCTCTAAAGCCCACTTGAGTGGGATGCAAGAAAGAGTGTTCCTCCAAGAAGCTCATGAGCCAGTCATCTTACATAGTCCAAATCTGTACCTTCATATTTCTTGTCAAACAGATCTGTTCCTCCTTCTCCTCATGAGACTTTTCTGAACATTGCTCGTTCCTTGGAACTCTCACCTCTGACTAATTGGAAGCCATTCCAAATACTACAGTACTTTTTCAAGATAAAGCAAAAACAGGGTAAGCTCTTGTGATGGTTGCTGCAAAAATGTTCATGCCATATAATGCTACATGGTTATTCACCTTCGGCCAGTTTTACCACTGGCTCCTGTTTGCACCTTACTAATTCTGTGCACTCTGCCGGATTTGCTAATTAAGGACAGTGCAAAGTGGTGGTCCGCACAAAATCCTGCCCCATCGACAATCATCCGCAAAGATTCTTTCTGCGAATACTAGCTAACAACTATGAGTGCAGGGGCTGAGACCTGGGTCGGTCTCTATCTACCCTGCCAGGAGCAATCACTCACACACTTAGAGGATAAACATGCAAAGCGTTGCACCCAACAAAAGAATTGCAAATCTTTGATATATTCCCTTGCAACCTACGAAGGGGTGAGAAGCCCACTCAATAGTCTCTTTCCATTGCGACTCGCATGGCATTACAATGTTGACACTCCGGTTGGCCAGTGCATTTGCGAATTGTAAAGTCATTTGAAGACATTGTGATTTCAGATTTTCCAAATGCTAATTCAGACAATTTGCAAAGGGCAGCGTTTATACAATTGGCCCATGGTTCCTGCAAGGTAGATACCTATATACAGCGGCCTCTTGTCTTGGATCCAGTCTGGTGGAACGTACTTAAAATTCTGTAGAGTGTCTGCTTGGAGGGAGTTGGTATTTTAACCCCTTAACCGCGGGGGTAATTCCCCCGGGGTGCAGGGGAGGGGCCGTGTGCAGCACCACGGCGCTCATGACGAGCCCAGCTCGTCATGAGGCACAGTGCAGCTGTGCCCATGACGAGCTGGGCTCGTCATGACTCCGTCCACTCCCGTAGAACGTCCGCACAGGGAGTGGCGCGGCCATTATGATGAGCCCAGCTCGTCAAGAGCACAGCTCCACTATGCCTCATGACGAGCTGGGCTCGTCATCAGCAGGCAAGGGGTTAAGAATAAACTAAACAAATGTTGGGCAGAAGGAAATAGAGTAAAGCTGTCGAATCTAAACTAAAGCTCAAAACACTACTAAGATCAAACATTCCACATCTGGCAAACAAAATGAAGATGTAAACATATGAGGCAATGTATGTTTATACTGGAGATTCTCCAGAAAGAAAGGAAAATTTACATAGCAAACAGAGTAACAGAGGGACGTGTGTGTCAACATCTAATTACCAAACACAAATTTGCCAACACAAGTTCACTATTTGCTTGAGATGTTTCTTGCAGGCATTTAAACAGGCATTATAAGAGAGTGTAAACAATGTAAATGTAACAGCAGACTTACCAGATTCATTTTCTGAAGTTTCCGAGCTCCCTGAGCTGCTATCATCTAATAAAATAGACACTTTATTAGTCAATACTACAACAGAATGGTAGGAAAAGATATGTTTATCGATATAGTGGCTCTACAATTTCAAGATTACACTACTGGGTCTCACACTGATCAAATGCCAGTTTCATTAGCTATGAATACCACACCATATATAAATAATAATGCCAGACAACTAGAAATCTGTAACCTGTTTACATTAGTTGAGGAAACTTAAAAGGTGATGTTTTGCACACAAGCTTCTAGTAATGTATAGACACTCAAGTAGCAAAGTGGTGAGTGTTATAGTCATCAATAAAGCTCAATTCCAGATCTCATTCAAATGCATTGATTTTAAGTGCCCTGCAGCCTTGACCTGGTAGAGGAGGCACCACCGTCATGCTCTGACAATGGTAGGCTACAAGAATGAGAGTGGCACACAGTGCTTAATTCGTAAAACAAAATAAGTGCCAGGACTCTCGTCAAGAGACCACTGTAGCTTGTACCTGCCCCTGCCATGCTGCCAATGCCAGTAACAACACAACTGCTAACCATCACACTCCTACACGTGTGACAATTCAGACTATTTTGGCCCCCAGCAGGTAATAGTAATTTTTTATATATATTGAATTAATAATTAACTGTTGTTGTGGTCAGCTCTGAATTAATAAGACAGCACCACCCTCTGGCAGACTGTCACAAGCGCCGGTGCTGACAATTAAGTGCCAGTGCTGAGCACCGGAAAGCACAGGCTTAAATTAAGCACTGGTGGCACATAATACATTTTACCAAGGCTCACTCAGCACTTGAGCACATCTACTGACTTACAGAAAATAGCAGAGTTTTCCAAATATTGGAGTACTGTAAATGTGTTTAATGTAAACTTTAATTAAAAAATCTGAAGAACTATATGCAGCATAAGCAAGCATTGTCAAAAGTAAATAGGTTTCAGCCTTGGCTTTGACAAAATATGTTGTCATGGAGAACAGCCACAAATATGCACATTCACAGCAATGCTTTTAGAATGGGTTTTTAAAACATAGGAAAATGAATTAAAATATTACCGCTTAGGATGATGCACTTGCTGTCACAATGGCCACCTTCTATTGTATTTAATTTCAATAAATCACATTAAAAATGATTGCTGTGGATGCACACATATCCGCAGTGGCAATCTTTGAATGAGATTTGTTAAAATAAAACAAGGTCCATTAGTAGATTTCCATAGCACATGCCTTGCATTTGCATGCATGGGTGGCCATCTTGGAATGGTAAAAACACCAATGTAATATTGCCACCAGACGGATGGCAAGTGCGAAAAGGGGGAGAGAGAGTGGATGGGGAAGGAGGAGTAGCAGGGACAGACTAAGGCAGGGGAAACAGTACATCATATGCAGAGCAATGAAGCAAGATCTGACATCAGCAGTGGGAGGATACATCTTCCATGCAAAACACCGTGAGACTGAAATGCTCCTGAGCAGGAGAAGCACACGAATAGGGAGGACACCCCACTGAAGCAGGAAAGTGACAACATTATCAAATAATGAGTATGAGGCTGACACAAAAAGCAAATCTGAGGATATA
Organism: Lissotriton vulgaris; assembly: GCF_964263255.1. Taxonomy (NCBI): domain Eukaryota; kingdom Metazoa; phylum Chordata; class Amphibia; order Caudata; family Salamandridae; genus Lissotriton; species Lissotriton vulgaris. The sequence continues at coordinate 767,969 of NW_028251774.1, read as the reverse complement.
CAATGTATTGGAAACAATAGGTTATAACAGACAGCTAAAGATGTGTGTAGCCGAGACCTAAAAAGAATCTTGTTCAAGCACCGTCCCCCTTAATTATCTCAACACACCTGGTCTCTGCCCTCCAAATCACATGCTGGTTTCTGTGACCTGAACCTCAACCACCCACAGTACACACATAACAACATAACACTGGTCAATGCACAGCATCATATGGTTGAGTTGCCAAAAATGCACTAAATATCTTTACAGGAAATCATGCTCTACTGCTTACTGACAGTAGGATCATGCTATGTCAAATACCTAAAACATCATCAATGTACCCCTGGTGCCCTACTTGGTTGCTTTCATAATCCAGAGGACTTGCACTGCAAAAGGAGGTGTGATGTGCAAAACAACAACATAGACGATGCACAACATCTTCAGGGATAAATAACATGATATCCCGACAGGGGAATTCCTAGAACTAAAAAGCATGCGCTAAAATATAAAATATTTATGGGCACATGCATCATTGCACCCGTTTGCGATTCCTAAATTGCGAAAATTAAGGAATCGCAATTTAGAAATCGCAAACGGCAATGCATGATAAATGCGCAAATATTTTTGCGATTTCTTAATTTTCCTTAATTGCGATTCACATTTTGCGAATCGCAATTTAGGAAACCCTTCTGATTGATTCCTATGGGCCGAAAGGCCCATAGGAATCAATGGGAAGGCATTAACATTTTGCGATTTTCATTTTGCGAATCGCAATTTGTTAATGCATTTCTAGGGTGCTGAGGGGGGTCCAAAGGACCCCCCCCCGCACCCTTGAAATGTTATTTTAAGTGCAAGTTTCACACACATATGTCCAAAGGACATGTGTGTGTGTAACATGACACTTTCAAAAATGTTTTTTTGAGCATTTTTGAACGATTTCGCAAATTAACACGAGGATCACCCTCGTGTTAATTTGCTCCCCCTATTTGCGAATTCGCATTTTTTTAAACATTCATGCATTGCATTTAAGGAATCGCAAAAATGCGATTCCTTTACTGTAATCGCATTTTTAGAAATCGCAAAAAATTGCGATTTCTAAAAAATTATTTAATGCATCCCATAAGTGATTTTGGAATCGCAAACGGCCGAATTTTGCGATTCGCACCGTTTGCGACTCCAAAATCGCTTGATGCATGTGCCCTATAGACACTCGTAATCAGTGCCTCATGTTGGAAGCGATAATTATCATACCACCTTAAATCCACCACCAAGGTGCTCAGGATTCAATGGGAGCGGTAAGTATTGACTACTCTTACATTTTGGGGGATAACTGGGAGAATTTGAGGCTTATCGCATCAAAATCCGGGTGGCCTTTTAAATACGGAACTTTTTCCTGTGTTAAATTCCAGCAAGTTGACCTCGCGAATTTTAACTGCAAACTTTATCACACCTGGTAATTACCAGGTGCATTACATCTCCCACCTCATAATTGCAATCCCTTAGCAAATAGTTGTGCAGGGTTTCCCATATAATGTGCCACTTTTAATGGAGGTCTTAGCAATAAAACACCAACCAGAAAAAAACAGGGACACCCTTCTAATTGGAGTTTCTGGTCAAGGCCCTACAAGACAAGTTTATTATAGGGTTCGACGAGCATAGACAGAAGTAAAATAATTCATGTAAAGCCTACTCTCAATAACATCATGGTTTCTCCACTCAATGTCCTATTTGTGACATACAGATGCGTGGTTGGAGCTTTAGGGTTAAAGTAGTCCTACTTGAACACCATCACGTCATAACAGGGAAGAAATAAATCTCCTTTCACAGCTGTGAGGGTTACACTCTGCTCATGCCAAGGACCTTGGCTTCAGTCACCCAACAGAGCGTTGTGGGTTCAGCTTTCCGAGTGGAATTTCAAGCAAAAAACCCAAAATTGGATGAGTGCCCTTCCCCTTAAATTGCCTACAGATGTGCTCTCGCGGTCAAGGGAGGCAGTGGAAACCTCTCCCCTTTGTTATGTTCCTTCCAAAAAGTCCATGCACACAATTATTCATCACACTATACACATGGGGACCAATTCGCAGCGATATTGCTCTGCGAATGTGTGAACTCCTCTTCTAGTACCAGTGGCGTAGGAAGGGGGGGCGGTGAGTGCTGGCTGCCGCGGAGGTCATCGCTGAGAGGGGTGACAAAATGGCAAAAATATATGTTTTAAACACATACATTTTTTCACATTTTGTGAAGCCGGGGGGTGAAAATACATTTTCCGCACCGGGTACCACCTGTCCTTGCTACGCCACTGTCTGGTACTCCTGGCTTACTTCTGGAATTCAGGATAAGCCAGGAGTACTAAAAGAGTCAGTTACTGCAAAATCTTTAAGAATCGCGTAAATCTGGTGTTTAACACGTCAAAACAAAAATTGTAAGGAACGGTTTATCACATATGCTAACTAATAAAAGAAATATTGACAGGGTAATTCTTAGCACAGCTAATACCGGTATGTGTTAATTGGCTTCAATCTTTCTGGATAATGTTCGCCTTTCATTTCGTTTTTCTTAATATTCAAATAAGTCGACCAGCAACCTGGTATTTTCTCATATTAATATTTACTGCAGAGGTTAAAGACTTCAGCTGCGGTCATATTCTGGTTTTCACAAAGGTGAAACTATTACAGTCAAATGTAGGATTTTTTCCCAGTTTTCTCAGGGTGGCTTTATCCAGCTTCCACCAACAAAGCTGGTCCCAGGCTGGGTCCAGTTCACGTGCATCAGTACGCAATGTGTGATTACCTATTTGGTAATCGCAAATTGCGAATGGTTTTCCATTCATTCCTATGAGCCTCTAGGCCCATAGGAATGAATGGGAAAGCATTCCCTATTAGAGAATTGCAATTTGCGATTCGCTTATAGGAAATGTGTAAGGATCGCTATTTTTTTAGAGAAACCTACATGCATGGGCAATTGTGATTGCTTAATAATTGCTATTAAGGGATCGCAAAGGCTTACCTTGATGCACGTGCTCCAATAATCCATATTTGTAGCGCGCAAACATATCACCCCTTAAGGTTTCAAGGCGTTGAGGGCCATCGGAAGGATTCATTGAGCTATTACCCAGAGTCACGGTGCTGAGATGAGCTGCCACTGGCGCCAGGGATCGAACGGTGAGCCCCATGCTCCAGAGTCAGTCTCTTTGGCCACTGCGCCACACCTCTCCTTTTTAAGGAGCTTGTACCTACCTTTGAATTAGAACATTGGAATGTTGAGCGCCCCATTGAAGACAGAGGGCAACATTTAAATGGGGTTCAGAGAGGCCTTTGTTTTTACTAGGGGCTAAATTAACCCAAGACATCTTTCAGAAGGAGTATTTCTTCGCTAACATTAAAACGTTAATAAAAAAAGACTTCAAACTGTTTTCTTACAATATTAGAATGAAGTTGAAATTTTTTTCATCCAAAGCACTATTACATTTCAAGCTTTAGATTGCACGTCCTCGGGGCATAAGAATGTAAAGCAGCTTAAGCAGAAACGTGCAGTAATGACAAGTGAGGTAAGGCATGTTATGACTTATTCAATAACAGCCCCATGCGGTCTGTAGCATCCTAAATCAAGCCGCAAAGCTGTGTATGTTAATGTACAAGAGAGCGTCACATGGATTTCAAAAACATTATCATCTTAGTTCAAAGGCTAACACGATTTATTTTTTTATAAACTTTGCTTTATTGATTTTCACACACGAAACCACCAAACGGGGAGTGCAAAGTATCAAGTACAAAATCTGGAAAGCCCCCATAGCTACATCACGTGATGTCTCAGTAATGAACAGTATCGTACACAGCAAAAATAAGCACCAAAAGAATACAGCATGGGGAACATTATGTTACCAGATCCAAGTCATCGAGCCGGGTTCATAGCAGAGAAACCATCAATGTCACCCTTGGCTGTCATATCAGCTGTACAACAACACATATTACGCAGAAGTCCTACCCCACCGTCTGAACTATCGTTCAAGATGTATTTCCCCTCATCATTGTATTTGACTAGCAGGGGCCCCCAGGCTGCATGATTCCGTAAGCAGCCCCTTCATCAGTGCGGCAAAGGTGCATGCAGTTCTTATCCCACCTTGCCGCCAACACCTGGAACACCCTCCCCATCCTCCTACGGCAGACCCAGGACCTACTAACCTTCAGGAGGCTACTCAAGACCTGGCTATTCGAGCAGTAGAAGCGCCCCTCCCCCCCCCTCAGAGCCTTGAGACCCTCGCAGGTGAGTAGTGCACTTTACAAATGATCTGATTGATTGATTGGTTGATTCTCCGCTACCCCCCATTCTAGCAGATCCCTCAGCCTAGAAGACTTCAGCGGTACGCTAGCTCCCAACCACCAGATTGCTACTCGCCCGATAGCCCGCAGAAGCAAGTCGGGTAAGTCTGTAAGGAATCTTGCGCCCCCCTGGTCTTGCCACCACTCCCAAGAGGCAGACCAGTGGTGTCAGAGGAACCGCTAGACCTGTAGCCCTTACAATTCTAGGCACTACCTTCCTCCAGAACCCTTGGATCGCATTACAGGCCGAGGCCAGATGCATAAAGGTGGAATCCAGCTCCCTAAATCGCATATATATTGCCGCACTAGAGGGGTCCATCCTATTACAGCTGACTAGGGTTCACATAGGTGCGGTGTAGAAACTTGAAATGTAGTATCTTAAATCAATGGTTACAAGACACCGTAGGCACCAGTTTGCATCCACACGTTCAGTCCACAGCCACAATGGGCTTCTCCAGTTCCCTCTTCCAGGCCAGACGTGCCACATAAGGTAATCAGCACATTTCCGGGAGCGCTTTAAAAAATAAGGTAATCAAGTGCCTTCCTTCTCCTCATTGGAGTAATCCACCAAGCACCCAAGAGGGCTGTGTCGTCGCTGGAAAGCTAGTCCACACTTTCCTTGTTGTGCGTTCCAGCTTGGCGTAATGAAAGAAGTGATCCAGTCGCACACCAAAGGCCTCCTGTGCATTCTGAAAGGTGAGGAAAACCTTGCCAGGATATATATTATATACCACCTGATCAAAGGGAGCCCTATGAAGTACCTTCCCACCTACTGTCTCCCAAAGCATGGCCATATGCCTCACTAAGTATGCGACCGGGCATTCTGACTGACCCCCTGCATCAACCGGCATGCCAAAGTGACGTCCCCCCCCAAGCATGTCCTTGAATAATCTTTTCCCAAAGTTGTCAGGGTCCGCCAGCTGCTGTTTGCTGTTAATATGCTGCACACTGAATTAATTGCATATCCGGGAAAGCTAGACCACCATCCTCCATATCCCATTTTAAGTCTGACAGGGCAACCCTGCTGCGCCTCCTAGCCCAGCCCAACGAAATCAGTAAACTATCAGTCTTCGAAGAAACTGTGGCCCAAGCGGAAACATCGAATTATGGACAAAGTAGTGGTAGTGAGGGAGCAAAAGCATCTAAGCCACAGCTTCCCCCCTCCATCACTGACACTGGGAGCCTGTTCTGAAAACCCTATTGAGCCCTCCAATCCTTCTATGACCGTCTCCACATTCAAATGCCGGTGTCCTGCCTCAGTATGCGCAAACTGAATGACAACATAACAAAGTCCATCTATCTCCCAGTGGAGGCCTAGAACAGGGAGCTGGGAGGCCTGTTCCCCACTAACTCCACCCAAGTAGCAAAAGCAGTGACTTTCAGACATTAAGCCGTAAGCCGGACACCCCACCAAAATTCGCCAGAAACCCTATCAAGAGAACTACCAACCTGCTGGGGGCACAGAAATATATCAGCGCCTCATTGGCATATAGGGAGATGACATGCGTTGAGCCTCCCACTAAAATCCCTCAAGGCTCCAGTTCCTTGCGCAACAATAAGGCCAGTGGCTCAATCACAAGCGCAAAGAGGAGTGGTGAGAGAGGACATCCATGACTGGTTCCCCTATCAATCGACCACACCTCTGAAAGCTCTCCCCCTACCCTAATGCAGATCAAGGGGTCAGTATGCAGCAACCGCATTCAGCTACAAAAGATGGGCCCTAATCCCATCCTCCTTAGTGCTGTCATCAAATAAGCCCACTCAACCGTGTCAAAGGCTTTTTCTAAATCTAAGGAGACAAGAGCCAATTCACAGTCATCATCCACAGTTTTGTGCAACACATGCATGAGCCTATACAAATTAAACGTCATGCTGCGGGTCGGCATTAAAGTAGCAATGATCCTCATGCACCAAATCCCGAATGCCTCCCCCAGTCTGGTCGCCAGTAGTTTGCATTGTATTTTTATATCGGAATTAAGCATAGTGAGGGCCTATACAAAGAAGAGCCAGCAGGGTTAACTTGTGTTTCAAGGAAAGACATGTAATTCCTTCCCGCATAGCAGGTGGAAGGATCCCCACCGTTTACACCTCATGGAGGACTACTAACAACTTCTCTTTGAGTGTAGCGCAATAGGTTTGAAAAAACTCCACAGGGAAGCCATCACCACTAGGGGCCTTGGACCTATTAAGGGCATCCTGACATACCACATCCATCAAGAGTTCTGAAGGCATGCGCCAACTCTGCACCCGGAGGAGAGCATCCCCCATCCCAACCGGAGCAGCACAGGAGCTTTGTCAGAGAGGAACTACCCCAAGTGAGTCACAACGACCAACGTTTCAGGGTCCAGCCCAGCCACAAACATACGGTCCAGGGGCTACAATTATTGTGCGTTGGATAATGGCAGGTGTAGTCCCGACCCTCTGGGTGAAGTACCCGCCTGCCGTAAAGGAGACCCAAGTTGCATATGACCGCGGCAAGAGAACCTTCATCAGGGGCTTAGTACCCTGCTTCGGAAGGAGGTGGCCCTTCTCCCTATCCAGGATGCAACTGTAGTCCCCTGCCCAAATAACAGGGGAGCCCATACTATCCTCCAGAAGGTCCTGAATTTGCGCATAAAAATGCTTGTCATCCAAATTAGGCGCATACGTATTTAGGATTGTAATGTCTTTACCATCCAGTGTACTCTGGAGAAAAAGGTAAAGCCCCTCATTGTTTGCCTTACTGTAAGCATGTCGAAAGGTGACCCCGGGTGCAAACCATGTGGCCACTCCTCCAGCATGGCAAGTAATTGACCCCTCCATTTCTACCCCAGTTTCTGAACTTCCCCACCCATTAAATTAAATACGTTTCTTACAAACACACTATCTGCACCATGTGGCGCCTAAGAAACGAGTGCACCCTATACCTCTTGGAGTAGCCCTTAAGGCCCTTGACATTCCTAGTTAAGACATTAGTACAGTCAGCCATTGATCACTACAACCCAAGCCCTGCGGTACCGGCCACCAATAACCCCAGCCGGATGCTGACCCCAGAATTCCAGCCGGACAAAAGCAAAAATTTGGTATCTCATGCACACTGCAATCAAGAACATGTACCCCACATCAAAAGGAATGCAAAACATTTTAACACCTCCAATCCCCTCCACCCTGGATGAACAGTAAAAGCTTTAACCCCTCAAGCGCTGCCGTCGGCCAACGGTCGTCACGAGCGCTACCTCCCCAGTGCTGCGCACGACCGTTGGCCGACGGGCCAGCGCTCGTTATTCGAACGTTCAGCACTGGGTGCTGAACTTTCAAAGCAGCTAAGGTGTTAAGATCCCTTCAGCCAGGACCCACAGCCTAAACTCCCGTACCCCAACCAAGACCTACCACTGAACAGTGGAAGAGCATCCCGAACCCCATGCACAATGTAGCGCTGTACCAGGAACACAGCACAAACCAGCACATCTTATAAACAGTACAACAAATAGGCATAGCCCCGGCAGTGCCCCAGGTGCTTCACCCCCACCCCTAAGTAAAAGGAAAAGAGGGGAGAGAGAATGAAACAGAAGAGACTAGAACATGACACAATACATGGTCAAAAATCAGGCAGCTGAGTCGCCCAAGTCCAAAGCAGCTCCTGAGCAGGCATGTTCCCCCTGGAATCCTACACATTGTGACTGGGAGCCACCGCCATAGTTCCATCTCCTTGGATAATGACTCTCATTCGTCTCTCCCCCTCAAGGGCTAAAGCCTCTCCAGATGCTTGCACCTCCCATGACCTCCAGTTTGGGCATTGAGCACCCTACCCCAGGGTCCCGACTACGCGTACCAGTTCACCAAGGTCTTGTCCTCTCCCTGGGTATCTTGTCCCAGACCTCCAACCATCATCAAACATCCTTTAGAGTATCGAAGAAGTGGGACTTGGCCCAGGACAAAACCCTCAATCGAGCAATCAAGCTGGATACAGCAACATGTATCTGAGGCCTATCGATCGCAGCTTAGCCTTAACCTCCAGGAAGCCCTTTGGGGATCCCTGTAGCTTGTCAGTGTAATCTGGATAAATTGAGATCCTGTGGTTCTTGAAGTGAGTGGGCACAATCCATCTCTGGGCAGCACGAGTTGAGGATTCGAGCAGGTCTGGGGGCTACACCAACGTCTGTTGCATCTTCTTGGTCACAAAGAAGGGGCACAGTCCAGTAGGCTTCCACACATCCCAGATCCAGCGTTCCACAAAACTCTTGATAAACCCCCCTCAGCTCGTTCCTGTAACCGACCAAAGACTGACATTATTTCAGCGAGACCTCTTCTCCAAGGCCTTTACTCGAACTTCTAGTGCCCCATTCATCAAACTAACTACTTGCTTCTGAAAAGTGGTCACCCCAGACTGTAGTTCAGCAATAGACCCTTCAGCAACCCAGACATTGTCAGACACCTTTCTGAGATCCTCACTTGGAAGGTTCACCTCAAGCGCCACTGTTTCAATCTTCCCCTTAAGTATCACCCTGTAGCTGTGTATAGCAGCAAGAAGTTCTGCTATGAATGCTCCTCAGTGGACTGCCCCGGTTCCTGATCCCCAATGAAGTAAACCTGACGCGTTAGCCGCTGCAAGGTAGATGACGGTGTAGTGTACTGCTCCACAGCATTCCCCTGCGCGTGGCCCGTCTGCTTATTCCTGCCCATGTAGAAAGCCAAAAGGATCCAATAACCCTACCGCCCACAGCTGAAGGCTGCCGGCGCCAATGCCCCTGGAGCTCCGGGAATCCCCTCTCCCTGCGATGTCTCCGCACCAGCATCCAGGCCGACCCCAACCCACCCCTATATCCCACAAGGGCCAAAGCTCCTTCTTTGGGCAACAAATGAACACAAGTGTCCCTCAACTGTACCTCAATCAGCAGCCACTAGATGGGAGGCTGGCAACCACACCAGACTGCACAGTATGAGGCCTCCCACAAAAGCGCCCAACAAGATTCCTTCAATGTCCAGAAGAAAGAGAGGCCAGTTCTGCTAAAGGAATCATACAATCCATGTATTGAGGCCGCCATCCACACAGATGCGGGGCCCACATTTCCAGGCACGAGAGTCACAAGGCCCCACGACACAGGCTCCCACTGGGACCGCTGCACTAGAAAAAAGGCCGAAGACCCCTTCAAAAGAGACCTCCACAGGTCGTGAATGTCTCCCCCACATAGCCAGCTCTCAGTACTGCAAGGAGAGCCCAGAAGGACCTCACACAGGTGCCTCACCCCACCAGCCAGTCCGGAGGCATTCACTCACCAAGGCGCTTCCCGCTCAGTAACAGGGGAGAAGGAATGCCGACCAACTGGCCCCGCTTCTCAGTCGTGGGCCGATATCAAGGGCGGAACAGCAGAGCCCGCCCAGGGGAGATCACGGCTCCGTAAGCGGGACTCAATTCAAGCGCCAGTCAAGTGCAGCCACAGCATTCAGGCCAGGGAGAGACCGCTATACTCCCCGACACTCAGGGAGCCGTCCACATGCCACTCGATTGATCAAGAGAGCCGGATCGCAGCTCAAAAGGCTGCCTCCTGTAACCGCCACATGAAGCTGGCCGAAAGGCAGTTGGGACACCCAGGGTCCGCTGCCAGGCCCTGATCACGGTGTTCATTCCTGCCGCAGGACGCAACAGTCAGAACAGTGTAGGTGGCCGCCCCCACATCAATCACCACCTGTTTTGCATCCTCTGGGCTCCGGGACACTGTAAGGTAAGCTTTGTAGCCTACCCAAATGTTAGAAATGCCAGGAGCAGCAGGATTTCGCATGATTAGAGTCTCTTAGAATTGCATCCTTTTGGCGTTTTGAATGGCTATGCCCCCGCAAACACATGATTAGTCATAGGGCCACACTGCCTGTCTTAGCTGCTTCTTGTGACAATGCTTTTCATATGTTGTGACAATGCTATATAACACAATTACAGAAAGAACAAAACACATTAATGAATATATATATTACCTGAATCTTTAGTGTCTTCATCTTCTGAACTGTCACCTTCTGCAGTGAAAATAAGTATTCGAAATTAGCTTACTTTATTAAACAATGCAAAGAAAAACTTGTATGTAGACTCTTTCAGTAGAAACGGCAGAACCGAACATGATGTTTTTACACTCAAATAGAAATAGAATTCAAAGGAAAATGCAAAGCAGATTTTTTCAAAATATAAATGCCTAGCAGATTTGTTTCAAAGCAGAACACCAGTGTATTCATTTACCATTGTTACATGTATTGATGCTATGATAATACAATGATAGAAGACATTTGTTCCACATCAGGCTTATGATCTGACAAAAGGGGAGTGATCCTTGCTTTCTGTAATCATGGGTTGGATCACTCCATCACTGCAAATAAATGACTTTTGAAACAATCAGCTACTATTGAAATATTCTATACATTTCTAAGTCCTAGGTTTTCATGGGTGGTAGGAGAAGTCCAGTCAGGCACAGCAAAGTTTACCTCAAGAACAGCACTTATGGGGTCAGGGCCCACTCCAGCAGAGGCCAACAACAGGGTTCATGGGAGGGCCAGTTGGAACTGGTGAATTGAACTGGACAGATGCAGGATAAGGCCCCTTGCAGCTTGTTGTGTCAAGGTATCTTGAACAAGAGGTCAGTATTATGACCCTTGGAGTCCGCTCCTCTGTCCTGAATACATGAAGGAGAAGGTCCACTCCTTCAGGGCTCCTCTCAGGTCACAAATAGCAGGTTTAGCCCTCTTTTGATCATTCTCAGGTCCTGAAAGTTTTCTTAACCCCTTCCATGCTCATGACGAGCTCAGCTCGCCATGAGGCACAGTTGAGCTGCACTGATGACGAGCTGAGCTTGTCATGACCACACCCGTTTCCATTGACCTTCAGCACAGGAGGAGGATTTCTCAAGCAGCGATGGTGTTAAGAGGGTGCCACTGGATGCCACATGTATGCTTGTCACTGACTTGTGGGTGGGGTGACGCCTATCCCCTCCCTAGCTAATGGGGTAAAGGTTTGCAGGGGTAGCTCTACCCACTTTTGTAGGAGTTCTTGTCTGCCCTACTGTAAAAAATAAGCAGTGCCCCTAATTTCTAAACTCCAAAATGGGGAAACCTTTATCCCCTTGTGTATAGCCTGTATGCCACAGAGAGCAGCACTCCTCAGTGGTTGCTCCAAACAAATCATGGGAGTGCCTCCCCTCCCAATGGGATTGGAGCCTGCCTGGCTGGGAGAACAAAAGAAGATGCCAGACCAGGTGTCATCTAACATCTGCTTAAGGTAGTAAGTAACTTAGGTTTCTGGCCACACACAGAACAGTACCTTGGCAACATAGTAAGGAAATCTGATTTAGGGCAGGCTATGCAAATTAATCTCTTTAGTGTGGTAACAAAGTGCAAAGATGACCTTCTAAAAGGATGTAACATTGTTTAATGTTGCCTGAAGTGGTAGAAAATAATCCTGCTTGTCTTTTTCACAAGTGCAGAAACAAACTACTCTCAAACTACTTTCGTTGCTCAATAATGTCTTTCTTTTGTTATAATGATCTTTTGTGATCCTTGGAGAGTAAGCAAAATTGACTAAAAATATAGAAAACAAAACAGAATCTCTTTTTCAGGGTGTCTGTTTTCGGATATAATCCAACAGTTTGTTTGTGTTAAAATGGCAAATGGGAATTTGCAGGGATGTCTTCACTAAACTGTAAAATCGTCTGTATATGTCACTGTCCCAGCTCCACTCCTGTGCCCAGAGAGCGCGATTACTGAGATCTTACCAGGGTTGGCTGACCCACTGTGGGGTTTGAGGCCCCATCCCACCAATTTCCCACGCCGATTATAGTCCTTAAACAAACTGCTGGTGATGGGTGTCCATTCCCTCTGCTGACCTCAACCCACAGTAGTTGCATCGACGCATGCGCTAATAGGACACGGATGTGTCTGCCTGTAGCACACATGCGCTGACGTTCACTGCATCATTCGCGGCAAGGATAAGCGCAGTATCTGGATACTGACAGCCGGGCAATAGATCAATTGGCAACTATCCAATCATAATGCACAGTAGCTGAGATAAGGGCTAAGAGGAAAAGTCTTAATTTACTTACCGGTGGTGATTTCACACTCTTACAGCCATGAGCCCAGGCAAGAGAAGGTAAACGGGGTGAGCTGTCGTGCAGTGTTGCAACTGAAAGGGGATGAATGTGCACAATGCCTCCCTCACGATTAACCACGCCTACACTAATTGTCCATGACCATACAGGCAAGGTATGTGTTATGATAGATAAGTGGTTGGAGGACATGGTGCTTGGAGTTCATAGGAGGCAAGACCTATTGCTGGGAAAGGCTTGCAAAATCTAACTGTAGATCTGAGGTAAACGCATAAGGCTCGATTCACGAAGGTAACGTATGTGTAGTAAAGTTACAAGTGTCTAAGTACTCAGGGCGGGATCTCTGTACTTGGGGTGGCATCTCCGCACTTAGGGGCCCATTAGGATGTCAGGCGGATCGCCACCGCCATGCTGGAGGTGGCGATACGCCCGACATCCTTGCCCGCCCACCACCCATTTCCCCCCCGCCATCGCGGCGGACGGAAAGACCGTCCGCCGCTTTTCCGCGCACAATGTGGCAGGCACCGCGCAGTGCCTGCCTGTTTGTGTATGCAAATGCATTACATGCATTTTTAGCATTACCCCCCACGGGACCCCCGCCCTTATGGCGGGCGGTCCCGTATTCCGATAGGATGGTGGGCGGACTAAGTCCGCCCATCATCCTAATGACCCCTAAGTGGTCTCAGTAGTGAGCAGTATGGAGATTCCGCCCCAATGACGAGACTTCAGACTTGTAACTTTACTAAACGTAAGTTACCTCATGAATGAGGCACATACTAAATGCTACTACGGGCCCTTGTGGGAAAATATGAATTTTATAACTTTGGACTGCATCTGAATAATCGTTTCACAATGAATCCCACAGAGGAGTTACACAAATAATAATAAAGGGTACAATCCGGTGATGAGCTGTGGTGCTATGACAAGACGAGGTGATGCAATCTTTGTGAAGAGAAATGAAAATAATGGGATATCAGTGCTGATGCAATAATCATCTTTATTTATACTACACAGTTGGATACTTTTCTAATTATTTTGCCTGTTTGTGAAGAAATAGGGAAGACAAGCGCTGCAGACACAGTATGGTGCTGTCTGAAGGAGAAGTGATTCCTGCAAATCAGTTTCAGACCCCAACGGTACCACGTGTGTTCCTGTGCACTTCCTAAAAGCAACTAACAGCTGAATCGAGGTCCCCCAATGCGAAATAAGGTTGTAGTTCAGAGGTGTGCAGAAACTGAAGCAGCAATGGAAAAAGCATCCAAGTAAGTCCTCAGTCAGCTTCGATAAAATAAAAAAAATCACATGTACTCACCTAGAAAGTTAAAAACCCAATTTGTAGCATTCATGTTATGCCAACCAAACTTCTCTATCCTGAATTTAGGAATACAGCATTTCTTGTTTGCAGATTTCATGACCTTATGTATCACTTTCAGTATGCCTGTCCTTGGCAAGTTTTATTTGCTACTGATCTCTAAGTGCCTGCACTGTGGTAGGCGTCAAAGACGTCCATCTTTGACTTTTCTCAGAGCCCAGCACTTTTGAGCTGATACCTCGAAAATTTGAAAACTAATGCAAACACATTTTTTAAGAAGGAATTGCTACTACAGGATACTAACATTTACTTCCATAATTCAATGTATAGGTGTGGAACAAAAATGCATCACAGAATTATAGTGTGGAAAGTGTTGCTGCATGAAAATACTTTCCTCATCATCATCTTTATTTCGATCATTTAGATCTTATAAAAGAAACATCACAATAGTATTATAAATATAACAGTCATAGTTTAAAAAGAGTTAAGAATAAATCACAATAAAACACAAGGATAGTTGCTTAAAAAAGAAAAAACAAATGAGAGGCCTATTTAGCAAGGATATCATTTTAAAGGTTATTCGCGTTTCCAATTAATCTTTACACAAATGTTAAAGCTTTCAACACAGCACCTACCTATATCCATACATCTCGAGGAATAAACCGATCTAAAAACCATCATGCAATATTGGGCAAGATAAAGAGTCGCTCAATACATATATCTAGAGTGTAAACTGGAGCGAAAAGACAAAATACTATTCCAAGTCCATTAAAAAAATCACCTGATACACTTCTTGCGCCTAATCCATAGGGCCAACAAAAATGCAGCTAGGCCAAACACCACAACTCTCATAGTGTTGGATTCGAAGCACCTCACAGGACCAATGCAGCTACATAAGGGGACAACCCACTTAGACCGTAGATTTTTGTAAAAAGGAAAGAAAAGTAATAAATGAGCCAAGGATTCAGATCTTCCTTTGCCTGCTGGACACTGGTCACCCAGTAATGCTTGAGATTGCCATCTACAGCAAAACGCCCTGTTCGGAACGGTCTTATATCGGAATTGGAGAAACAATTTACGTGCCATAGCTGGGTCTATTTCATCAATGGTCGATTTATATTGGGGATATGGTTTAAAATCTATAAATACTAGAGTAAGTGATCCCTCGTCTTTGGTCACACATTCCACCTGAATTAATTCCCAGCAGACTTCTTTATTTGTGGCTCTCGGCATCAGAGCCGTCTTCTCTTACTTACAAATGGGCACTGAATAAGACTCACTAGGCCTATACAATAAGGAGAAAGAGCTTCTGTGGACCATAACCGATGCCAAAACATTAAAAGTCTACACTCTATAATACTTTCACAAAGCAAAGAATACTTGGCTAAGGGCCTAGAAAGCCCAGGGGAGAATTTGGAGCGGTTTTTGCCCGACCTCCCTTCTTTTTAAGGGAGCTGTGTTGTGTTTGTTGACTCTACCTGAGAAAAGACGCACACTATTTCTGGTTGCAGAGTGGCGAAATCAGCTGTGTGTTTGAGGGATGGTGTGTTTGTGTGTCATCTGAGTGTGCTGCTGTGTGTTTCTCTGTGTATGTTTTAAGTGTGTTAATGGCAAACGTATGCCTCAGCCTATTGCTAATCCTGCCAGAACCTGCATTATTGTTTTACTGGGGGAATGTCACACCTTGCATGGCAATGTGGGCAATTTTGAAAGGGCTATTGTGCTTCACAAGTGTAATGTAGAAACAGTGTGAGGGTAGTCACCAGCCCAGACAATCTCCACTGCTTGTTAGTGCGCTGGAACAGTCCAGGCATATTGAACATTGCCCTTTGCAGCTTTAGGGCAGACAGCAGGCACATTAAAAATAACTTTTTTTAACAGTTAAATAATATTATGGAACATATAAAGACAACCATGGCAGGCTTTCATATTGATTATATTATTAATGGAGCCTTGGCGAGTTGTTTTGCATATTTGGAAGCGAGGTATCACTTTAGAATACACTGATTATGAACAATGTGGTCGGGCTAGAAAAGAGTGGCAAAATAAGATGGTTGTGCTACGTGAGGAAATTCCTCACGGATTTGGGTATGGGGAATTATTTTTCCGACCCATCCTCTTTATGTAATATTTCAAGAAAGCTTTTGAAGGAGAAGTGTATGACCTACCTACATGCTTATAGAACATCAATAGAAATGAAGAAAACGACAGTGGTGGCCCATGAACAAATTATGATTTCTAGGAAAATGCAGCCAGATGTTAAACTACAAATGAGAGGTTTTTATTAACCCGTTTCAGAATTAATTTGTTGTTTAGGTTACTTAGTTTCCCCGTTACTAATGACTGGACAAAAAATTTGATTAAGTGCCCCTGCGATGATTTGTCAGAACAATCAGATATTAATATACTTTTCTTTTGTAAATTTTATACAATGCCGAGACGAATATGGGTTGTTCCATTATTGAAGTCCATGGAAATTCATCGATGTCGCCCTGCTTTTGTAGCTGTACAGAAGCTTGATAACATTTTAACTATTGTATGTATTTCTTCATTTTTAAAAAATGTTTTTAAATCACGTAAATCAATTGTATCCTGAACTATGACGAGTTGATCTTGGTGTATTGGATGAATTTTAATTGTGATTTTATTTGTACTTTTATGGTTATTCTGTTTTATTAACCGAATAAAGAATTAAACTGAAAAAAACTGAAAACTGAATACACTGGCAGAAATTCCAATAGTATTTAACTTTCTAACAGCAATGACCTGCTGTCGTCCACGGAAACCAGGATGGGAACACTGCAGTAGACATGCACTGCTTCTCATGAGACACTGATACTTGCGGGCTCTGCGCTCGGTGTGCCCTGTGTTTCTGTAAAAAGCAACATTTTCCTAACAAGTAAAAACACACAGAAATAATGCTTTTGGGTTTCAGCGGCACGCACTGAAACTTTGAAATAATTCGTGAGCGCCACCTCAACAACCTGCAAAACCAACAACTTTTAGTCACAAACATTTACCACATTTTTAAAACATTTCTGCAAGAAGGCCTGTTAGAAATTGGGTCTCTAGTTGGCAGACTTATGCACCCTGTCCAAGTAGGGATCACAATCCTAGTAAGGGTAAGTCAGATACACAACCTAAATTACCTTGTGCTCACCCTCTGGGCGTTTGGCACAGAGCAGTCAGGCTTAACTAAAGAGGTAATGTGTAAAGTGTTTGCACAACACTTAAATTACAGTATAACAGTGAAAACACCACAAACAGAATCCACACCAGTTTAGGAAAATAAAGAATATTTTTATGAGTAAAGCAAGACCAAAACGACAAAAATCCATTAAGTAGACCTTGAGATATGAATGTTTAAAAGCTAATAGTGCTTAGAGGTAACTTGAGGTCGAACAGGACTGGAGTAAATTCAAAGTTCAGGCCGACTTGACGGAGGGCAGCCTGGCTACAGGATCCACGCTTGGCCTGCTGGAAAAGTACCTTGGATGGAGCAAGCGTCGGTGTCGAAGGCTCGGAGCGTCGGTTCCGATCCACGAAGTCGGGTAGATGCGTCGTCGAGCCTCGCACTAGGGTCCCACATCATTGTGAAACCCTTTACGATGCAGATGTGTCATCGAACCTCGCAGTCGGGTCCCGCGTCGGCGTTGAACCGCTTACAATGCAGGCGCTGCGTCGTTGTCAAGTCTTGCAGTCAGATCACACATTGTTGTAGAGTCATGCAGGGATGTCCTCAAATCTGCGATGCGTCAGCGTTGAAGGGCACTGCCTTGGTTCTGATGGCCACAAGGCAATCACTGTGTCGATTTTTGCAGAAAAAGAGCTGTAGAGGCCACTTTCAATGGCCAGAAGTGGATTGGCACATCTTGGCAGAGAAGGACTCACAGTTGGCAGAGTCCAGCATCTGAATTAGAGTTGAGGTAAGTTTCTGATGGCCTTCTACAACAGGAGGCAAGCCAGCAAACCCTTGGAGAACTTTGGTTCAAGAATGGAGAGAGGAAGTCCAGTCCTTCTCAAAACAGCAAAGCGGGTAGCAAAGTATCAGTCCCTCCTGCAGCACAGCAATCAGCAGGCCAACCCAGCAAAGTGGCAGTCCCTCCTACAGCACAGCAGCTCTTCTTCTTGGCAGAATGTCTTTAGTTCCAGCAAAGTTCTGAAATCATGGTGTCAGAAGTCCAGTACTTATTTATACCCAAATAAGCCTTTGAAGTAGGGAGACTTCAAAGAGATGCTTTAAAGAGCACAAGGCCCTGCCTTTCCTGGCATGGCTCCAGACTCACTACAGGACTATGAAACCCTTTGTGGAGATGACAGGCGCAGCCCTATTCAGGTGAAAATGTCAGCTATTCCCTCTCACCCTGCCTCAGGGTGACCCATCAACATGCAGATAGCTGCTCAGTCGCATCTATTCTTCCTTTTTGGGTGGTTGTTTAGAGAGAAAGCAGGAAGTCAGCTGTCACTCACCCCTGACGTGTATTTCAGGGACAGGCAGAAGGCACCAAATGGTACAAGTATCAAAATGGCAACTTTTTAAAAATTGCATTTTCTGAACTGCAATTTAAAAACCAACTTCACCATAAGTTGTGCCAGAAACACCAAATGTGATCTTGTCTCGCGGGGAAACTGCACTTATAAAATGTTATAAGGCAGTCCCAATGTTAACCTATGGGAGGAATAGGCCTTGCAGTAGTGAAAAACGGATTTAAGGGTAGTTCACTACCAGGACATGTCCTACTTTTTAAATACACTGCACCTTACCCTTGGGGCTGACCAGGGCCTCCATTTGGGTTGACCTATATTTAATAACAAGGAAGGTTTGGCCTTGGCAAGTAAGTTACCTTGTCAAAACAAAAAGAGAGGCAGGGAAAGTAGAAAGACACTCTTATTCCCAGTATCAATTAATAAACAAAAGAAGAGTGACACTCTTCTTTTGTTTATTAAGTAAGTTACCTTGCCAGGTCGAAATGGCAGTTTAAAACTGCCCACACAGGATCTGCAGTGTCAGGCCTGAGACATATTTAAAGGACTATGGAAGTGGGTGGCACAATCAGTGCTGCAAGACCACTATTCACATTTAATTTACAAGCCCTGGGCACATGTAGTGCACTTTACCTGGAACTTATAAGGAAGTAGTTAAATATGCAAATTGTGGCTAAGCCAATGTTACCATGTTTAGAGTACAGGGCACATGAACTTTAGAAATGTTTAGCAGTGGCAAAGTGCCTAGAATCCTAAAGCCAGAAAGAATGAAGTCAGCAACACAGATAGTCAGAAGGCAGAAAGTCAGGGGAAAACACACAAAGGATGCCAGGTCTAACAAGACTCATTTTACATAAATATCTTTACAGTTGGTTAGGTAACTTTTTATATCAGTGCAGTACGTGCAGCTATGTTTGCTCCACCACTTTGAAAACTCACCAGTCACCACTGGATCTCACAAGTAAAAATAGTTCCCCTTTTGTGGGAAAAGGGATTCTGCCAATCCCTTTTCCCACGTCCTAAACAGGTGCATGTTGCAGACATTGACAATCAGCCATGAGTTTAGGTAAGATTTAAAATCCATCTCAATATATTTTACATCGGGTTGGGATAATTTTAAAAGAATAGGCAATTTATGATCCACTCATTAACCTGAGGCACTTCAGAAAGCCTTGATGCCCTTGCTGGGGTATCTCACCTCTTGAGAATTACTTATGCCGTCTTTACAAGAGACTAAGAAATGGACCTGTATTTCTCCTCTTCCAGATTTACGAAAGTCCAGGGGTACCGATTATTCTGGGTGGTGAAGTTTCAGGCCAAATACAAGCTGGACCCTGAGGGCCCTCTAAAAATGAGGCATTACCAATGGCATCAGTAATTCCAGATCAGATTCCACCAGCAATGCCTTATTTTGCCACAGACTTTCTCCCAAAGTTCAGCTTCTCTCAGTAACCAAAGTCTCTGAGTGAAAGTAAACAGATCCCTGATGATCTCATGCACCCCATAGTTCTGATGGGATCAGTAACTGATGTTATTGGCCCTATCAAAGTTAATAGACCACTCGCAAAGAGTGCCTAAGCACCTAAGTTCTTTTAGTAAATTCCAGATGTATACATTTACTATGAATGAAAAATGTATGGCTACTGACAAACATGAATAGATTGTGGCAACGTTCTATTCTTTAGGTAAGTGGTCTGTTCCGGCCAACAGTCATATGAATATCTTCTCACTGTTCAAAACGGTTCAAACAAACCATCCATATTAAAGAAACTTAGCATTTAATATTGCCCTCTGTCCCAGTTTCTTATAGTCACTTTCTCTCTAATACAGTTCTTAGGATCAAAAAAGAGGTTTTCTCTACATTCACGGGTAAAAATGTGGGCAAGAGACACCCTGTAATAACTGGAGCATTACAGTATTACAATCTTAAATTACATCCAATGAAATATGAATTTAAAGTCTCCAATCCCATTCACTCTTTGATCTTTATCCGGTGCGCTAATAGAGCTGAAAAAACACCCATAACAATAGTCAACGTAAATTTATTCTGAAATTATTTGGGCAAATAAGAAAAATGCAACCCAAGTTAGTAATTTGATCAAATAAACATTATGGTAATATCAACATACAAGAAGGTTTACATCTGCTTTCATGTGAAGAATGGAATGATGTGGATCCATGAAGTAAGGTGCATAAAAGGAAACATAACTTACAGCAAACACCAGGAAGTATAGTTTTCGTTTGTACATACTATATAGCAAATTTAAATGTTGTTTGTAATTGACAGACACATTCTAGATATTATATGATATATTCTGTGTATAGTTGAATGCATAAAAATCAACCTACCATGAAGGTCGCCATTTTGTTCCAGAGAGGAAACTTCTTTCCTACAAAAACAAAATTAACAAACTGTAAACACAGGCATACCATTGCCATAATTTATTATGCAGCTACTATGCTTGTTAGAGTACATACACTTCACTGTCACTTTAACGGTACTGAGGGAAATTGCATTTCATTTGTATGACTATTTACTGACCATACAACATATGTAAGAGCATCATTGATGAAAAGATTGTCCTACACACCGCACATATTTGTTAAAACTATCTCAACCTTAAAATGACTAATCATTCTAAGTATACATGGTCACGCTTAGATTTTAAGGTACATTAGAACATTGGAATGTTGGGGGCTCCGAATGGGAGCTCTAACGTTCCAATGTTTGTTCACAGCTGATGCTGTGAACAAAAAGCCTCCTAGAGCCATAGGGGAGTCGATCATCGTGAGGCCTTTGTTTTACAAATTAGATCATTCTGCCCTCTAGGGGCGGACTGTTCTAATAGCCTTAGAACCCTCTTGACTTCTGTTTGGGTCTTTAACCCCTTGTATGCTGATGACGAACCCCAGCCGTCATGCACTACGGTGCTCGTGTGCTGATGACGGCTGGGGTTCGTCATGGCCCGCCCCTGTTCTTTTGTTTACCGCACAGCGGCGGAAACGGGCCAGCAGCGAAGGGGTTAACGCTGGAGCGGGCCTTTAATGGCCGGCAAAACCCACTATGGTGGGCTCTAAGGCTATATGAAAGCCTATCAGGTATTTTAAAGATGGATAAAGTAATTCCAAATAATTGATTTTACAGGCATCTAAACAGGCCAATGTACATTGCCACCGATAAGGTAGCTTGTATCCAAATGAGGGGCTCAGATAATTTATCACAGCAACTATCTATATCGATTCTATACAGCAACTCAACCACACACTTGACTGTTGAAGGTAACACACCATCTACCTCTTGATAAGAGCTGCCAGTCTTTTGGGCATTTTAGCGTACACTGTCAAGATCGAGCACCTGACAGAATTTATTACCTGCATGATATACTTCCAAAAAGGTACATACATGGAAGAAATGTGTCCCCATTGATGCACAATACACTAAAGGCATATAGTCCAAGCAACCATTCACAGTCTCAATATCCTATTAGTTTAAAAACAACTGAGTGATAATACTATCGCAAGAACTCTTCTTTTTGTCTGTGTTTTCACTTTGTTTTGTATGCTAATAATATTTACATAATTTTTCTCATTTTAAAGCACAGTTCCCACCAAGATGTTGTACTGTAGAACATACTGTAGCACTGTGAGGAAGAGGAGTCCCATAACAATCAACAAACAAAACTGTGCAATAGATAAAAGAAACAACTATTTAGATAGTCAGAAAGTGGGACATGCCAAAAGGAGGACAGAGAGCAGGGTGTAGCAGACCACAGTCCAAAGCAGACTTTAGAATTTCAGAGATCCAAAATGAAAAACAAGCTTTGGCAAAGCAAATAGGTCTGAATTCAGCTACTAACAAACGTTAACACAGGCATTAACAAATGCTGCTTGCATGCACTGTATGCACAAATGTTCTTTATCACATTATATTCTGCCATTCTGGCTATGCCAATGCTGGGAAAAAGTAGCAGCAACTATTACTTTCCGTATAGAACGCATGTAGGAGAAAAATAACTGACTGTAACAGGTTAGTTGAGTTTATTTCTCAGATTTATAAATGTCTGTCATGCATTCTAATAGGAGCCCTTCCTGGAAGGCGGATGGCCTCGCCAGCTGATACCATGAGGTTAGCGAGAACAAGAGTGTGTGTGTGGTGTGTTCGCATGTGAGTGCCTACGATTGCGTGTGTGCGTGTCTCTCTCTCACTCTATTTAACTTCACAAATGATAAACATGAAAAGAAGGATTTTAAAGCCAAAATAAGCGCTCTTTCAGGGAAAGGCTAGCTGATGTTTGTTGAAAATGTCAAACTGGTATTTTTGCAGAATGAATATTTGTGTGTCAATACTAATGCATTTCAAAAACACTTCAAACCTGGTACTCAAGTGCTAATTTGTTTTGTTTGTCAAATATGTTTTGTTCTAAGGACAGACATTGCTTATGTTTTGGCATCATTTTCTTGTCACCAAATGGCATTACTTTGCATTAATTTGCGGGTATGGCGATTGTTTCAGCTCTCGCGGCAGCATATAAGGATCTATATTTATAGCTTTTATAACATTGTTACCATCACATCTAATTGCTATCTAAGGCCTGTACATGCAAGATCGGTGACGCATAATGAAATATGTCTGATAGCTGAACCTGTGTCTGGATCCTGAGTGGTAAATCAAGAGTCTAACCATATAGAAAGTATATGGTTGTGACATTGTGAGGCCTGTGTGATATTTTATTTGCCCAGCCTGCTCCTTGCCAGAGGATCTCCATTACATTTTGTGTGAAAAATTGCAATACTTTGGGCAGGATGAAAAAAAACAAAAAATCTAAAAGGTCTGACAATTCGAGACACTTCGCACATTTAAAAGGTCAAAGGATATTGCATTGCATTTAAAGATAATTTGAAATGAAAATAAAATCTGTCTGATTTTAACCAATTTCCCATGGAAACAGCACTGTAAACCGGGCATTTGAACCAATTTGTCAAAATTTTCACTTAGAGCGAACCCCTCCAAACGCTCAGGGGAGGTGTTAAGACAGGCCATTCATTATCAGAAAATGTATCATTTGTATGTATTGCACACCTTGTACTACTTACTGATTGTCAATATCAGAGGCAGGGGACACTAGACTGAAAATTGTGCTGTACTAATTCAATGTAACTTTAAAAAGTCAGCTTTTATGCATTTACGACCACCAGTTCAAAGTTTACTCACAACCACTATCTATTATTGATTAAGCAATTTGAACATAAAGAATATAAGTGATAATAACTAAACTTATAAATTGCATTGTTAAATTTAGATGAAATTGTATGCCCGTGTAACAATGGAGCTAATCAATCAATGGTCCATTTTCTTTTCTTTTGTAAACTTTATGAATTATATACCAAATGTTTGTTGGTCCCATTTCTGAGATCAAGGAATTTAAGACACTGTGTCCCAGCTTGCCTCTTCCTTCAACGACTCTCAGATGAGGAAATTTGCACTGTTGTAAGCTGATTTCCATGTGCTACTGTACGACTGAGGCACTAGGCACTTTATTTAGATAATGTTATGGGGTTTTATTTGGATTTTACTGTTGGCAACATCATTTTTATGTTTGTTAAATGTGGATGTATTTATTACTATCTTACATCTTATGTACTTTTTTTATGTCTGCATACTTTTATAATCAGCCGAATAAAGTTGTTTAAAGTAAAAGTAAACTAAGAATTGCATTTTATTGGTTTTTATATAGCATGACCAATGGTGGGAAGCAGCAAAATTGCTTTGCAACTTCAAAAAAAGCTGATATATCCAATTTCATTAAGGTGAATTGTTATATTTTAAAACAAAGTACGAGTCTCTGATGTAACCAGGACGCCGGTCAATGCTGCATTATTTAAAGTAGGTGACGGAAGGTGTGGTTCATTTCCAGTTGTCTCATATTTCCATCGGGTACAATTACTGTCATCTCCATGTCTTTATGCTTTTTATTGCAAATGGCACACACAAACTTAAAATGAAGTCATTTTCTAGCTCTGTAGATCCCATGTTTTTAAATAAGACAGGTTATCATATAGCCTTGACGTTGGGAATCATCAAATTACCTACGTGAAACCAGAGACATCCCTAACCAGGTCTGACCTTGGGAGGCCCAAGATCGTTGACAAACCCTGAAAAGAAATGGTGTCTTAGAAGTTTCACAGTGAAATGTAATGCATCTAGGGTACGCTCTTCCACTGCAAAAAGAACTGTACTCAAATAGAGACAGCCTGCAGTGCAGGGATACAAAGGAACCAACTCAGATAGATATTGCTGTGACTTACTCATGTACTACTCCTGCCTTACTGCTGGACTGCCTAATAGCCAGAGCAGCTGACTTTGGAGCCTTCGCGTCAGCTCAACAAGTGTAAACCAGGTCGGGCGGGCAATGCGACAGTGGTCTTACAGCGGTGGGTTGTCAGGCTCAAAGGAGAGCCTAACATGAAGCTCGCCAGTATGACAGCGCCTGCAGCACATTCCTGCACAGTGTGAGTATGCTTGGCGAAATACGCTTGCGGTGCCGGCACTGGCAACATAATCATGCCGGTTGCAGACCCTTGATCCCCACGGAGGCAGCAGTCTTGTGGCGGTCCGACCACCACACTCTGAAATACTCTGCAAGACCTGCAGTTTGGCGGTGGTTGGACCATCGCCATGAGTACGGAGGTCCTGTGGACCGCAATACTCTTAATTAAGCTTTTAGTATAATTTCATTAAATCAATTTTATGGAAGGTGAGTTAAATCTGAGGAAAGAAATGATATACAGAAAATGTAGAAAATGAAGGTAAAAATGATTACAGAATGGGGAAACGCTGCTCTCTAGAAAACAGTCCCAAATAAATTGAAGAGAACAATAATAGCGAAAGAATTGCAGTTTTAGAATAGAAGCTGCAAGCTTACTTTGAACCCTATGTGAAAAGGACAGGGAGGGTGAATATCAGGGTACTAGGGTGTATCCTAGAGCTTAATTTGTGACATACGAGTGATGGTGCCCAATGAACTGCTCAAAAGACAGCCGACAATGCTATTAAATGTCCCTGCAACCCATACCAAGGCTGCATAATCCAGATTACACCTCAGGCCACTTTAATCCACTGCCAGACACTACCTGCCTCTTTATCTCACTCTTTCGCAATCCTGCTTTCTTCCTTGTTGATGGTTTTTCCATCTTCTCCTCCTTCTTCTTTCCAGTATGTGTGTTTTCAGTTCAGTTCATAATCTTTATTTCGATCACCAAGATCATAAAAGAACATTCGCATACGCACATAAAACATTTTGGACAGCACCAATTTTATCCATAAAACTAAGCATATGTACATATATACATTAATGATGATCAACTGATCCAAGATCAATATAATGTATTAGAAAGTTACAATATCGATTAAACCGTGTCTCTACTCTCTTAAAAATTCTTAAGAGCGTATCTTTTTAAAATATATATATATATTGATCCAACAGATTGACAGGTGTTAGGTTGTGATTTGTCTAATGTGTGTGTTCCCCTCTGTTGCTCTCGGGAATGTCTAGTAAGGAAAAATAAGTGCTGGTGGGCCCCACCAGGATCCATCAGCTCTAATTAAGCACTGATGTTACCTAACCAAGACTTCTGGTCTGGATAACTTGCAAAAAAAATCTGATTCAAAAAAGTCATCCAAGCTCAGATGTTCTTTCCAACCTAGTAGTAAAAGTGTGATGATGAGCTGTGCAGCAAATTTAAAACACCTTAAATGAAATTGTGTCAGTAACACATTAAGTTTCCACCCACTGAAATGAGAAATTCTGGTTTCATTATTATAGAAAGGCTCACAGGCAAACCAACAAATTACCTGCCAGATTTGGGACATGTTCAACCCAGCTGACAAGCTCTTTGGAACAGAAGTTTCATTTGGAAAACTGGACATACAGCTTTATTAGGACCTCAAAATACCAAATTGGTATTTGTGAGTCATATTTACCTCCCACAACACAGTAGCATTACCTTCTAGGGCATGGAGTTCTATTAAGAGAGATGCTCCTCCTTGTCATTGGGCAATTGTGAATTGAAAAAATGTTCCACAAAGTGGTCATAGTTCGTTGACGGATGTATGTTACACTGCCCCATCTGTGCTACGCAGCCATATTACGCATTTTAGGAGCCCAAATGGTCAATCTATATTTCTCTGGTTCATGCACCTGGTGAACTAGATCTAATATCTTGTGGAACAATATGATACTGAAACAGTTCAAGTGACCACGAAGGTGCCTTAAAGATGAAACTATCAGTGGGTAAAGGCCTAAAAGATGATTCTTGTCTGTCTTTGAAGAACTTAAGAATGAAGATGAGTTTTGTTACTTGGTCGTTAAGATTGCCTTTCCATCACAAACCTACTACGAGACATTTTGGTCATTGTCTCTGGACAAGTTACAACCGGTTACCACATTCATTCTGGGATATAAAGCTATATTTATATACATTGATAAATTCAAACACAAGAATACTCATTACTCAAAGCGGCACTCATAGGGATTGCGTCCAAAATTCTTTACTTATATAATGTGGCAAAAACAAACGACAACGCGTTTCTACCACCAGACCCACTGGTACCAAGTCCAGTGGAGATTATGGTTAATTTATAATGACGGCCTTAGAAATCTAATAAATGAAAAAGGCTGTCTTCCACCAGTTAGGGCACCTGCCACAAAGCTAATCCACACTTCCCAGCTGCTATCTCAAAGCACTGTGGTGTTTTGCTCCCCACTTCATCTACGCTTAAGGGCAGGAGCTGTGAAGCTGAGGATTGCAGGTGCTCTCCCTTAACCTAGGGAGGAGACAGGCAGCCAGGACATAATAAATGTTAACTCACGTGAATAAATTCTACAAAAAATACACCTGATTGCAATCATATTGAAGACCAATTCAATGCATGTGTAGCCTAAACTATTCTTAACGTTAAAAGAAATCCCACTGAACATAACTAGTTGAAACCTGCCAAGAACACCAAGGAAATCTTCTGTCACCCACTGATCTATTCAATTAATTTGTAATATTTCAAATGTTTTTCCAAATAATATCTAGTGGAAGGAACTCGCATCAGACCCCGGAGGCGTGTTAAAATGCCATGTATGTGTATTTGTACGTATATATGGCAATTGCTGGGCTTGTGTACAGACAAAAACACTAGTGAAGGCAAATATTGAACTAAGGGAGCACCCTAAGGGTGTTATGGCACATATTATTAATAGTGAGCAGCATTCCTCCTTGGGGCCGCTGCACTCATTCTGTAGGCGTCTGACAAGTTCTCTTAGTGGTTAGTGTTCAGCAAAACACAAAACAGCACTTGCTAAAGCTCAAACTTAAAACATGTTTTTGATTTACAGAGGACACCAAACATTAAAGTGAAAAAAGCCCCCACCCCTTCCAGGATACCGTTTTCGAAGAAATATGTTTACAGGTACATCACCAAATATTATTAAATAGTTACTTGAAATATAAGCCCATTGTTCCTGCTGGGCATCTATTTGTCATCTGCTGTCTTTAACCTGCACTGTTTCATATTACATCTGATGGTCGACGCTTTAGAAAAAACACACTGAAAACATGACGAGCAATGGGCAGGCACCCACAAGCCTTAATTGAAAGCAAACAACTCTGTTTTCATTTCGGATAAAAGAAAATGTAGAAAGAAGTCTTGCCAACTTTTCAAAGTCACTCCCTTGATGCATCCTGGGGCCTGGATCATTTGTAGATTTTACAAAATGGGGGTAGGGGTGTAAGATGCAGATTTGAAATACAAAAAACGAATGAATTTGTGCTTACATTGCAAGGATATACTATAAGCCTGTTAAAACACATGCTGTAGGGACCCAATATTACACAATGTAATTCATATGAATATGAAATGGCCTCGTCAATGCGTTTTTTTGTATCATTTTTAAAAATGTAATAAAGAACTGAGAGACAAAAAAAAGTCAACTTATTAAATCCCTGATAGGTTCAGTGTATCTCCCGCAAAGGTCAGCGCTTCTGGTGCACAGTTACATTTCCTCCTATGCAAGAGCCTATGCGCTAGTAGGGTGGACAACCGTTCCTAATGTGACACAATGCACTAAAAGGCCAATTACATCCTTGATCAAGGAGGCGTTGCATGGGAGTGGCTTGGAAACTCAGAGGAAGCCCTAAGTTCTAGGTGCTTATGCTTAAGCATGCCCTAAATCGTACAGCAAGGCCCTCTTCCCACACTGTGGGGAAGTTATGTATTGGGAGCATGACTTCATCTTACCCAAGAATGACTTGGGTGTCAAAAACACAGCTACAAGGAAGAGCTGTCTAACATGAAAATGCTTACATCCCAGTCTAGGAGTTGCATTGTAAAAGTGTTGCTACATGTGTGGTCAAGAAAGAGATATGTGTCAGGAACAAGGTCACATCCCTGCCCAACCAGGAGCAATCTGCCTGAAGCCTGACTACATCCCTGCCGAAGGAGAAGCCACGTTTGAGGCTGTCGCAAAACTCAAGCACGCATAGTGTTTGATTATTGCTTTAAGGTATTGGTTTGCCTTAAATTAGGCTGCGTAAAAATAAAGATCACATTTTTTATAAACAAATAAACACTCTTTTATGATAGGACCTCAAACAGTCCAAACTTATGGTGCAAACTTTTTCAACTTCTCTTCAAACTCAGCGAGGTAATATCACTCACCAACAGTTGCTCCATATGCCTCTCTCTGTGAGAATCCTGCACTGTTCTTCTTTATGAATTGTACTACTATTCAAATAGATATAGAGGGAAGTCGTCAATCACATGTCCATATAGAGTTTTATGTCACTGAACCTCTACCAATACACCATCTCAGGGCTCAACAAATATTTTGGGAAGCTGTTTTAGATCCATAAGAGAACTATAAGAGATCCATATTTACTTCATTGTTGTATTAATTGGCTGGCTTCATCTGCCCTTGTCTTTTGGCATGGATCAATCAATCTCTTACCCATCGCTCAGTCTGTTTGAAAATAATCAGTGTACGAACAATATTATCACTCATCCTAAGAAGTCATTGTAATACCCATCAAAACCATCAATGTCCTTCTAAAGTCCAAACTTAGTCACCCTGTCAAGTTGCAGGAAAGAGAACTCATTTGGAAGATTCAGACATTAGCTGAACAAAACTCATCGTTATGTCTTCATCAAGGTAGTCTACACCCTTAGAAATGGCCTGTTTAATTCCCGTTAGGCTAGTTAACAAATATTTTCGGAAGCGGTTTTAGATCCATAAGAGATCCATATTTACTTCATTATCAAATTAATTGGCTGGCTTCATCTGCCCTTGTCTTTTGTCATGGATCAATCAATCTCTCACCTATCGCTCAGTCTGTTTGAAAATAATCAGTCTACAAACAATATTTTCACTCATCCTAAGTCACTGTAACACCCATAAAAAACCATCAATGTCCTTCTAAAGTCCAAATTTAGTCACCCGGTCAAGTTACAGGAAAGAAAACTCATTTAGAAGATTCAGGCATTTGCTGAACAAAACCCATTCTTATGCCTTCATCAAGGTAGTCCGCACGTTTAGAAATTGACTGTTTAGTTCCCATTAGGCGGGTTAATAACCACCGGATGGTAATCAATGATGGCAGTATCATGCACTGACCTTGTTAAATATATCAGTGGTGTTTACCACTGTTATCTACGTCACTCTTTTTAACCCCTAAGCCTTCTCCCCAGATGGCCTGGTCTGACTGACATCTCTTCTTGTGGGCCATCACCAAATATCCACACCTCTATCTTTTATGTACCAAGCCCGCACTCTTATCCCACAGGGCCCTAAAGGTGCCTCTATACCTCCTATTCTGTTCAATATTTGATTTCCTGGCCAGCGCTATGCAAGTTTGAATTCCACTAATACATTCATGTGGATTGTCTAAAGTCAATTTACATTCTATATCACGAAGGAGAATTCGGATCTACGCTTGAGAATACCTCAGGGTGAGTATTTATTCTTTTTTTTCATAGGAGTTGCAAATTGCAAATAAGCCTAAAGAATATTGGAGACACGCTATGGAGAGAATTAATGGACTTTATGTAGTGGTTTGAAATTTTAATTGTGAATCGCTATGTTTTTAGGTCAGTTCTTTAATCCAGTAGTAATTTGTGATTTTCCAACTTATGATTCGGTTCAGTTCATAAACTTTATTTGGCTAGTTAAAAACAGCCATAAAGGTTCATTTACATAAAATAGTCCCAATAAAAATTTCATCTCAATAATTCATTTCTGTCCCAAATGTATTATTTTTCAATTTATGATTCATCCTTGTAGCAAATAAAAGAATACATAATTTCCAATTCCAGAATCATTTTAAAGTAAATAGTTTTTTTTCCAATTTTCATTTCTTTCGTGCTCTTTTCTAATGGCAAGTTTTAGTGCAAAAGTGTGAACTATGTCATTCGATGCACAGAGAGCTTTGGGCCAAATTCCCACCACTTCACTTTTGGATTATTATCATTTGCTCAGTTTAGGTGGTCTGCCTCCTACCAAACACCGAAAAACTTTTTTTTTTTACAAAATGGACAGAAAGTTAAACTTTAGCTAAACTCCAATTGCAAGACATTCTATAGCTCGAGGCATCTCACCTCTACAGCTGCCACCAACATACCGTCACTTTTTCTAGTACTCAATGAGGCTTAAATTCTCATATTGAAGTACCAAAAGTTATCTGTCACATCATTCAAGTAAGCTTTAACTAGTGGCTTTTAGAAAGTCTCCACCATATTTGAAATATTTGCAGCTTCACTTCTCAATGAATGACTTTGCCCTATTATAGGTCCTCTATGCTGGTGTTTTATTCAAAGATAGTGTGTTATGTGGTTTTAAAGTTAAGATTATTTCGCTATTTCCATGAAACTCATGAATGACATTCAAGCGACATAAACTGAATTTCTCAATTTTCTGATTGAATTGATACACAATTGATATTTTCTTGTATGAGGTCCCCTGTAAAAATAAAGGAATTTTGTCAATTTCAACTTTGTACTAGTCAGACCATACCAAATTGAAGGTTGCTTAAGAGTAAATTACAAATATGTACCCTCGGGAAGGCCCTCAGATTTGTGATCGCGGAACGTAGATCCTATAAAGTACAGTTTGGGGAATATTATTCTGCTTCCAGCCCCTCAATTTCAAAAGAGAGAAAAGTTTCACATTATAGCAAGGCTGAACTTGTCAGCACACCAAATAGTAAAACTGTGCCAAGATTTTCAGAATGACTCACAGATCTGCAAAAAAATAATCTTGGCAAGCACTCGCTACATGTAAGTTATTTTTCTCAGACATATTCATAGTGAGATATCCTGAAATCTTTTTTTTACTCTAGTCTGTTAGCGACTCAGCCATACATTACACACTGGTAAATGTATTATAATATCCCCAGGGAAGTAGGCCATTCGTACTTTATGACACAGCATCTTCAGAAAGCTGGAAAAGAATGTGACTGAAACCTAAACACGATTGATGCGAACAAATATTAATGAATAGTACTTTGGGGCCTCCTCCAAAAATAGGAGAAATTTGGATAATCAAATTCGTTGCCAACTAGCTTGAACGCTTGTAAATATAAAGTAATGCAAGTAATATGGAAAGGTTAATGAACCCCCTTTGTGACTCGCCTCTCCTCCCTTTAGAAACTTTTTGAAAGAAAGTTGTAAAACCAACAAAATATGATCCTTTTTAAACCAGGTTTCAAGAAAATAACATGATGGATTTTTTTCAGTGTTAGCATACTCTGCATTCTAATTGTTTCTAGTGAAGTTAATCATGTTCCATAAAATTAACAAACACTATGCAGTCATGTACATGCATACCTAATGGCTTCCACTGCCTTCACTTGTTTCTACACAATCAGTCAATGAGGGCACCCGGGTATTTCAGCCATGGTGCGCCACTTTCGAAAACCAGAATATCCATTCCTTAAAAGTACAGCGATTCAGGTCATCTCCTTTTGTAATGACCATACAAACCAAACATTTAGTATAAGGTCCAATAAAGACATTTATTGGCTGGGTTGTTTACAAGGTTTCTTTGGTTTTGAGATTTGTTGACATCATACCACAATCGTATTGATAAAGATTCCTTCTGGGCATGACGCAGACAGATTGCTTTGGTGATTACCAATCTTTATTAGCCTTTCACAATGATCTACTTAGAAGTATGCTGAAAGATGTTTTGTCATCTTATACCTTAGTATCTTCTACAATCAATTTTGCCATATTTTGATGGACAGCGTCCATCGTATCTTAGGATTGCACGCCTCAACCAGTGTCTCAACAGCACACAACATTTTTCAATTATTTACTCCATGCTGCAGTCACACTGCTGGTGACTATAGGTTTTGGTGCCCTACGCCATTACAGATAAGTGTTGCTATTACTATTGAAACTTGACACTTGTGTAGCGTGCTGCTACAACTTACGTGTGACTCTTTGTTGCTCTTAATCTTGTCGAATTTGCTGCAGGGCAACGCGTGCATGCATGGCTGATCCGTTTTGTAATCTGCCTCCATCGGTTCTACCACCACAAAACTTAGGTTGAAAATTACTAAGCGTACGAGATCAGTAAACAGAAACATTTACAACCATGCTCATTCCTTAGGGTATGCTCTGTACTTGTTCTGCAATACTTTTCACAGCAGCAGCTGCACTCCTTCCTTGAGCATGATGGACTCCAGATAAACATATTCCAAAAGGAGGGAAACGTGAAAACAAATGCCTCAGGGCCTCAATTGGCAGCCTCTCATTCGCTGACGCAATCCAAGAGATACAGTTCCAACTCCCAGACGCCTCTGTTGCTTTCAATTTATATTACTGTCAGATGACTGGTGTTGCTTCACCTAATTTGACACGATTTAGCTCTGCCTAGATGTGCAGTTCTGCATTAGAGAATACTCTACTTACATAAGAGCAGAGCTGGTGAAATGCTCTTCTGCGATCAAAGAATACAGAGTGCACGTATGACACAGCAATTTTGCACTACCTTTTCTAGAATATGTAGATTATCTTGATGCTGGACCAACTTTGCATTAATACTGCAAGTAATGAATGTTTGGATAAAATTTGAAAATATGTCATTGTTAGATCTGGGGGTCTCTAGTTGGCAGAGGTAGGTACCAATGTCCAAATAGGGACCCTTGCTTCTAGTCAGGGTAAGGGGGATACACTCTTTAGATAACCCCTGCTCACCCCCTTGGTAGCTTGGCACGAGCGTACAGGCTTATCAAAGGCAATGTGTAAAGTATTTGTACCAACACTCACAGTAACACAGTGAAAACACCACAAATGGACTCCACACCAGTTTAGAAAAATAAAAGTATTTAATCTAAACTAAACAAGACCAAAATGACAAAAATCCAACATACACAGTTCAAGTTCTAGGGTTTGCATTAAAATAATCCACAGTTGCGTCACGTTTAGCCCAAAGTACTAGTAGATACGTCACTCCTGAGACCCTGGGGAGGCGATGCGACAGACCCGCTGGATGCAGTGGACATGTTGCGACGAATCCGGTCTGTAGAGGGAGGGATGCGATACCTTGTATGGATTTCGGTGTGCAGGTTCGGTGGGAAGCGTCTCACACAGACACGATGCGACGATCTTCAGGGCGGCGACGATCTCAGGTGCCGCGGCAATGCGCGGCGCAGCATCGATCTTCTCCTCTTGCAGCCCCTCCATGCGATGGCTCTGCGACAATATTCGCAGCAACGTGATGCAGTCCGCAAGCAAGCGGTGCGGCGATTTCACCCAGCGACGATAGGCACCGCGACAATCTCGATCCTCGCGGCGGCGGGAATTTCCTCGCACTGTCTGGGATGCGCTCCGCAAGAGAGAGATGCGTGAAAATTGCAGATTGTCTTTGTTTCTCCTTGTCCAGCTTCCCAAACAGCAGGCCACAACTTCCAGAGGCCCCTCCGTCGAATTCAGCACTCTAGGAAGGGCAGAACTCTCTCAGCAGAGTTCAGGGGGACGCTGGGGGTGAAGTCCTTTTGTTCCTGGCACTTCTTAATAGGAGGCCTCCTCTCTTCAGGCCCTTGGAGATCTCTTCAAGCAAGGGGACTAAGCACCAACAAAGTCCTTCCCCTCTCCTTGGCAGCAAAGCAACTGCAGGTCAGCCTACAAACACACAGCAGGACAGTCCTTCCTCTTTAGTCTTCCAGCTTTCTCCTTGGCAGAGGCTCCTTCTTGATTCCAGTATGATCTAATTTCTTGGGCTCAGGGTCTCAATATTTATACCCCAAAATCCTTTTGTCCTCTGAGGGCAGAGAGGCCTTTGCCCAGTCCTAACCAGTTCTGGAGCACTTTGTTGACATGACTCCTTCTTTCCTTTCACAGTGCAGGGCAGCTCCTGTGTGCTGGCTCCACAAGAGGTGGAGCCAGCATTGTGGAGGGAAAGCACAGCCCTTGAGAACTTTGTTGACATGATTCCTTCTCTCCTTTCACAGTGCAGGGCAGAGACATCAGCCGCACCACAGGGGGTGGAGCCAGCACTGTTGGGGGCAGGCACAGTCCTATTCAGGTCCCAGGTGCAACTCCTCCCTCCCATCTAGATGCAGATCTCTCTATTCCCCACTGGGCTGACTCATTCTGTCTCCTGGAATCCCCCAGCCCTGTCACTCAAACTCCAGACAAGGAATACACAAACTAGCAGAGGCAGGCTTGACTAGTTAGGCAAGAAAATACTTGCTTTCTAAAAGTGTTTTTTTCAAACACAGAATGTTAAATCCAACTTCACTAAAAGATGTATTTTATAATTCTGAGTTCAGGCATACTAAACTCAAATTTCTACCATGTTCCCTGAGTCAGTTAGGATTATAAATGTGTAATAATCTAACAGGAAAAACAAGGGAGGAAGAAGCAAAACGTTTGGGGAGAACCCTGCAAAAAGGGCAATTTCTAACAGTCATCTTTCTAAAACTGAATCTCTGGCTTTGCTCTTCTGGAGTGACAGTACGTAGATGGTAATGTAGCCAGTACAATTTTGCACCAACGGTTCCATATTCTATGGATGGCATCAGTGCTGGAACAATTTTGTATCAACATTTCCATCACCGGTCCGAACAGCCCCAACTGCACCAGTGCAATCTATATAAATCTGAAACATTTGTGCTAAAGTACATAAAATGAGATCCCTGAAGGCAGTCCTTGTCATCTAGTAAGACATAGATGAGTAACACAGGGCCACAACATTCCAGGGGGCCCCAAACTTTCAAGGATGCCACATTTAATCCAAGGGCTCCATCTTGCCCCATTCCCCGCTCTGTCAATTCTCTAATTATCTCAAGCCAAAGTTACTATGTCTCCCCTGCTTACATTTTTCCATCTCTTAGGCCATTTGTCTGACGCCAAAAGCAACACTGGCACAACAATAATGAACTGGGACCTAATGTAAGCAAGAAAAGATAGTAAAATGAATACTAATTGGGGATTAGTTGGTGCCTCACACACATGAGCCCCCGTGCCACTGCAAATTATACCTACTACTCTGCCCCCTCTCTCCAATGGGCCATCACTCGTAGACATGAGGCCCAAACATGCTTCTCTGCCCCTTTGTGTAAAATAAAAGGGAGTAAATCCCACATCTCGCTTCCTGTTGCTTTGGACCTGTTCCCTGCGCAGCAGGGGTAACATGGCTCCAAATGCTAGCAACGAAAAAAAAAGAGTTCCCACCCATCATTTCTTTAGTAACACAGCCAAAATTGGGGTACAGTGCCTAGTGCCAATGCACTTGCCGTACTAATCATGGGATCTCCATGAGAGATCTGTGTCTGTCCACATGTAAAGGAAAAAATTAGCCCACACATAGCATCTTTTCCTCTGGGCCATCTACTTAAGTATATCCATGGACAGAGGGCTAAAGAAGAAACAGGCCTTCCACCAGGGTACATGTAATCTGAAAGACATGTACATGTTTCAAATGTAAAGGCTGTCAGGAACAGAGTACAGACTTTAATTTATGAAATCACTGTTCTTTTTGAGAGGTGGTCTAAGGAAGTTGATTTGGAAAGCTTCCTTTCAATATACTTATACAAATGTTTGCACTAGGCACATTGTAATTACCTATTTCTAAAAGGTATTACTTGAAAGCACTTATTTTATCTTAAATGCTGAATCATTTTGTAGCAGATTATCTTATACTCAGGACCACTAGGTCTATGGAATTTTGCGGCTGCTGTATTTTCCACATAATTATAGATTTGTTGCATTTGCCACATAATCCACCATCTGCTGCATATTCTCCAGATTTCAACAAAAACAATGTTTTTCTAGCTCAAACATATCAAAAGTTCCTAAAAAGGCAACAACGCATGTTGCTACACAATGGAAAGCCAATCATAAAGGTTGACGGTCACCTTTCTGTTGCTTATTACTGAATTGGGTGTTAAACAGGCACTAATGAGTTGAAACATTTGCCCAAGCAGCGTTAGTATGTGTAAAACTGACGAAATAACGAAGTAACACAATCACAAAAGTGCTGCATTAAGCTGCGTATTTTGGCATTTTTCGCTGCTAATTTATCAATCCTGCAACATAATTTTGTCCTTCCCTCCGCATAATTCCAGCAGCCTTGGTTACACAATTTACATTGCAATTTTTTTTATAATTACTGGCATATTCTTGTTACAGGCTAGGACTTCTTAGCACAAGTCACGATTCCGCACTGTGCCAACCTGGATTTAATTGTGCGACTCTCTGGTTTTACAAACAGGCATCTGCAGTGATCACATTAACATAACATAAAATAAAGCGTTCCAAAGGATTAGTTAAATTTGCATTTTATTTTTTACGGCATCTGCATTATTTTATAGGCCACTGAGTACATGTGAAAAAACAACAAAATACAGAAAAAGGTATTCTTTTCTTTTTAGCCAAGTCTTTAACCCCACCACCACAGCACCAAGAATCACAGTTGCCATACTTTTAAATTCACTTTACCTGCTGGATCAGGGCTCTAAGTGGGATGAAAATCTGGGGGGGGGGTGAACGACTCAAAGGGGCGTGGCCTATGTAATTACGGGAGTAGCGTAAAAAACACATAAGCTACATAACTGTGCTTAGGATAGTGTGCATTGCCACTGGTATTTTGCTGCTTCAGTCATTGCTTTCAGACATAATACAACAAGTAACATTACTCCTACAACAAGCCAGGGCTATTGGCTTTGTCAATGGGTCTTAGTTGCATATGATAAATAAGCAACAACTATGCCTTCATTGTATATTACATTGGAAAATATTACATTGAAAATGCTTCAGTGCTGAAATGATGAGACTCTGAAACAACTATAACGAGTCTCTCTGAAGCAACAACAAAGGTGGTGGTACAGCTGCAGTGTTAAGATTTTTTTCCCCCCCTTAGGGTGAGGGCAAAAATCGAGAGCTCGATAAGGACCCGTCTCAGCATCTTATTTTTATAACTGGCGAATCCGGCCCACTTAAAGCCCTGAGCTGTATGTAAATGAAGACAGCCTGGAAACGCAATAAAGTCGCACTTCAGGACCATCTTCATTTACAAGTATTTACAAAGGCATTTACGCCCCTCCCCACCCCCCGGGAACACAGCCAGGGCACCCCAGTGGGGGGCACCCCACAGTTTGAAGACCTCTGCAATAGACTCTATGGTCTTATTTTAGATATAAATCAGTGGTTGAAGTGGGGGGAAAAAGTAGGGGAACTGTGGGCAGAGACTCCGATGGCGGGGATAACCCAAAGATTGGATCAGTGGGCGGAGTCAGAGGTGTGTCCAGAATGTTCCAAACATCCCAATTTTAGTATTTGTTTGGCATTTCACCGATACAGCTTATTGAGTTATTTAATTCATGGATACACTTGATTATTTAAGGTTTAATATGAGTTATTGGCATTTAAATACATTCACAAAGTGGGATATATTTCCAATCACACAATTTCCCAAATACACTTAAAAGTGGAATCACAAGCCATTTGTCTCCAAGCCATGCAGTTTCTCTCATTAGGACTTCTCCTCCCTTCTTCCACAAGAGCAGTTCAAACATGAATGCCAAAATATCCTAGTTTGCAAATGTTTTCTATATAATTATGGCTCTGCCATATTTGCCACATAATAACATCATTCAGTGCATAATCTTACAGTTTTAACTAATCATTTTTGTAGCTCAAACGGATAAAAAGTTACTAAGAAACGTGACTTGAGCTGCTGCAAAGTAGACGGCCCTTTGCAAAGGTTGACTGATCACCTTTCTCACTGCTGCATTTGTATGTTATACTGATGCTAATGAGGCAGAATATTTGCAGAGACTTAGCATGTATAAAAATGTCTAAATAATAAAGTATAAGAAAATATATTGCTTCACGCTGCAGCCTTTTTCTTGTTGCATAATTTAGTCAACACTGCGGCATCATTTTGTCCCATATTGCTGCATAATTCCAGTGGCTCCAGAGCAGGTAGCACATGTTAAAAGTGCTTGTGCATGAAGCAGAGAAACTGTGAAGTTTGCAAACTTAGTTTGGTGTGTATGCAAATCCTGCATTGGCGATCCTTGGCGAGTTGCAGCTACTACTGCTGAAACAAGGTCAATGGAGGTACCAATGGGTGAGGCGGACTGGCCTCGATGGCAGGGCCGGCTTTAGTGCTGGTGGCGCCCTGTGCAACAATGTTTGTTGGTGCCCCCAATGATCACCTACGCCTCGGACTCCCTCACTACCACCCTTTAACAGTCCCCCTCAAGTCTCCATACCCACACTCTTTCTCAGATGGATTTAGTATGATTTACAGCGCCACTCATACCAGTGTACGGTGTAAGAGCACTTTACATCACACACACTACACAGAGACAATCATTTATATGTGTGTAAATCACTGTATAGGAAATGTTACAGAAGACAAAGGACTACAAGAAGTAGAAGCCACATGACAACCATACTAGTAGGCAGTATAGTTTAATAGCTCACTGTTTTATTTTAGTATTTTAACTTATAAACTGCAACTAACAAAAGGATCCATCTGACAAAAGCAGTAACCTTCTAACTAAGTTAACATTATGTGCACTTTGTGATCTGCATGGTACATGTTCTTTGCAGCAGGCACATTAACCCTCCGTGCTACCTTTCCAGGAGTCATCCCTTCCACTAGACAAAACTCTGATCTCTCTCTAGGAAGAACATTTATCAAATAAGTTATCATGACATTTTTATTGTTGCTGAAAATTGCTGGAGGCCAGGAAGGAGGCAGCAAGTTTTTAATAAACCATAATGTACTTGCAAACACTACGTACCCACCCGAAATAGGTACCCAGTGCGGTCACACCGTTCGCACCGCCCTAATTTACTCAAGGTTCATGTGACCTCAGTGACAGAGTCACAGTGTTTGGATCACTGTTGCTCTAGGGTGTGCTGCTTCGTAGGCCTGTCCGCAAGACTGGACATGAACTTCAGTATGGATTGTGGTGGACAGGCCTTCAAGGTTAACCCACAATTGACACCACTAGGGTACGCCTACTTGTGCTAAGACATCAGGCCTTCTAAGTTCCAGTGGGGCCTTCGAAGGTCTAGAATGGGAATATGCTCCCTCAGTAGAGTGGTCTGGTCATGAACGCTGAACCCGGTTCCCCAGTTCCAAATTCGACAGCTCTGGCCATAGTTCCACATCCTCTCCCCCACTAACACCATACTGCCCAACAGATAGAAACTCGCACAGCCTTCAGCAACAACCTAATTGTGCCCACTATAAACACTTGGATGGGGCTGAATTCAAATTATGCACTTGATAAGAGTAATATGCAGCCTAAAAAAAAAAAAGTAAAAGCAAACACTCATAGAGAATGCAAGATTAAGTAAAGCATGTGAAATGTAAGCGGGAACAACATGGTCACCTTAACGCTTTTACACTCACTATTCAGAAATCAACGAGTGGTTTTACCTGAAAAGTTAAGGACATGCCTGCAGGGCCCTGAAGGGAACCGTTTTAATGTTCATTGCTTATATCCTTACAAAACGTAAGCAGTATGCTTTAAAAAGACCACATCCATAAGCACAGAGCCATGGCACACATTTTGTTGTCCAAACCGCCCATCAACCAGGTATTGCAATACATCCAAGAATGGTGCACTTCCCCACCTGGGAACAACAATCTGTTCAAAGATAGACAAGAAAACAAAAGTAGCGCTTCACTGCAAAGTCTGTAATGTGAGGCTGATGTGTTTGAATGTGAATAAAACCAACCTGGCCACTTTGCAACCATTCTGTCTTTGCTTTATTTAGTTATGTATTCATTTTTCATATTTAAAACCTTCGGTTTCTCTCCATCCCGAGGCTGCACTTTGGAATGGAACAATTTCAGAAAAAGGGCATTTCCCACCGGAGTGTTTTATTTTTTTGGATCCATTTCACAGGGAAGCAACTAAATGAAAGAAGGAAAGAGAGGTTGTGAACCGTTTCTTCAAGTCACGGTTTTCAGTAAGTGAGGAGCAAGACAGAAAGAGAGGGAATAATAGGAAGGGGGTACAGCTGCCAGCACAGAAAAGAAGAGGACATTGTCCATGTCTTCTCTGGACAGTAAGGAAGAGACAGAGTCCTTTTCCTTCTCTGCCCGTCCCGAACGACCACGAACGCAAGACAAGCCTTATCTGAATGCCTTTGCTATTTCTGCCGTCCTGGGACACAGTTTTGAAAAGAAAAAGTAGGCGAACGGAATCTTGTTAGTAAAAGATGGAGGGGCACGCAGTGCACTTCTGATCACGCCCACTTCGACCCCTGGTATAAATTGATATATACATTATATGTCCTCCATTAGAAATCCTTCTCGTGCAGCACATTACTAAGTGATTTTGGCAGGTGCCGTTGCACCAATAAGAAAACCATCATTAGTGTAATCACACACCTGTCCCCCAGCCCCCCCAACCCCCCCCGCCTTGATTGCATGATCCTTTTTTTTAACTATATTTTCGGATGAACAAATGTTCACTCGCCAACTGCTAGCTAGCTGCCTCCTCCAGACAGAACATGGCGATGGAGAATTCAAGGTAGAGAGCTGCCCATTTCAGTGGTCATCACCGGAGCTCCCACGGATGAAGGAAGGCCCCAAGGACCAGAGTGCCTACTTTGGAGCTGAGCAATTCACTTAATCTCCCAGTGCCTAGCAAAAATAAATGTGTTATTGTGTAATACAACTGGTGCTCATGTAAAGCACTCCAATACTTCGGGTCGAGTTCGCGCTACATAAATCTGCAAAAAAAAAAAGAGGAAGACCTTAGTGCCCTCACCTGACACCCCACGAAAGGCCACCAGCATGCACGTGCATAGTTTGTATCCAGACGGCTAAGTAATGGATCCAAAACAGGAGCACGCGTAAAATCGACGTTTAATTGCACTAGTGTTCATATAAAAGAAGGACTAACTGGCTTATCAAGCCCCTAACACCATTGCCTAAAAGTGGAGAAAGGAGGCGTGGGTCATATTTAGCAAAGAGCACGCCCTCTGGCCGAGGCTGCCTCTGAAATTGATAACACGCTCACAGAAATGGCGGGTCTCCTCAGCGCCATGTGTCTGCCTCTCATCTACTTTAAATTTTCCATGGAAACTCCCCACCGCCCTTATCCCGCTCTCGGTCCAAGCCATGTGTATGCAGAGGGTCCATGGTACTCGCCCTCGTGCATTATGTACGCACGAGGTCAGGGCGAAGGCGCGCGGCCACCCGTGCCCTTGACACCCACGCGCGCATCTTTGAAAGCACCTCTGCTGCCGCGCGCTGGACAGCGCCCCGGGCAGCATCCTGCGGAGGGAGGAGGCTCCCGCGCGCCACTCCATCCGCCCCCCTCCTCCCAAGCCCGGGAGAGACCCCGTGCTCACCTCCCGGGCTCCGCCAGCCCCTCCGAGCCGCCGCTTGTTGTCATGCTGACACCGGGTCTCCCAGAGCTCCAGACGAGGCTGCGTGTTGTCGGTCTCCCTCCTGCTCCAACCCCCAGTCCCTGGAGCACAACAAAGGGACGCGCGGGCTCTTTGCATGCAGGTGTGGCTGCAGAGCCCGCCCAGCTCACGAGAGCCAAGTGTAGCAGCTCGCGGAGGGGGCGCGTGGGGTTGCACGGCTCAGCAGTGAGAGAAGCGGGAGCCTGTCTCTGGCGGAAGTGCACAAACAGCCCGGGGTCGTGCAAAGGATGAGCGTTGGAGGGAAGCCATCTGCAACCGCGTTTTATTGTTTCATTGTAGACGCCCCTCGCGCTGCACATGCATACACATATGCACGCTGCTGAAAGCTGTCTGCGACCCAAACACTGTTAGCTCTGTGTTGCACGAGCAGAACCCTCGGCGGTGCAATGTTTATGCAAGGTGTGCAACGAGTACAATACAAAATGCACACTTGCGCGTTGGGGACCTCCATGCACAAGCAAGTTGGCGTGTTCCAGTGTTTCTTAATAAACAGGAAAGAAGTGCTAATTTCATCATGTGTAATTGTATCTAACACGGACGTGCGGAAACCCCCCCACCCCCACACA
Organism: Lissotriton vulgaris; assembly: GCF_964263255.1. NCBI lineage: Eukaryota > Metazoa > Chordata > Amphibia > Caudata > Salamandridae > Lissotriton > Lissotriton vulgaris. The sequence goes on along the minus strand of NW_028251774.1, from coordinate 725,298 downwards.
ATGTTATTATTTTGTAGTGTATTATATAGTAATTTGTGCGAGGTGAAAGAGGTTGTCTATTTGATACAAATTAGTCCGTGTTTTGCTTTTATGCACACTCCAGTTACATTTACCTTCATGTTACAACTATATACAAAGTTACAAAGATTGGTTATATGTTTTTTATGCAGAGTGGTCCATATTGTTCAAACATCTCACTAACATTCACGTTGTTCAACATATGGTATTACTAGAAATTATTTTGTGACATACCTTGCAGTTACTGTCCAATGTCCTCTTGAAGTTTGCAGTCTCAGTGTGCAATCTACACGATTTTTGTTGTAAAAACCTACTTATCTACAATTGGCTAGCAAAAAGAGTATCTCATTTTGCATGTTTAGTGATTGGTATAAACGTTTCTTGTAACAACAGGCTGAGTGGAAAGCAGAGAAGGGATGGGCTTATCTTCTAACATATGCAAAAGAAACATTTGATGGACAGAATACTGGACAATTCAAACATTCACCCCCAGTCACTAGGATCTGGGTTAAATCCATCATTCTTTTGCTCACCACACCACCCCAGTTTGTACCAAACCATATGCTGCGCAAAAGAATGATGGATTTAACCCAGATCTCTTGACTGGGAGTGAATGTTTTGATTTCTTCTGCACTCCGTCCATCAACTGTGTGCATTTTGCTATCTTATTACATAATCACTCTTCTCAGTGATATGACTGATTATGTGTTGAAGCCTTTTCTTCCTTAACAGACTTAACAGCAACATGTTTCGTCCTGTAGTGTCTGATTAATACAAAGGTCTTTATCAGGCTCCGGGCTGTTGAAGTCTGAAAAATAGAAGCCTATGTTGTCTTTAATATAGGCTTAATTGCTTTGTGAAGGCACGTCAGAAAAAATGTGTTCATCAGTTTACCTCTTCCATGGCAAGAATGGCAGGTGGAGTATTTTCTGTGAAAAGGGGATATTTATACTTTAGTTAAGAAAAAATACTCAATGTAAATATGTATCCCCTCATCACCAAATGTTAATTGCGACTACCTAAAATGTGCTTCTCATTTTCCTTGTGTCTGTCATCTCCCCCTAATTTATATTATGTTATGTTATATTGTGCAGCTTTTATAAAGTGTAAAGGTAGCTGTTTTTATGGCTTCCTGGCACTGCTGGGTTTCTCCTAATACACTCATTGTTCTGTAGTAGTGATGGGGCATCAATAGGGCACCGTGTCACATTCTTCCACCAAACCCATGTGAAATTGATCTGTGAATCTTTTGTTTTAGTTATTTTGTATTTATTAAAGGAATTCTCTTAGTAGTGACCAATTCACACGAACATGGGAGACCTTTACAAGTAATAGTGGCAATAGTCAAACATTCAGGGAGGATAGAGAGAAAGAGAGTAGTAGATAAGCTGAAATACAAACAACTTCTAGGTGGACTCTGAAGTGATGAGGTTTTAGATGTGTTTTTAGAAGGATAGCACTATACCTTTTTTTTGTTGTTATGTGGGTGATTCCATAAACTGGGAGCACGGCAAGAGAAAGCTTTGCTAAAGAGTTTTGTGTGTGTGCATGCGTCACTACCTCCCTGTCCAAGTGTATAAATAACTCTCTTTTCCAGTGTTCTTCTCAGTATCCTCCTGTCCTTTAACTATCTGTCCTAGCATCCATAATTAGGTTCACATTGTGTGAGCATACCTATGTATATTATCACAAATTCTGTCTTAAAATATGAGCAGAAATGTAAAAATCTGTCAAAAATACTGTATGTGTTTAATGTGAAGTCAAACTTTGTCCTTGTGCTTTATTCAATATTCTGTAGGTACGTAGTCTTTTGCAAAAAGGCGATTAGAATGTACAACAGGAAGAATATGATCTAAACTTGCTTATATATTTGGTCCAAAAGTAAATGTACTTCTAGAGCCGATCCCCAACACTATTCATCTTGCAGCCTGCGTGTTTCTGTCACTAAGGTGGGTTCATCATTCGGGAACTGGTCATAAGATGTTGTGTCGGTGAGCCAAGCACCACTGAACTCTAAAACATTTAGCTTGCGAAAAAATGGGCTTGAAAGTCGCTCCTTCTCTTAATTCACTTTAAATGCAACATATTAAAAAAAACTGCCCAACCTGTCCTCACCTATTGGGGTAATGCATTTTGGATGTCCTTTTCCAACTACATTTTCTTGTGTTCCATGGTGCTTTGCTAACTGATGCAATTCTTTATATCCATGGTGCCTTTTTATGAACGAGGTATCTTTCTCTCCTCCCCTCGCTAATCCAACTATGTGGGCAAGGGTCTCAACCTGCAACTCCCACAATTCTGTAAATGTAATGTAAATTGATACTTGTTTAGCGCACTACTCACCCGCAAGGGTCTCAAGGCGCTTGTAGGAATACCGCTGTGGAACCCATCCTGGTTTCCCTGTGAGGAGTCCACTCCTGGGCACCCCCAAGGTGGAGGCCAGGCATCCTTAGCGTTGTGGGGGCCGTTGTGGAGATTAAGCAAGCTATTGCACAGAGTTGCAGAGTGGGACTCCATGATTGGAATAGGCACCGAGGCGAGAATTATCAGGTCCGTGGAATTTTGAGCCCAACACCCGCCGATGCGGGGAATTGAACCCTGGTCTCAGGCTAGACCTCTGCACCAGGGTCTGCCACTCTAATCATTGAGCCAGACTTCTCCACTTTGCAGAATCGTTTCTAAATTCTAATCTGACAATTGGACAGTTTCAGTGGTATTCTCAGCCTCAGTATCAGTGTAGTCCTTAACCAAGAATCGTCATTTGTGCATGTAGTCCCATCGTATCTATTGGTCCTCTTTTTATCCCAGATTTACAAAGAGTTGGCTTCGGGTTTGCACAACTTTTTTAACGCAGACCCAATACAAAGTCTTCTGCTGGGATTTACAAATCAACCCAAATCACAATTTGTGTTGGTTTGTTACAAAAATGAACGCAGCGCAGCTCAGTGCACTGCCTTGCGTTACTGTGCCCCAGAGAGGTGTTCCAGGGCTTGAGCATGGATGTTCCTGTGCATCCACTAATGGATTTTGAGGCAAATCCATATCTTCAAACACTTACTGACAAGGGTACAGCGCTGGACTGGGAACCAATCCGGCCCTGGCAAAGTGCTCATCCGGCCCCCCTCCCCACTCGGGGGGTAGGAGGTGCCGCCGAGCGCTTTTCTAGGGCTGGTTTTCGGCCGATTTTGTTGCAGGGCCGATTTTGCAGCTAAGCTGCAAAAATGGCCCTGTAACAAAATCGGCCCCCAGGGGCTCAAAACGGGCCCTCACCCTTGCGGCACACCGGGGGATTGCCCGGTGCCCGCTATGGCCAGTCCGGGTCTGCAAGGATATATGCCAAAATCCTACACCTACCTCAGGTTGGCTTAATGAGGCGAACTAGCTGTATTTCTCCTCGTTTTTTCCTCTTTGCATTTGTGCTGCATCCATCTACAGAAGAAATAGCCTCAAATCAGAACTTTGTGCAGGAAGGGACCACTTCCTGCAGAAAAACTAAGCAGACCACAACACAGACACCCTTGCACTATGGCGCAAACGTACCTGCGTTGGTGCATGGCTACACAAACTGTGCCCGCACATGAAGAGACCTGAGCTCCACCAATTATTTGTAGATATGACTTAGTTCTGCTCTCTCTATGGTTGGGCTACATACAAGTACGTGTTAAGTGGATCTGGGTTAGGGAGTGAGAAGTTAGGTTACTTTAAATCAAGAATACGTTCCTGTAAAAAAAAAAATAGGGAAAGTGCGTGAGAAAATTGGAAACAATTTTGAACTTTTGGCTTTCAAAATAATTGATAAGCACACAGACAACGCTAAAGTTTGAAATGTTTTTTTGTTTGCTTTTATTTCAGAAACTAGGAGGTTCTCTCTCTTTTAAAAAAAGTTTGATGCTAGATTCCAGACACACTTTGTTCCACTTCACTGTCTCTGTGACACCGACACCCACACCCACGTTGAGCCCTCACCCTCTCTCTCTTTGTCTCATTCTCAAGATCTCGTATTGAGTTACTTGCAGTCTGCGACACCTACACTCCCTTGGTGGTGCCTTCACGTGCGGTGGGGGTGGGGAGGATGCTTCCCTTAGCAGTGGCAGCCACAATCGCCTTGTACCTCAGACCGTGATGTCAGCTCATTTTAATTTACAGGAAGTGAAACTGACCGGGCTGCTGTTAGCTTTGACATCAGGAAGCTGAGGTGGTTATTTCTGAGTAAACAAGCAGACATGCTACACCACGAAGGGGGGGCGTGGCGTAGCAAGGGTGCTGTGGGATCTACTGGAAGCACTGAAAACGGTCCCCTTTGTGTGCCTTGTGGGGAATGAAAAGAATCCAAAACTGTTCGGAGGTCCCGCGCCCCGGTGCCACTGCACCTGCTGCATCATTGGTAGCTACGCCCCCTGGCAAGACTGGGCGCGAGAATACGATTGGTGCATCCGTTTTCTTCCCTCTTTCTCATCAGACACATTCCTTTGTGGCTACAACAGCCTAATAAAGGGGTGGAGGGAGGTCCTATGTGCAAGATCCCAAATCTCAAGAAAGCTTTCATTGTTCAGGTCACTAAGGATTCTTTTAACGAGGCCCATTGTTTGGAGGAGTGTTAATATTCAGCCATTAGCAGTGGGCCTTGCTATCAATGCCACCATTATCTTCTAATCCTTTTGTTGTCACTTCATACAAAGCCTTCTATAATCATGTCACGCCCACTGCTCGCACTTTGAGTTGTGGTATCACTTCATGGAAGTCCTGAAAGACTAGATGCGGCCTCTGCCCATCACAAACATTGCTGTTATTTTGAGCCAATGTGTGAAGAGAGCACTAGCCAGAGCCAGACAGGGGAATCGAAGGACGACCTACCAAAAGTGCTCACACCATCCCTGCTCCCATCTTCTCCTCACACAATCTCTCTTTCCACCCATCCATTCACTTTCTTTTCTTCCCATCTTTCTCTTTTCTCCCTCTTTCATCGCTTTCTTTCTTCCTTCCTCCTCCCTACCTCTCACACTCTCAGTGTTGAAGTCTCCCTGAGCCTGCTGCAATTAACCTTGAAGAGATGGGGAAATGACAAAGGCACCAGGAGTGGCCCAGGGCTTACAAAACTGGCTTCCAAGGACTTCTGGCCACTAGGCAAATGCCCTGTTGAAAATAAAGCCTGTATCATGCCCTGGTACTAAAGGGGGTGGTGATGGACGGAGCATCTGAATCAATCAAACACTCACACCCAGTCAAAAGATCTGGGTTTAATCCATCACCGTTCTTTAGCCCACTCTGCCACCCCAGTTCAGACATGGCTATTTGCAAATCAGTCTGACCCTGTGCCTCATGGGAACAGTCCAACCCGAACTGCCAAGCCATGTCTTCCCTGGACCGGAAACAAGCTTCCGAGAACCGGTTTCTAGCAAAGTGCCGAGAACCCTGGCACAAGCAAACCTGTGTGCTGGCCCACTATTTTATCTCTCGCAAAATTATGAGGGGCACAGAGGAGTGGAACAGCTCACAGCTGTCCCAGCATGTTCTTTAAAATTGGCTCTGAGCTGCCACAATCTTCCATGGCCTCCATATGTTAGTTACCTTGCGGCTAAAAATATCAGGCAGGCCTATCTTTTTATGTGCGCCGTTCTCTACTCCGACTGTGGAGTCTCAGCACTCGCAAGCTTACTATTACAATTCCGTTTTGTGAATACTAAAAAAGTGTAAACCTACACAAACCTGTAGGGTTGTCTTTGGGAATCGGGCCCACAAGTCTAACGAGCATTTGCAATGCAATAGGTCTCGCATTTTATAAAATTTGACGTATTGGTATTGTAAATGTCAATGTCTTTTATTATTGCAGGTTTTTTAAACAGATAAATAAAAGGCATTGTCATTTACAATTCTAATAGCTAGAAATGTAGCAATTTCGAGACCTATTGCATTGCAAATGCTTGTTTAAGAGTAGGCAGTGGTCTGTGGGACCACTGACTGCTCTTAAAAAATGCTGTAACAAACATTCACAAAGGGGAAAGGGTCCCTTTGGGACCCCTTCCCATTTGCGAATGGGTTACCACCTACTTGAAGTAGGTGGTAAAATGCAAATGTTTAACGACTACATTTCGGTCACAAACATTCCTACATACTAATGCGATTTGGTATTAGGAAGGGACGCCCTAAACTCACCCCTTCCTAATAGCGAATCGCAAACCCATTTTGCAATCCGGTAACAGGTTACTGAATCACAAAATGGGTTTTGATACATGTAATAAGCCATTTTAGCATCACAAACAACGCAAAATAGCTTGATAGCCCACAGTGAGTTAGTGTTTCTTCACATAAGCTCGAGCAAACAGCTATCGCTGTATTTATGCCAGATTGCTTGATTGATTCATCTATATAATCACAACATTTTAGAAATGCCTTTTCAACTGAAAGTGTGGCTTAACCTTAGCTACACAGTGGTGAGCGCCACTGTGTAATCCAATGTTTTGGTATCTTGGGATTTCCTGTTGCTGAACTACAGCTGCTTCCCAATAACACCAAAAGGGATGATGGACGGAGTGTTAAACATTGCAAGCACTCACCCCCAGTCAATTGATCTGGGTTTAATCAATCATCATTCTTTAGCTCACTCCGCCACCCCAGTTTAGACATGGCCATATGCAAATCAGTCTGACCCTGTGCCTCATGGGAACAGTCCAGCCCGAACTGCCAAGCCATGTCTTCCCTGGACCGGAAACAAGCATCCTGGGACCAGTTTCTGGTTAATCAGCCGTCATCAGCCAGACTAGCTTGAATCCAGTGTCAAAGTGAGAAAGGGACCCATGTCTGGGCGTACCCTGCCAACTTAGGGCAAACAAAGCAAAACCAAAGGGGATGATGGACGGAGTGTTGAAGATAGTGGCAGACTAGTTCTGAAAACAAAAATGCATCATTTGTATGAGGAACGATATTTGATTCGTTGGTGGTAAAAAGTGACGTGGACAGGTTGCTCCAAACAGTGTCTATTCTCGATAATATCAATATATTTAAATTTCAGTTGCTTATATGGAGTTTTTACCTCGTTACATCATCCCAATCGAATTCATCTCAAGCTCGTCTGTGAGCTTCTCACCTTACGCTCTTTGGCTAAAGAGGCTTATATTCTAAGGCAATTATTGTTTTGTCCTGATGTCCTGATGATGGACCCCATCATTTAGTAGGGGGTCCGAAACGCCGTCGACTTTTTGAGTACCATATACCTGTGTAATTAATTACTATGCAATGCTATGTAATGGTACCTACAAACATTTCTCTGTATAACTGGATTTCTACAGAGATTGCTGCTCTTGCCTTGCAAGCCCTTTTGTGTGTTGTCTGTGTCTATGTATCGTCGTGGTTGGGTGCAGGCTTGTGCCCCACGCATGTGAATTGTTGAAGGTGTTATTTTGTGTTTCAAATTCTTATTCAAGTAAAAACTTTGAAGACCCCTGTCCGGCTGGGCATGTCTTCAGCAATATAGAACTGACTGAGTCTATATTTATTTTTCCACTATCCTTTGTCTCCTTGCTTGGGACCATTGTTGTGTTTGTATAATAAGCTCCCCAAGGTCCCTCGCTGATACTATTGGGGTCCCTTGTTGTTTGAAATAGTTACTTTATATGTAAGCACTGGCTGTAATCACACAGCAACCAAACCCCGGGAACGAGCTGCCATGTTAGAAGATAAAGTGCATCGGGTGCCTTGTTGATGAATGAAAACACTCAGCGCGGCCCCTGAAGTACCCATGAAGTGCGGCGCCCATCCGTAAAGCAGGTGATAAAGCAAAAGAAACAAACAGTAAATACCTACTGATAAAAAAAACAACTTCAAAACAAGCCCAGACCACAACCCAATAATGGTGGGTTCAAAAGTGCACGTTATGCAACGACGGAGCCCCTACACAATGTTCAAAACATGTATGACCATAAATTCAGTGGACTTTGTTGACACAGAATACAGCCAAACAAAGTAAAAATTAATTTAAAGGATCCCTTTAAAACTTTGCATTTGCGTTAGAAGGTGGTGGGAGGGCAGAAGCAGCGACTGGCCTACAGCAATCTTAAAAAAAAAAGTTCTCTAACAAACAGATGATGAAAGCAAGCGCAACAATAGTGTGCTTGGCCAGTGCTCCTTAGCTTTGACCGGAAGTGAGGTATGGGCTGCATGACCGACTTAGGAGACAGTAAAGAAGAGCGAAGTAGGAGTGATCCAATGGTAAGTAGCGGGCGGGATTTAACTCTGTGTATTGCCTACAGCAGGTCTTGCACACAGGAACGCGTAGGCTCAACCTAAAAATGGCACTTTTAGAAAGTCGGCATTGTCATGTCCTAACAATTTGGTTATATGTAGAAGCAAGTTGGTAGTAGTGTTCCCTGTCAGGGAATAACCGCACATTAAAAACATAAATAAATGTAAGGTAACCCTGTATTAAGGGCACACTAAAGTCAAGATTGCTGTACGTACAGATGGGGTGCTCTAGAAACCAAAGCCACTCACTACCAGAAAGTGGCAAAATCAGATCGAAATGAACTGCTGTGACAAATATCAACATAAGAAGGTCTACGAAGCACACCCCAATTGAAAACGTATAAAGTCTTGACAGCCTCAAGATTATATACTCAAAATGAACCTATGTTATACAAATACAAGTTATAGTCAATGACATAGACAAATTCCAAAGTTCATCAGGAAAAAATGACAAATCAGGATGTTTGTGTGTATAGTTTTCTTTATTCCCTGCTCATATTCAGACGTGAGATGCAGCCAACACAATTTTCGTCTGTACAAAGTTGGTACTCAGACTTTCTCAAGGCAATAAGGCGGTAGAAGTATCATCAACAGGTCACGTTGCTTGAAGATAGACGGATTGGGAACCAAATCATGCAGAAGTGTATGACAGGCTGGAGCAAAGAAGCCCAAACGTAGAAACGAGACGGGGATAAGGCTCCTATAATATGTAGAGCCTCCTCTAGTGTAATTACCCCCTCTGGGCTTGAAGTACAGATGCTCCAAGGTGAACCTTTGTATAACCAAAAATGTGCATACACAAGATCCGATGTAATATGGCCCAAATTGTAAACAAAATAGTGTAGAGCCCGACCCGGGTATTCAAAATAAGTGCATTCAGGTGAGCTTACGAACCACAGTCCGTCGTAGTCTCGAGAAATAAGGGTCCCCCTCGCTTGATAAAGCGGCTTTGTGAACTCCCACACAGTTTCATATTAGAGGGCCTCAATGTTGGCAGGATAGGCCATCCTTGCTTGATGGGGGAGGGGTGGAGTTGTCACTTTGAAGGCACTAGCCCAGTGCACTCACAAAGGACGTCATACTAGCCTATTGTTCCCCCGTACAGACTACCAAGGCAGGGTGGTAGGAAATTCCACACACCTCTACAGGGAAGAAAAACTCCAGCAGCTTCCTCCACTTCAAAAGGGGTACCTGGTATAACAATAGGACCATCAGACACATCCTTCAGTACACTCCTGGACTTGTGTATACTACAGAAGAAGGACGCCCTGATGCTTGAGGCCCGCCCTACTTGCTGAGAAGGAAGACTGGGCCTGCTCCCTTCATCTTAGGCTGAGTCACTTCAAGGGTCAGCTGACTAGCCTCCTGGTCTGAGCTACAGGGACATAATAAGCTCCAGAGGCCTCTCTGCTTCTGCCCAGCTGTATTGCTGACTGGACCTGCAACTGGACCCCATAAAGGAGAAATCCTGAAGTTTTGGACTCTTCAGACCACAAATGGAACCGTTCATGCCACCTGCGCTGACTACTAATGCGAAGCTCTAGTGAACCCTACTCTTCGCGCTACTGCGACCACCAGAGAAGGGTGGCAATGCAAGATCTATACTTCGTGCTACAGTGTCAACAGCTCGTGGTGACTGCCAAAGCCAATATCCAGTGAATACCACCTGACAGGATTTCGTGCTGCAGCTACGACTGTCCGCAATGAACGTCCACAACACACAGCCTGCTCTTCGTGCTGCAGCAACAACATCTGTGATGCTCTCCTTGCGGCCTCCTCTAACACAAATGTAACTCTTCACGCTGTACTATAAAAGGTAACATTGTAGGGGAGCCATTCTGGTCCCTGTATCCATTACGGTTGGCCTGCACTGGTAACTTTCACCCGGTCGCACATGAACAGGTAACCATAGTGGCACATTGTGCTTTTAGGCACTATACTGACATTAAATCTTTGAAATTGCACATCTTCAGTTCTACTGATTCGATTTTTGTTGTTTGGTGTCAAATAATTTATTACATTTGATTCTATTTTTTTAAACTGGTGTGGGATTTTTCTTGTGTTGTGTTTTCACCTAACTGCTGTTTGTGTGCTGCATAAATACTGTACACGTTGCCTCTACGTTAATCCTGACTGTTTTTATGCCAAGCCACCAGAGGGTGAGTAGGGGTTCACTCCGTGAACCTACAATACCAATTTCTCACAAATGGCACTGAAAGTATTGAACTCGGAAGGATGAATGAATGATTTGACTCCGACAGTTTTGAAACCTGTGGCCTGCCGGTCACACCAACATATAAGTAAAGAGTGCTTATATAACCTAGCTATTGTGCCAGCTAATGCTCACCTATTGTTTTTCCTCAACGATTTTGCGACCCCATCCCACACTGTAGTTTCAACTAGTGTCTGCCCAGCTAACCTGTTCTTTACCTCTTTGCCATCTCTATGCCCCACCCACTCTGTGACCTCTTCTTCGCTGTTTAACTCTGCCCCATTGTCTATGATCTCTTGTAAGGTAACCACAACCAAATTTCTTTGATGTCCCAATCACCCAAATTTTCAAGTGAGTGATGTGCCAGACCCCACCAGACATTTCTAAATTATTTTTGTCGAGTTTGCCAAGTATTTTTTTTTATCTGTAAACATTTGGAAGGGCTGGTCTGCACAGGGCTGGGTATAACCAGCTCCCTTAACCTTCAGCTGTAATTTAGCTAACCCACTCACCATCATCAGTCCCATTCTACTGCCCCCCAGCATCACATCTGCATCAACCTACGCAATCAGCCAGTCAAAAACATTTTATTTCACAGTCAACCAATAAAAAGTTGTGTTGCATAACAAACAATTACAAAAAATCATGGAGGAATGCAAGACAAATACAGCCCTCCCTGTTCAAATTGACAGCGCGTGCAAGTGATATCAATAATAGAATACTTTTGTTCTCTTCACATTGGTCTCAATAGGATTGCTTGATAGGACTTCAAACCATCATCTTCATTCTGTTGCTTGCTTCATCATAAGGTCCATTCGTGTGTGGGTAGAACTCCAAACATCTGGGTTGGAAATCCTTCCTGGTGTTGTGCATGGCCTGCAACAGCGCAGAGTCTGTTGCAACACCCCAAAGGTGAGCCTTATCCGTATTATGAGCTATCTCCCTTTGCTGGTGTTATTGCCCATCCTGCTTATGAGTACGCACTTCCATCAGTCCTATAGGATTTGTTATTTCCTTGTCCCTTAAGTCCAGACAAAAAACCTTAGCATTGTTTCGGGGTAGGATAAGAAACGCTTCATGAGTCCTTTTGGCCACTGTGCTTCTTCAGGTCATGATAGAGTCAACATGTTTCAGTGCTTCTATTCGCCCCTAAGGGTTCTGCATATGGTCTGAGTTGATCCTAGAATGCTGTGAATTGTGCAGACCTGTGGTATGAATAGCATCCCAAATATTTATATTTAGAAAGGATAAATGAGCACCAAATAGTTCTCTCTGTAACTTCTTCTGGCGATCTGATGCTCAAGGACCTTGGTGTTCATTTTATATCAAGAACAGAGCAACACTACTCTCTAGTAATCTCTTGTTCATTGCTCAGTTCTCAAAGAGGGAGTAGCCAATACAATCATATAACATAACAAACACAATACAAAACCTAATCACATTTTTACAGTGATTCACATTTTATGAAGCAATCCTCAACTCTTGAAATTTATAAAATTTGCCTTGGATCATTCATATTTAACAGTAAAATACAGTACATCTTGAACATTCCACAGGTTATTCAAGGACAATGTGAAATCAACTCTGAGACTCTGTTTCGTTGCTCTATTTAGAATTCAGGTATTTCACTTAAATGCACTATGCAGATGTGAAACATTGAGTCACTGTGAAAGTTGGGAGTGAGTTACATAACAAACCTTTATAGCGTGTATGTCAAATATCAAATATTCAGAAAATTAGCGCATGCCATTTTTGTCAGAGAGCCATTGTATGTGTGATGAAAAAAGGAGCCCTTGTTTGGTACTGCAGAAACCACAGCTGTCTTAAGTGGGTTTGAGTTCCCCAAACTGTGCTCAAAGGAAAGTCCAGAAATGGAGTTTCGAATATAATGAATTGATGATTTCAGGAAGATGGGTATCCACTCACATAGGCTTCACCGCCCCACTCAGATTTTACCAGCAAGTAATGCACAGATAATGGCCACTCCTCATTCATTTAGTTCACTTTGCATCTTGACCACCAGCGATAATCTTTTTTTCAGTTGGAACATCATTGGCCCTTGTGTTTCAGTGTGACTTATCCACACTTCAGTGTGGCCTAAACACACCAATACTGTGTGGACATAAGTAAACATGGGAGATATGATAATTTACTGTGTGTAAATGTCTTTGCTAGAGCACTACTGAGAGCTGTTAAGTTGGCACGTCAAAACCCTAATCCAAAACACTACAGGCCCAGGCCAATGTTTCCCATTGATTCATTATGACCTATTGCATGATTGAATGGCACCAAAGGTGAACCATTTTGCAACCTAAGTACCCATTGATGGAACAAGTTTTCGATGGTAAATCACTTTTGGCCAATTTCCTAATCCCAACGTTATAGGAAACTGCAGTGGTGGCACTGGCATAGGCCAGCTTAACAGAAGTGAGGATTGCTCGGCTTTCAGTATTAGGGATGAATCACACCTGGGGGCGGCTGCCTGCCGCTTTGTCCCGTAAAAACTCACCTGACCACTTGGCCAACACTCACCAAAATCGAGTTCACTGGAGGGTGTTAAACCTAGCATTCCTCAGCTCCAACCTACTATCCCTATAAATCTCTAGCTCCTGTCTCGCCTATCTCTGTGTTCATGGAACATTAGTGGTCTTCATCATAAAACAACCTAATTGGAAACCCAAAATTTCATTTTTAGCTATGACTTAATCGCCCTCCAGAAGACATGGACCACTCACAACTTCCCCATTGTTGGATTTATTGAATATTGGAAACCAGCCGTTAAAGTTTGTAATTATGGACGCCCCAAGGGGGGGTTGTCCATTTACATCTCATGCAGTCTAAAGGGCCCAACAGAGTTACTAAACTTTGAAGAGGACTGGTTGCTTGGAGTTAAAATCAGTTCGTGGAGACAACAGCGATCCTTTCTGCTTCTTAATGTTTATATTAATCCAAGTGCACAAACAAAAAGGGCTCACTTAAATCGCCTGCTTAAAAATCTGTGTGACTTGGCTGTGGACTTTCCTCATGCTGAATGGCTGCTCACTGGGGACTTCAACAACAATCTTTTTCAGGGAAATCTGTCGGATTTTCGAGGTCTTTTACCACTGCCATCGCCGGCATTGAAGGCTCAGTTTAAACCCCCAAATCAATCACATTGCGGCTTAGGGGAGCTCTGTGTGTTGCAACTCTACAGCGCTGATTTCATCGAAATGAACGGTAGGTTGACACAGGTTATTCCTCCAAATTTGTCATGGACAAATGGTCGAAAGTACTCCTACTTAGACTATACCATCTGCAACTCAGCTCTGTTCTCATACCAGGAAAACTATAGTATCAGCCTTATGAGAGAGCAACCACCGCCCACAAGTCGTCACTGTCAACGTAAACCCAGCTTATCACAATTCTGCTCCAACAACCTATAACGGAGTTCACTCTGAAAACCTAAAACGTTTAAGATAGCCATACCGGATGCTTACAAGATTACCCGTAAAGACCGCACCAATCAAACAGGAGGAGGCATCGCCATCATTCATAAGAACACCATCAAAATCACGACCAGCTCCGACGATAATCTTGCAACCGCCGAACATCTCCACTTCCAGATCCACACCGACCCTAGGACCACACCTAGAGGTACCCTCATCTACAGGCCTCCAGGTACCCTCACTCAATTCAGCGATGACATCACGGACTTCGTCAGCCCACATGCCCTCGCCTCCGAGAACTACATTCTTTTAGGAGACTTCAACTACCACCTTGAAAACAAACACAACAGCAACACCACCACCCTTCTGGACAACCTGGCCGATCTTGGACTCAAACAACTTGTTGACACCCCCACCCACGTAGCCGGACACACGCTCAATCCCATCTTCACCTCCAGCAAGCACATCTCCTTCGATCGCACCACAGCTCTCCACTGGACGGACCACAGCTATGTCCACTTCAGCTACAAAACCACCCTGACCCACAACCGCCCACAACCTATCCCTCAAAGAAACTGGAACAAAATCACCCCCGAACAACTCCTCACTTCACTCAACCAAAACCCTCCTACCCTCTCATCGGACCCAAACCAAGCGGCCACCAACCTCAAGCAATGGATCGCCCTCTGTGCTGACGAATTAGCGCCCTTGAAAAAGCACCAGATCAAATCAACCAGCAAAATGGCCCCCTGGTTCAATGATGACCTTAAAAACTCCAAGAAGCTATGCCGCGCCCTGGAGAAAACATGGAGAAAAAACCCAACCACGACAACATGTCCACCCTCAAAGCAGCCACCCGTAAACACCACCAACTGATTCAATCCGCCAAGAAATCTGCACTCGAGGATCGTCTCGACAACAACAATCACAACAGCAAGGAACTCTTCAACATCGTCAAAGAATTCACCAACCCCACCGCAGCATCTAACGACATCACTCCTTCCCAAGACCTCTGTGATGCGTTATCCTCCTTCTTCTACAACAAAATTGCCGACATTCACAACAGCTTCAAGAACACTCCCAGCGCTCAACCCTCCCCACCCCCTTCAAATCCTGCTCCGCCATCTAACAACCTTAGCGCCTGGAACCCAATCACCACTGAAGACACCATCCGCCTAATGAACTCCATCCACTCTGGCTCGCCTACCGACCCCTGCCCCCACCACATCTGCAACAAAGCGGACTCCATCATCGCACCCCATCTCCGAGATGTCATCAACTGCTCGTTCAACTCTGCCACCTTTCTAGAAATCTGGAAACAGGCCGAACTCAGCTCCCTCCTGAAGAAACCGACAGCAGACCCCTTGGATCTCAAAAACTACTGACCCATATCCCTCCTCCCATTCCCGGCCAAAGTCATCGAGAAAGCCGTCAACAACCAGCTCCCCGCCTTCCTTGAATCCAACAACTCCCTCGATCCATCTCAATCCGGGTTTCGAGCCAAACACAGCACCGAAACCGCCCTCATTGCAGTGACGGACAACATCCGAACACTACTGGACAATGGTGAAACAGTGGCCCTCATTCTACTCGACCTCTCCGCCGCTTTCGACACAGTCTGCCACAGCACCCTTATACAACGCCTCAGCAGCATCGGCATACAAGGAAAAGCCTTGGACTGGATCACCTCATTCCTCGCTGGGAGAACTCAAAGAGTCCGACTTCCCCCATTCAACTCTGAGGCTACTGAAGTCATCTGTGGTGTACCACAAGGATCTTCACTCAGTCCCACCCTCTTCAACGTTTACATGAGTCCACTCGCCTCCATCGCGCGTCATCACAACCTTAACATCATCTCCTACGCCGACGACACCCAGCTTATCCTTTCCCTCACCAAAGACCCTAACACCGCCAAGAACAATCTCCACGAAGGCATGAAAGAAGTAGCCGAATGGATGAAACATAGCCGCCTAAAACTCAACTCAGACAAAACGGAAGTGCTCATCCTAGGATCTTCCCCCTCTGCCTGGGACGACTCTTGGTGGCCTTCCGCCCTGGGCACAGCACCCACACCCACAGACCATGCACGTAACCTTGGCTTTATCCTAGACTCATCTCTCTCGATGTCCAGACAAGTCAACGCAGTCTCATCCTCCTGCTTCAACGTACTTCGCATTCTCAAAAAGATCTTCCGCTGGATCCCCCTCGAGACAAGAAAGACTGTCACCCACGCACTGGTCACGAGTCGACTGGATTATGGTAACACACTATACGCCGGAATCACAGCAAAACTACAGAAAAAACTACAACGCATCGAAAACGCATCAGCGAGACTCATATTAGACATTCCTCGCCAAGACCACATCACCAGACACCTAAAAGACCTCCACTGGCTTCCCGTCAACAAAAGAATTACATTCCGCCTTCTCACCCACGCACACAAGGCCCTTTACAATCTAGGACCCGAATGCCTCAACACTCGACTGTCCTTCTACAAACCCACCCGACAACTAAGATCATCCAATCAAGCCCTCGCCGCTGTCCCGCGCATCCGAAAATCCACCATGGGTGGCAGATCCTTCTCCTTCCTTGCTGCCAAGACCTGGAACTCACTCCCCACTCACCTCCGACTTACTCAAAACCACATCTCCTTCAGAAAAGAACTTAAAACCTGGCTATTCGACAAATAATTAACCCCTTCCCCAAGCGTCTTGAGACCCTCTGGGTGAGCAGTGCGCTATACAAATGCCCGAACTTGAACTTGAATGACGACATCAGCATTAACATCATGAAGGAATGTTTGTCCCTTACACTAGGTGGCCCTCCTTTGACAGCCTCCCCATTGTTGATTGGTCATATTTCTGTTCTCATTTGTTAAGTCTCTTTCCATCTGAATTCGCCCTCTCATAAGGTTTCTCGCATCACCCAGTTTCCCATTTCAAGCCAAACTATGGTACTAGAGAAGATCAGAAATACCGCCCTACGGGCAACTAGGAAGCATCCAGATTCTAATGATCGTCTGAATGATTATAAAATTGCACAAAAAAACTTCAGAGAGGCACATCAAAAGGATAAACAATCTTACCTTGATCAATTCTGGTGTTAACTTCTCCGGGGAAGTAAAAACCGCAACTCTAGAAAATTTTGGGCATTAATGAATAGATTAATCAATGAAACAACTAGTCTGGGGAGTGCAAACATCGCAGAGGCAGAATGGGTCACATTTCTGACTGGCCATTTTAGGGCCAATGGAGGAGCAGATTCTACAGCAACGAAGAACCCCACACTGATCAAAGATGGTCTTACGGAGTGCCAGGACTGTTCTCACGAGTTGACGCAAACTCAATGCGAGGAAATCTCCATTACTCATGCAAGGCACACTAAAACATTATCAAAAGCAATACCAGATGGAGCGCCAGGTCCAAACGGCCTGCCACAGGTCTTGTTTAAAACAAATATCCCTCTCTGGTCACAACAACTAGCAACCCTCTTCAAGTTCACACTGAGCAGTTCAATTATACCTGATTCCTGGCTCGGTGCAATAGTCCACCCAATTTATAAGTCTGGCTCCCACTCGTCCCCAAATAACTACAGGTTGATAGCCCTACTGGACAATGAGGCAAAGTATTTTGCGAGTATTTTACTCGAAGAACTGAGCTCCTGGGCTGAACATAAAGGTCTAATCCCAAAAATTCAAACTGGCTTCACCGCAAACTCGGGCACCACGTCTAACTTAATGGCATTATCAATACTTATCAACAAGGTGGTTTTTTGGTCCTTTGTTGATTTTAAAGCTGCTTTTGACCGAGTCCCTAGAGCAGCACTCTGGGCGAAGCTAATGAAGTGGGGAATCCCGGTCAAACTTTTGGAGACCATAGGCCATTGTCCAACTACATACTAACACCTGGATACAAGTTAAGCTTGGCACCGGCTCTCATCTGTCTCAAAAAAATCACAACGACAAGTAGAGTCAAACAGGGATGTGTGCTAGCCCCATTGCTCTTTAACTTGTTCATCGCTGACCTTTCAGCTGAACTAGATGCGATAAACAGCCATCCCCTAAGATTGGTGGTGCCCTATTAAGCAACCTTCTATACTCCAACAACCTTGTCCTGTTCAGTCTAACTCAAATAGGGCTGCAACAACTATTAAATAAACTACATAGTTATACCATTACAAACAACCTAGTGGTTAACCTAAAGAAAACCCAAGTAGTCTTATTTGGCAGAAAACACTACGGAGATGATGGCTGGACGTATACACAACTTTGGACTTGTAGTAGGAAAATCCTACAAATACCTGGGGGATAATTTTGACTCCAAGGGCACCCTTGCCAAGCATTGCAGTGACATCTCAATGAAAGCCATGGCTCTCCAAGTGAATATTTCAAAACTTTCAAAAAAATTGACGGGCCAGAGCCTAACTCCTATGTTGGAAGTCATGAAAGCCAAAAATGCCCCCACATTGTCCTATGGCATTGAAAAGTTTTGGGTCAAACTGAGTGCAACATTAAATCAACATGTGACCAAGATCTATAAAAGAGTCTTTCATATGCCAAAATCTGCTTCAGCTGCACAGATACGATTAGAATGGGCCTTTTAAACTATGAAATCTCAAGCGCAGTCTTGAAATCTCAATCTGTGTCATAAGTTAAGGCAGGCCGGAGCTGGGTCCCTTGAGTCACTGTTGTGGTCTGATATTAGCCTTAATAACCCAGGTGGGTCCTATAGTCAGTTCTTCAATGAATGCGTACACCAACTATCAGCAAGCGGTCTCTGGAATCTTAACCCTAGTAACATAGCCTTCAAAACAAGCATCAAGAAGCCCATCCGTATGGGGTCTCATAATACTGACAAAACTCTTTACGCAAACGCAATGCAAACATACATGGGCAGTAATCAGTTCTTACCAGCTGGCTTCTCTTCCATCATACCTGCCCTGCACATATCCCCTGTACTTAAAATTGCGGTTGCACATCAGATGAGCTACAGTGCAGGGGCTGCGGGGACTTGTTGGAGTCCCTGGAGCATGTTCTATGCCTCTGCCCTGCATTGCTGACCCAGCGCAGACTAAACCTGAGGCCAGAATGGAACAGATTGGGAGTCCGGTCCTGCAGGCAGGCAATTATCGTGGAATTGAACCCAGAGAACACAGCTTTAAACATAAGCCTTACAATCTTTATTCAGCGTGCATATCGCAAACTCAACGATCAAACTGCAGGCCCGGCAAAAATCTTGAGGAAGTGCACAGGTGACTAAAACAATAGCAAACCTATGAAGCTCTATTTCAGTGCAACCTGTGTTCTCTGCCCCAGCAATTCTATGGAACGTGATCCTGACGACTCAATACTGACTATCGACAACTGACAGCTGCTTCACTGAACTGTTCTTATCTCTTGGGTCTCTTGTAGCCTACTTGTAGTTTTTAGCTGCAACATTCTATCCTTTTTTACATTATTAATTGTTTTTTATGGCATTATGCTGCTATCTGGTTTTAAAACATGTAGTCCTATTACACTTTGGTCACTTTAATCTCTCAGTTT
The DNA here is from genome assembly GCF_964263255.1 of Lissotriton vulgaris. Taxonomy (NCBI): domain Eukaryota; kingdom Metazoa; phylum Chordata; class Amphibia; order Caudata; family Salamandridae; genus Lissotriton; species Lissotriton vulgaris. The sequence continues at coordinate 705,863 of NW_028251774.1, read as the reverse complement.
TGTATACGTGTGGTATGTATGTCTTGCTTTTATGATGATATTTTTAATCAAATAAAGTACCATTAACGAATCACACCATTGCGCCTCTTCTGTGAAACATCACCAGAAAATCCTTGGATTCCTGTTTGTACCATCTAATGCCATACCATATAATATCCTTGCTGGTGTAAACACCATTAAAATATTGGTTTTAAGTGAGCTATGGGGTCTGAAAGATGTATACTGTGCTTTTATCTTAGTTGATAGTCGTCCCTCTCTCTCCATAAAACAAATCAAACCTTCTTAACCCCTTCCCTGCTCATGACGAGCTCAGCTCGTCATGCAGTACACTGAGCTCGTCATGCAGTACACTGCTCGTGTGCTCATGACGAGCTGAGCTCGTCATGAACAATGGGATTCATAGATCATCAGCATAGAGGATGAATTGCTGTCGCATTGATAGTGTTAAGAGTCCGCAGAGGTCCACTGTGATCTTGGCGAACAGAGCTCCATCATCAATCAATCATGATTTATAAAGCTTGGCAAATCACCCGTGAGGGTCTCAAGACACTGGAGTAGCTAATTGCTTAGCAGAGAAAGAGGTGAATAATGAGTCAAAAGCAGGAGAAAGAACTCAGAAAACTGGGGAGATGAGAAAGAAAGCAGTAATAAAATGAGACAAAAGAAAGAAAAAGCACTCAGAGAAAGGGGATTGGAAGGAGAAAGCAGTAAAAAAAACAAGGAGAAGAAAGCAGTCAAAAACGAGGGAAAGGAACAAGAAAGTAGTAAAAAATAAGGCAAATGTAAGAAAAATGGGGAGGAAGAAGTAGAAAGCAGTAAAAAACAAGGGGAAAGCACTCATAAAAATGGGAACAAGAAAGAGAAAGCAGTAAAAAAACAAGGAAAAGCATTCAGAAAAAGGGGGAGGAAGAAGAGCGGTGCAGCAAGACTGGAGAGCTGGGCCTGGGGCTAGTATAATGCAGAGTAATCAAAGAGACACCACCCAGATGCAGGGCATTCAATAAGATGCTTAACTGGTATTTTTCCCCGGTCATTGATCTTTGAACAAAAAAGCTAGCAGCTCTTGAATTTCAATGGTAATAGGGAACTATAGCCATTAGGACGTTGCCTAACTCTGGCTTAGTTGCCTGTACAGAATCATAAGTTATGGAGAGCTACATAAATATTGAAATCAGACAGGGCTGGCTATAGCCCTGGTGGCGCCCGGTGAGACAATGTTTGTTGGCGCTGAACAATGACTACCTCCACCATGGATTTGCTCACTACCACCCTTTAACAGTGCCCCTCAAGTCTCCATAAGAACTTTCTCTCAGATACATTTAATTAGCTTTATAGCGCCACTCACACTATTGGAGGGTGTCAGAGCTATTTACAGCACACACATTACACAGAGTATATCAATCATATGTGTGTAAATCAGCATATAGGAAATATTACACATGACAGAGGACTACAAGGTATAAGAGTCACATGTCATCCATACTGCATATAGTTTCCGTAGTGTGCTTTGAGCTCCGCCCGGTATTCTGGTTGGTTCGCATAACCGCCGGTCCAATTAGTATGCTCCGCAGTCGAAATCCGACCGCGGTGGTACGATCATGGCCTTTAACATTGCGACGGTTGCTGCTGCCAGCAGCACCACCGCGATGTGAAAAGGAGCATGTCATGCATATCACTGCACTTCGTGGCAAGCACTGCACAGTGCTTGCCACCTGGTACAGGGACACCCAGTGCACCCACACACACCCCCAACACATTGGGGGTCCGCAATGGGCCCCCAGAGACATTCTCTGGATGCCTTTCCATGGCCGTCCCACTGCAGCGGAAAGGCTGGCTACCACTGTCATCATAATCATACAGGCCGAGCCTGGCCCAGCACCGGCACCATTGTAGCAGTCCAGTTCCGCGGACTGGTACCGGTTGAAAAGTGGCGGGCGGAAAATGTCACCGCTGCAGTCATCACCGCCATACTAATGGGGCCAGAGGTTTTCCGGGTTGCGTCGGCCGGTGGATGTCCACCGCCGGCCATCCATCCGCCATACTAATAGAAACTAAATTGTAAATCCGTCTTCAATGCCCTAGAGCACTCTAAATCTTGGCTAGGGATTGGTTGTTCCCCTATCTAATCCGTCCACCTATGTCATAGTACCCCTGCTCTCAGCCAGCTGCAATGAAGAATAGTCCAGGACACAAGGAATGACACCTCTTGCAGATGTTACAATGCAGCCGAGCAGTGATAACATCCCCAGTAAGGTCGCAAATGGGTTGATATAGACAAACATTTGGTTTTGGAGCTTCCCAAGGCACCTCAGCAATCGTCAAGCTTAGATTGGGTTAGTGATCGAATGTTTTATTTCAGGAGGGGCGGGTTGTAGTCCTGTTGCATATTCACCCACAATGCTCTACGTGACCCTAATTCGTGGGTCATGCCTTAACATGCCTCCATTTTCAGCCAACTCATGACCCTACGTTTTGACTTTTCTGGGCACCATATACAAAAAACGTATACTATGTGTTAAATACCTGTAATGGTGCCACTAGAATTTCTGTTATAAATATTAATCACAGGAATCTGAAGCTTTTTTGCCTAAAAGCCCTGCTCTGTGTGTGATTTTCCTCACTATGTCCATTTGTATGTGTTAGGATACAGGCTTGTGCAGCACTACAAAGAACTGTTGAAGGAATTTTGTTTCTTATTTGTCTACTAAGTTAAAGATCACGACCTCTGTCCGGCTGGACATGTCATAACGAATATAGTTTCCATTGTGTCTATATTGATTGTTGTGTGAATATTACTTATGCATAGGACCACGGTTGCTTTCAAAAACCTACGTTAAAACATTCATACAGCCCACTGCATTTCCATAGGCAGGTGGGTACATGTGGGTGCTTTCGTGACAACTCTGAATCGTGTAGCATCGTGCTAGTGCTCTGTGTGGACTTTTTATCACATCTCTTGTCACATCTGTGGGCATCCGTCCCTTTAAAGTGCCTTCCTTGCCTTTACGTCCCCCAGGGACAGGGGTTTTTGTCTGCCGCCGTTCCGTACACTTCCCCCTTCGGCTCGCGCAGCATGACCACTACAACAGTGGACGCCAAGCATGTGCTTGTGGATGTTTGACTCATTAATCAGTGCCCCACACTCTGTCAGTATGGCGCAATCAGCCCTGACCCTCAGAGATCAGAAACACAAAGGATATTTTTATAAAAGCTCCTGTGCCCCAGTTTCAATTTAAACGGATATATGATGTTACAACGCGTACTTTTAGCACGCATACCATCACAACGGATTTTTTACAACGGAGGTCATGTTACAACGGATACCATTACAGCGCAAAACACTACAACGCAGATACTATTACAACGCATACCATTACAACGTAAGTATAGGTAAGTATATGATAATAATATATAATTTTAAAATATAATGTAAATATTTATTTATGTAATATTTAATTTAATTATTTATAATATAATTATTTATTAAAAATATAAAATAAATTAATTATAATTTTATTTTTTGAAAATATATGTTAAAAATACCCCTGTACCCCTGTACCCAAACCCAACCCTAAAACCTAAAAATACCCCTGTACCCCAAAACCCAAACCCAACCCTAAAACCTAAAAATACCCCTGTACCCCAAAACCCAAACCCAACCCTAAAACCTAAAAATACCCCTGTACCCCAAAACCCAAACCCAACCCTAAAACCTAAAAATACCTCTGTACCCCAAAACCCAAACCCAGCCCTAAAACTTAAAAATACCCCTGTACCCCAAAACCCAAACCCAACCCTAAAACCTAAAAATACCCCTGTACCCCAAAACCCAAACCCAGCCCTAAAACCTAAAAATACCCCTGTACCCCAAAACCCAAACCCAGCCCTAAAACCTAAAAATACCCCTGTACCCCAAAACCCAAACCCAGCCCTAAAACCTAAAAATACCCCTGTACCCCAAAACCCAAACCCAGCCCTAAAACCTAAAAATACCCCTGTACCCCAAAACCCAAACCCAGCCCTAAAACCTAAAAATACCCCTGTACCCCAAAACCCAAACCCAGCCCTAAAACCTAAAAATACCCCTGTACCCCAAAACCCAAACCCAGCCCTAAAACCTAAAAATACCCCTGTACCCCAAAACCCAAACCCAGCCCTAAAACCAAAAAATACCCCTGTACCCCAAAACCCAAACCCAGCCCTAAAACCTAAAAATACCCCTGTACCCCAAAACCCAAACCCAGCCCTAAAACCTAAAAATACCCCTGTACCCCATAACAAAATACCACTAATAAATGTTTATAAAAAAAAATAAACTTACCTATAATTTTACTTACGTTGTAATGGTATGCGTTGTAATAGTATGTGCGTTGTAGTGTAATGCGTTGTAAAGGTATCCGTTGTAAAATGACCTGCGTTGTAATAGTATGCGTTGTAATGGTATGCGTTGTAAAAAATCCGTGGTAACAGTTACATACCAATTTAAACAGCTACAATAGGTACTTTAAAACGTTGGATTAAAATAATAAAAAGCTACATCCTTTACTTGTTTTAAACAATAATTTACAGATATTGTCACAGTTAACAGATCAACATTCACATTTACCAATGCTTGTTTCTATTGTGTTAACGAAGCACACAGCCCATAAGTAACTGCTCCGTCACAGTTTGGCTTTATAAAAGTGTAATAAAGGTGCGGGCGGGCAGATGTAACACTTAGCTGAAGGTGTTGCTAACGATAGGAAGAGAAATCAAGGGACCTTTTGGGGAGTTAAAAAAAGATAAAAAAGCTTAAAAAAACAATACCATTAGCAAAACAAATTGCTTAAACTTAAACAAAGGCGAGACCTATTGCATTCCCAATCTATCCATGCCACATAGTCCATCATCCGCTGTTTAATCAAAAGCAAAAACAATGTTGTGTCTAGCTCCAACGGTTGAAAAGTTATCAAAAATGCAGTGATGTGCTGCCTCGCATTGAAAGGACCTTTGCAAAGTTTGACTGGTTACCTTTCTGTTACTTATTGCTATATTTGGGTGCCAAACTGGTACTGATGAGGGGTGCAGAGAAAGAATATTGAGTTTTAAATGTCGACCTACAGAAATATCAAGTTGGAAATATCGTGATGCAGAAATATCGACAGCAAGAATATTGTGGTCAAGAATATCGACTTGGAGGTAAGAAATATAGGGTCCCATTAGGATGGTGGTCGGAAAATCACCCCGACCGCCATGGAAGTGGAAAACAACCGCCTGCCGGGACTGTGGAAAAACAGGCGGTCCAATTAGGAACAAACGTAAAAAAAAACGACCGAGGCGGAAGCGGGACAAGAAAAAACTCCCGTCCCGAGCGTTGATGCCCCAAATCTGACCGCGGCGGTTGGACATGCAGTGGAAAAACAACAACCCGCCGCAAGCATAGCGGAGACACCGCACGGGAAATTAGTAAATCCCCGCTGGTCCCGCGGTACGATCCGCTGTTTCCGCCGCCGCGGTCGCACACTGCAGGGAAAGGTAGAGCCAGCGGAAGAGCTGCTGCACAATCACAGCAGCGGACGATCCATATAAAAAATGGCAGACAATGCCAAAACCCCACAATAATGCCAAAAAATGCACAAATAAAAGTTGCCATGCCCCCAAATACACAAAACACATCACAATGAAATAAATTCATGCCAAACAAAAACATACAAATCCCAGGACAACACCCATAACACACCTGACAGCAAAACCCCATTTGGACACACCCATATAGCTGAGCATAAAACCAGCCCCTTCACTGGCCACAATCCTTTGCAACACTCCAGAAGAGAAGGGCATCCACCAGATCAGATAGGAGAGGCAAAAGAACATAGCACACTCACCACCACCACCACCACCATCACACCAGCACCAACAAGCCCCCAGCACATAACACACCTCACACACCAATACCACACCCACCACCCTGTACCAACAAACACTTTGCACACCACATACTATGTCCACACATAAAATGCCCAGATTCACAGAGAGTAAGTTGACAGTCATGGTCAATGAGATAGTCCGAGTTTAACCACAACTCTTTGGTAGCCTGGTCCAACAGACACCATTAACCACAAGTACACAGATGTGGGAAAGGGTAGTACAAAGGGTCAATGCAGTAGGCAACACCCCGCGATCCAAGAAGGAGATGATGAAGCAGTGGCATGATCTCAAGAGGGTTGTCAAAGAGAGGAGGAGCAAGAACTGGGAGCTGGCTAACCGGACTAGTAGTGGCCCTCCTATCCCACCGAAAACATTCACACCATGGGAGGAGAAGGTGCTTGCCAAACTGCATCCAGAGAGACTCACAGGAGTATCCGGGGGAATCGAGGCTGGTAAGTACCAACAAATGTCAAACAACACACTGATATGTACTGTCTTGCACAACCAAAAACCCACACCACCCAAGAGAAATCCCATACATCTGCACCACACCCACAAAAACCTGTCCCACAGACCCAACCTTCACTCACTCCCATTTACTACAAACATAGCCAGCAATATTACCATGGGAGCATTAGCACAGGCAGCCTGCACTACTACTCCCACCATGCCCCCTGTCCCACACACCAGCAGGATGGAGCACTCTCACGCCCACAAGCATGTGGTTGGGAGGCCTGTTTGGTGGTGGGAGGCCTGTACCACAACTCCCACCATGTCCCCTGTCCCACAGCATACCAAGATGGAGCCCTCCTCCCACACCACACAGAAGCATGTCAGACATTGCATTGTTCACCCTCACCTAACAGGTAGGTAGCCATCTTGCTTGGGGGAGGGAGGCCTGTACCACGACTCCCACCAAGCCCCCTGTCCCACAGCCTACCAAGATTGAACCCTCCCTCACACCACCCAGAAGCATGTGTCAGCCATTGCATTGTTCACCCTCACCTAACAGGTAGGTAGCCATTTTGGCTGGGAGGCCTGTTTGGGGAAGGGAGGCCTTTACCACTACTCCCAGCATGCTCCCTGGCCCACACCCCAGCAGGTTGGAGCACTCTCCCACCCACAATCATGTGGCAGCCATAGCACTGTTCACCTTCACCTAACAGGTAGGTAGCCATCTTTGTTGGGAGGCCTATTTGGGGGTGGGAGGCCTGTACCACTACTCTCACCATGCCCCCTGTCCCACAGCCTACCATGATGGAACACTCCCTCCCACCCACAAGCAGTTGGAAGCCATTGCAGTGTTCACCTTCAACTAACAGGTCGGTAGGCCGTACATGCACCCACACATTTGTCGCTAATCAAGGCACAACATATGGCAACACCAGCACTTTCATTGCACTTATAGGCACGCCGACCCTGCATGACACACACACTGTGCACACAGGTAAGCAAAGGGAACTGTCACAGATAACAAAGAGTGACACACCAATGTACACGCACAAGGAAGACTAGGCACGACCATGCACAACACACACTGATGAGTGCATTGCCATGTGGCCCCATCAGCAAGGACCATCACAATATTTAGGAAGCATATGTGTTCTCATAAATCTAAATTGGTACATGACAGGAAAAAGTCATGCAGTACAATACACTGGCCAGTCCATGGCTAGATGTGACATCTGCCCGGTCAGACAAATCAACAAGGTGACAACAATGAAAAGATGATGTGCCGGTCCCTACATGGCAACAGGTTGCTGTGAACATGAATCCAAGACAATTTGCAGTATGCATTGATACATCACAATATGTACAAGTAATGTATGTACCTCTGCACCATGTAATGAGACACAGTGGTGCACATAGCAAACAATGTGAAGATCTGTAAATTGTGTAGTGTACAGACAGTGGATGACACACAGCTAACAGAATGCTTGCAGAGTGCACAACACTGACCATTCCCCATCTAATCCACAGGTGGCCAAGAACTAACTGCTGAGTACAACACCTTGAACCAGCAGAGCCAGTCTCTCCCCCCCGGTACATGGACTCTCGGATGTGGACTCCCAGGATTTCCTGGACGATGAGCTTGAAGCCGGCCCATCTGGTGTGCCAGGGAGCAACAGGTCCCAGGACCTCATCCTCCCACCACCACATCTGCTGCAACACCAACTGCAAAGCAGACCCCTGCTGTTACGGCCTGTGCGTCCACCGCCACCACCACCAGTGCCACCTGCAACACCCTCCCGGTCCCAGGGGATGTCCGACCCACACCAACAACTGAGAATGGCAGGGAGAGTGTGCGGAGACCCATAGTAGTGAGGCAACAGGTCCGTGGCAGCAGGGCAGGTGGGAGGTCCAGGGTCACCCCCAGACACCAGGAGGCTGGTACCCCATCCCTGGAACACATCACCAGAGTCCTTGGGGCATATGAACAGGCCCAGGGACAGAGTGGCCGGTCAGACGATCTACTACGTGAGCTCATCCTGCTGATGAGGTCCATCGACAACCACATTGGACAAATGGTGGACCTCATGGGCCAGCAAGTGGAGTTACTGAGAGACAGGCCTGCTTCCCAACCAACACCTCCACCCCATCTGTTTTGCCGCAGGATGACAGTTCACCATCCTCCCCTGCGGCCACAGAGAGGGGTGAGTCCTCAGAGGCCGCTGGCACCACAGCAGGGCCCCCCCAAGCCAAGCGACCAAGTGGCTGTCCAAAGAAGAGCCTGGGAGTCACTGGAGGCAAAGCACCAGCCAAATGCCAGTCACGGATCCAGCCCTGATGCCGATCCTCTTCCCCACTGCATTGACTGTTTGGACTGTCCTTCCCCACACTGCCTTGTGAATGCCATCAGTTTGGTGGACTGGGTCACCACATCAAAGTGGTATGTACTCTGACATCTTATTTACCATGACTGTCAACTCACTGCCCCATCATGACCTCCATATAAATCTGCCCACACCCCTTCACATGTCAACTCTGTAAATTAAATACCTCACACACTGTTTTTGTGTCAGAATTGGCTTTAGTGCAGGATGTTCAGTCTTCAAAATGTCCATAATGTATCAGAAGTATGTACTGTATTCAAGCAAGGAGAAGTTTGAGGCACCTAGGGAAACACAAGAGGACAACATACACTGGTGTGAGTGTGGCATCACACAGTACACCGCACCAACCATCTACAAAAACCAACATGCAGACAAGACAATGTGCAAAATGTGTCAACATACACATCCTGCATACGTTCCCAGATGGCATGTCACAGTCACAGATTGGCCATGTGTCCACTATCTCTCTTGGCCTCACTGCTGTGGTATACTGTATATGAATACACCCTCTGGGTGCCTGTATCTGTTTTTCTTTTACAGGTACCTTACCTTTCCGAACAGCCCCACGGGAACAGACTGCGGGGCCCTTTAGGGTTACTCTTAGGGTAAGCACAAACCCAGTCATCTACAGTGCTGTGATAATCTCTTCGTATTACTGTCTGAATTACAACTATTGTTGTCATCCTTATTACACTGCCCAAATGTCAGGAGTGGACGTATTACCTTGAATACGCCTACCATTGTGTAAAATTTGGAAAACATTTCTATATGGTTTATTTATGTATGGTTTATGGAGCACTTAGGGAACCTATTTTTAATAGATACTGCCAGTTATAATGCTAAATTGGCTCACTTCTATATATCTCTTTCTAGGTCTCCCCTCTAGAGCAGGACCAGTTGGCCTGCTCCCTGATTGACCCAGTGAGGTTGTATCTTTAATTTTAATATTTACCTTAATTTTTTTACTGTGTAGTACCCAACACTCGAGGTCCTGAAGAATTGCCGGACAGGCAAGAAACATGTCGAACTTTTTAGAGGGTAGAGTTAGCCTACTGTAGAGTTAGCAGTTCCTTTCTCCCCTCCCACCATTTTAAACAAGGGAGTCAGCCACGTGAATAAAGTCCCCTGTGGATTGACTCACCTTCTTCTAATATTCACTATTCCCTCACGACTACACCTTCCCCAGACCCCTGACACGCACTCAAACTATTAGCTGGAACAAAAGATCTCCAACAAAGAGCGCCTACGGCCCCCGTCAGACATTGCAGCGCCAGTCTGACGAGGAGCAGGAGACCAATGATGAAGCATGACACCTAGGTTCCTGGGTGTGTGAGGTCTCTTAGTTCCACTAAGGGAACACCTTGTTCCCTGCTCACTTTTGGTCTCCATATCCCTACACCTCTTCATATTCCATCCCCGGGGAACTTAGTATTCTTTTGCTTAATAATTGACTGGACACATACTCTGGACCCCGTTAAACATTGTCCACTTCTGGTTCCTAATTTGTATCGAATTCCAAGCGTGGGCCTCTCCCACGGAACCTCTAGGGTTACCTACTGTGACATTCCACTGCGAGGACCAACTGCCCCTGGAACACACCCTGGTTACCTCATAGGGCCGTCAAATAACTCTGAAGCTCAGTAATAATACACACATACGGGTTGCGATCTTCCTAAAATGGAGGACGTCCCTGGTTTGAGCTTCGATGAAGAGACTATAGCTGAGGCATTAAGATCAGCTGCTCCACCTTTTGGGTCTGGAGGGGCTGCTGCCTCTAACTCCACTAATGATGACTGGACCACACTTACCGGACTGAAAAAAGAATGGCTGAGTATAACTGTCCATGGTATCATGATGACAGAATACCTTAGGGCCAACATAACCCCACAGGGGCTCCTGGTTACCATCATACCAAGACTTTTTCTTGAGGATAGTCAGTTTAAGGGTGATTGGTGTCAGGTGTCCTGGAAGTGTACCAAGGTCTTATTGTTCTTAATAGTTAAAACAGCCAAGAGATTGGCGGACGCACTTCTAGTCAAAATTACCGCCATGGAAACTGCCATCAGGGGTACCCTAACTAAGACTCCTTTCACCACCAAACTAGCGGAAATTAATCAAGAAATCTCCGACAGCCAAGAATTTCTGCTTAAACAAAAAATGACAAAACTTCAAAAGGATGTGTCTAAATTTGATAAGGAGAAGGTATATCCTTATCTCAGGGAAGGTTACACTAACAAGAAGACCAACTACTCTTCTGATGAGAGCTCTGAACTCAGTAATCGCAGGGGCTCCTCCAGTAGTGATTCCAGTGGGGGTTACCCCACAAATAACAAACGGAATCAGCAGCGGCAGAGATGGAACCAAGGTTTTAATCAAGGCCAAATGTTCCAAGGGCCACCGCAAATGATACCTCCTTGGCAATACCCGTTCTATCCCCAGGGTCCGCCACCACAATTCTTCCCCATGAACCCTCCTTTTCACGACAGAGGTTGGGGCAGAGGAAGAGGGCGGAAGCGAGGAAATCAGAAAGGGGTACAATTCCAAGACCAACAAACAGCATCCACCTCAATGGAGACAAGGAGCACAACCAGAGGGAGGAGAGTTTAATAGTTAATCTCTCCAGTAGACCTTTGACCCCTACTGAGACAGTGGTCCTTGAAAAGGGTCTAGGCTTCGTCCCTACCCCCACCCCAGACAACTTCAACGAAATGTGTGAGGTTAAACAGCTCTTCAGGAAAGTACATCTACGCTCCTATTTTGGAGAAAGAACTATGAACGACACATTGGATACTGGATTGCGTAAACCATCCACCTTCACCCCCACTGATGGCATGGTTCCACCAGAGATTCTGGTGTTTGAAAAAGCAGTTCTTAAGTCCCTGGAGAAAAAGCCCAACAAACCTGTCTTCAATAACCTGACTAATACGGAAAGACTAGCAGTTCAGAATCTAGGTAATGATAGCTCCATTGTCATTAAACAAGCCGACAAAGGGGGAGCAACTGTCATTCAAAACATCACAGACTATGATTCTGAATGTAAACGCCAGCTTGCAAACACAAGCCATTATAGACCACTGGCATCAGACCCCACTCCCAGACTTTCCACCGCTATCACTAGCTTGGTTATGGAAGGTGAGACCAACGAATGGATCTCGAAGAACGAAGCTGACTTTCTGCTCACCAAGGACCCGGTCGTCCCATATTTTTACACCCTTCCTAAAATTCACAAGGGTACCACCCCAGTCCCAGGGAGACCAATAGTGTCCGGCATAGGCTCACTTCTTGAGCCGTTATCCAAGTTTTGTGACGTATTCCTACAGCCCATAGTGAGAAAGATACCATCCTTCCTCCAAGATACTAGTGATGTACTCCACCTCATTGAATCCATTGAGGGTAGAGAGAATGTGGACCTCCTCCTAACTTTAGATGTGGAGGCCCTTTATATGAACATTCCACAGCAGGCCACCCTTGAAGCAGTGGAGCACACCCTCCAGTTGGAGGATTGGAGCTCACCAACACCCATTTCCTTCATTATGGCATGTGCCAGCATAGCACTAACTGAAAACTTTTTTCAGTATGGGTCCCAGTTACACCATCAGATCCAGAGGACTTCTATGGGTTTGACTTTTGCCCCCAGCCTAGCCTGCATCTATATGGCTACTTTTGAAAACCTCCACATCTACTCAGACAACAATCCTTTCAACCAGAATATCACTCTGTGGCGCAGGTATATAGATGATATTCTGATTCTATGGCATGGGACCCGGGAGACCTGCGAAGCCTTCTGCCTGTGGATCAATCGTCAAAATCAATTCCTTACATTCACAGCTACGATCTCAGACACAAAGATACCCTTCCTTGATCTCACAATCAGTCTTAACCAAGAGGGACTGAGCACCTCTCTGTATAGGAAAGAGACGGACAGGAATAGCGTGCTCCTCTTCAGTAGCCATCATCCCAGATCTCTACGGGAAAACCTCCCTTTCGGACAGTTCCTTAGGATTCGAAGGAACTGTACCGCAACCTCTGATTACAGAAAGGAGTCTACAACGCTTCAACACAAATTACAAGACAGAGGCTATCCCTCTAGACTGATTTACAATTCTTGCAAAAGAGCCCTCAATAATCCTAGAGAGGCTTTGTTGGTGTCACGCCCTAAAGAGCCAGATGACGTGATCACCTGTGTGACTTGCTACACACAGAATTCTACATTCCTGAAGAAAACAGTCAATAGACATTGGGGTCTACTGAATACAGGGGACCTAGAAATACCGCGCCCTCGCTTTGCCTTCAAGCGTACGGCCAATTTAAAAGACTCCCTGATCCATACACGCCCCAAAAAACAAATTACCACCAACCAGAGTACCCTGTGGAGGCTTCCACTGGTGGTGGGTCACTACCCATGCGGGGTTGTGTTGTATGCCAACAAACAACACAATGCAAAGAGATCAAACTTTCAGATAATTTCACCTGGCACATGAACAAGCACACAAATTGCAATAGTTCCAGATGCATTTACCTACTGACCTGCCCTTTGGCAAACACTACATTGGCATGACTATGAGACAAGTAAAGCTAAGAGTTATGGAAAATAAGAGCAACATCCGGTGCTCCAAAACTCACACCAGACTATATGAACACTATGTCCAACAAGGCCACCAAGCTGACAACATCAAATGGTTGGTCCTTGAGTCTCAACCTTCCATCACCCACCAAGCACTGTTCAGAATCGAATAGCGATGGATACATCGCCTGCAGCTGGACACCCTGGGCCTTAAGGACTCTGTGCCTTGGACATTATTAGCGAGATAAACGTTTATCCTGGCCCATTGTTCTTTTTCATGGCGGGACTTATCCTTGTCCACTCCGGTCCCTTTTACCCATACACCCCTCTGCAACACTGGGACCTCTTTTGAGGTAAACTGATATGACTCATTCACTTTGGACAATATCAATGGCTGCTAATATAGCATAAAGGTATACCATTACACCTTTTTAATCCCTTACACTGGCGTATTTAGCCATCTATCACTCACTCCCCCCCTGTCTCCTCTAGAGTAAGATCTCATCCCATGGTGGAATCTATTGGCCCGTGTTACTTGAGCATGTATTTTGCAAGGGCACACCATTCTCGGGCCTGGGACTCCGGGTTCATCCATCTTAGCTGCCACTCATACTACCCGACTCGACCACCTGATAATACGAGTGGGTACTAGTGGTCCGCCTCTGTAACCACTTTTCACGGACCATGCCCCGATCGATCCCTTGCTCAGGGATTAACATCAAACCCCCCCTCCTTTGCCCTTTCCTCTCTACATTAATTAGTGAGGGTTTTGTCATCTCTGGTGCCGATCATTACGCACTGTAAATATTACCAATCCTTCTCGCTTTCCGGTACCAATTCTAAAACACTACACCGAGCAAGGCACTATCTTTAATATAAATCACCCCCTTATAAGATGGCCGCCACTCTCGGGGCTTATTATCACAGCCCAGACGCACTACACGCGTCTACGCCCCTGCGCATGTGCGGCCGGGGTTACGTCGGCCACGCCCACTGACGAGGCGTCACGACACGGAGACGCCGCTGAACAGCATTTAATCCCGTTGGACACCTATGTTCGGGACCAGCTGTTCCACGCCACCGGCAGGGGCGCCTCGCGTTGGGGGTAGGTTTTACACCCTTGGCTGTCCGTGACTCAGGTAAGCGTGGTCGCGGTGTGTTGGTTTGGTTTGCGGTTGGCGCTATATCTATGTGACTGGTTCGACTGGGGAGAGCACTTTTGCGGGTAGCCTATCCTCTAGTCTGACGGGCTCGCCTTCAGCCACCGGATACCTTGCTATTATTTTACGCATCTAGGCCTGAGTTGTGCATACGAGCTGGACTCTGTTGCCGGTGATCGGGTTGGTTTGATTGGTCAGGTGACACCGAGTGCGGACATTTGGTATTAGGCTGCCCTCCCTGGGACAGTAATTATACATTCTCCCCACATAGGTGTATGGTGCTCGCAGGACCTGCTGGCCAGCCCGATTCCAGGCTCAGTGGTGTGGTTTCAGTATACACACAGTCCTGTTGCCTATCAAGCGGGCCCTATCATTGGCAGGGCAGACCCATTGGGCAGAGTGGGTGATTACAATGTGTCTCTACGGTCCTACCAATTCATCGATTCGCTTCAGCTAGATTGGCCATGTGTCCACTATCTCTCTTGGCCTCACTGCTGTGGTATACTGTATATGAATACACCCTCTGGGTGCCTGTATCTGTTTTTCTTTTACAGGTACCATACCTTTCCGAACAGCCCCACGGGAACAGACTGCGGGGCCCTTTAGGGTTACTCTTAGGGTAAGCACAAACCCAGTCATCTACAGTGCTGTGATAATCTCTTCGTATTACTGTCTGAATTACAACTATTGTTGTCATCCTTATTACACTGCCCAAATGTCAGGAGTTGACGTATTACCTTGAATACGCCTACCATTGTGTAAAATTTGGAAAACATTTCTATATGGTTTATTTATGTTTGGTTTATGGAGCACTTAGGGAACCTAGTTTTAATAGATACTGCCAGTTATAATGCTAAATTGGCTCACTTCTATATATCTCTTTCTAGGTCTCCCCTCTAGAGCAGGACCAGTTGGCCTGCTCCCTGATTGACCCAGTGAGGTTGTATCTTTAATTTTAATATTTACCTTAATTTTTTCACTGTGTAGTACCCAACACTCGAGGTCCTGAAGAATTGCCAGACAGGCAAGAAACATGTCGAGCTTTTTAGAGGGTAGAGTTAGCCTACTGTAGAGTTAGCAGTTCCTTTCTCCCCTCCCACCATTTTAAACAAGGGAGTCAGCCACGTGAATAAAGTCCCCTGTGGATTGACTCACCTTCTTCTAATATTCACTATTCCCTCACGACTACACCTTCCCCAGACCCCTGACACGCACTCAAACTATTGGCTGGAACAAAAGATCTCCAACAAAGAGGGCCTACGGCGCCCGTCAGACATTGCAACGCCAGTCTGACGAGGAGCAGGAGACCAATGATGAAGCATGACACTTAGGTTCCTGGGTGTGTGAGGTATCTTAGTTCCACTAAGGGAACACCTTGTTCCCTGCTCACTTTTGGTCTCCATATCCCTACACCTCTTCATAGTCCATCCCCGGGGAACTTAGTATTCTTTTGCTTAATAACAGTCACAGATCCACACACAGGTGACTTCACATCTTGCTGTTTAAACCATTCACACATAGCCCTTCACGACAACAGCAATCTCACCAGACAATGTATATGTTGGACTTCGTCACCCACCTTCAAGTGAAGTAGCGGGTGATGAGCTGTTGACGCATGTCACCACCTTCCTCCTCTCCACTGTCATCATCACTCGACTCAGGTTGTTGTGCAGGCGGGGGCCTTGGGTCCTCATCATCATCCAGGACTTGGGCCGGGACTTGACCCGAAAGCCCCAGCCAATTACAGGCCTATCTCCCTGCTGCCGGCTTTTGTAAAAATCTTGGAAAAGCACGTTCAGTCGGTGCTCTCCAATTTTTTGGAGTCTCATGAGATCTTGCACGACTCCCAGTCAGGCTTCCGCTCAAACCGCAGCACCGAGACCGCGCTCCTTGAGGTTTCGGAAACCATCAAAGGGGTGCTGGATTCCGGGGGCAAAGTCATGCTGGTGTTGTTGGACCTGTCGGCGGCCTTTGACACCGTCCCCCATGAGGGCCTGCTCGCAAGACTCTTTGAGATTGGCCTGCGGGGGACGGTGCTCAAATGGTTTTCTTCCTTCCTGGCCGGCCGCCGGCAAACGATCTGGACATCATCTGACACCGCTGTAATGCCGCCTTTGGGAGTCGGGGTCCCTCAGGGCTCTATATTGAGCCCGACCCTCTTTAATATCTATATGACCCCTTTGGCGGCGGTGGCGGAGTCTTTTGGTGCCCGGATCGTGTCGTATGCCGACGACACTCAGCTCCTCTTCTCATGTGAGAGGGGTGCTGACTTTGACGGGGAGAGTATCCAGAATTGCCTTGGGGCTGTGTTCGCATGGTTCCAACTGCACAGCCTCAAGTGCAATTCCGATAAATCGGAGGTACTCTTCTTCGGGTGCGATTCGGAGCCCAGCTGGCAGGCCTGGTGGCCCATCGACATGTTCCCTCCGTCCGGCTCTTCTCCCATGGCTAAAAACCTTGGGGTTAAGATGGACAAGGGGCTGACGATGAAAGCCCAGATTCTGGGGGTAACCGGCACCTGTTTCGGCCTGCTAAAAATGTTGCGGAAGTTTCTGCCTCTCTTGTCCGAGGAACACAAGAGGCTGACGGTGCAGGCCCTGATAGGCTCCAGGTTGGACTATGCCAACAGTCTGTACCTGGGCCTGCCAGAGTACTTGCTGCAGAGGCTTCAAGTGGCACAGAACGCGGCGGCCAGGGCCATCTTTGGCCTAAGTAGACGCACCAGCGCCTCTGGGTTGTTGGTGACGCTACACTGGCTACCCATCCGCAAACGGATTGCCTTTAAGGCTCTGACCTTGGCCTATAAAGCTCTCCATGCGGTGGGAGCCAAACATCTTCAAAAGAGACTCACTTTTTACCATCCTACTCGCGCGTTGAGGTCGGAATCTTTACTTCTTGCGGCTGTTCCACGTGTGAAGAGGGCTCGCCTAGGTGGCCGCTCCTTTAGTCTGCTGGCCCCACAGATGTGGAATTCCTTACCGCTCCCTTTGCGCGGGGCGACTACTCTTCTTGATTTTAGGAAAGGCCTCAAAACCTGGCTGTTTTCTCAATAGGTTTGCCTGTAGCCCCGTTTCTTTCGTGGACTTTTGAACTGTTTTTATCTGTGTTGTGTTATTTTGAATCCTGTTCACCTTACCTAAAGCGCCGGGATTCTCTTTTTGAGTAACCGTTGCGCTATACAAAAAATAAATAACATAACATAACATAACATAACATAACATAACAGGAGCAGGGGAATCTGCTTGCGAATGGCCAGGTTGTGGAGCATGCAGGATGTCACTACGATCTGACACACCTTCCTGGGCGAGTATGCCAGTGCACCTCTGGTTTTGTCCAGACAGTAGAAACGGGACTTGAGCAGACCAAATGTCCGCTCCACCACACAAAGTGTCCTCCCATGGACCTCATTGTAGCAGATATCAGCCGGGGTCCTGGGATTCCGCAGTGGGCTCAGCAGCCATGGGCGGCTGGGATATGCAGCGTCACCTAGGTATGACAAATAGACATTGCAATGTTGCACAGGCAGAGGTCAGCAGGTCACACACCCAGCACCCCATAAGACTAGCCATACTCACCCACAATCCATGCACGCTCGGGAAGCAGATTGGCCATCAGCCGGGGCACAATGCTACTCCTCAGGACGTAGGAGTCATGGGCTGATCTGGGAAATCTGGCACACACATGTGAGATGATCATATCTGCCAGGCACACCACTTGCACATTGATGGAGTGGTAAGGTTTTCGATTACAAATAATTTGCTCACTTGCCTGTGGTGGCACAAGACCAACATGTGTGCAATCTATGGCACCAACAACATGGGGGATGTGCCCAAGGGGATAGAAGTCTCCCTTCACAGCTGCCAATTCAGTACCCCTGGGGAAATGGATATATCTGTCCTGTATCTCATCATAGCGGACAGAACATCACGCAGCACCATGCTGAACATCGGTTGAGACATCCCACCAGTGCTTGCCACGGTCTCCTGGAATGATCCAGTGGCAAAAAAATGGAGGGCTGCCATCACTTTATAAGTTGGTGTGAAAGCTGTTGGATATGTCCGGGGAGGCTGCAGGTGGGGCTCCAACATATCACAAAGGGTCTTCAGGGTGGCTCTATTGAGACAGAATTTGCGAATGATCGCCACATCCTCCATGTCCTCCAGCAGTGTCAAGTGACGAATCAGATTTGGCCTCCTCCTAGTTGAGATCAAAGTTGACACATGTCAATGACATCCATCATGAGCTGGCCACAGCATATCCCGTACAGGATGACACAGGATGGATAAAGACTGACTTGACAAATGAGTGACACAACAGGTCACATGGGTGTATGTTTTGCCACACAGAGGGCACACCTCCCTATCTCCAATACACAAGTGCCTCAAACACCACATAGGTCAATGTGAATGCACATAGTTTCATGGCCACATTTCACATTAGCACGCCTGGGATTGTGGCATCCAGCCAATGTGGTACAAATCAACACCACTGTCTCATACTCATCTACTGTATCAGTCACAGCTCAATGCATCATTCTAACTTGGCACACCTACACAACACAATGACCACAGTTGGCGGTGAACTGACAATTGCGTGTATGACCAGACAGATTAGCGCAAGTGAGTAACTACATCATACAGTGAGACAAGCCTTGCCGAGGTCATCACTGCCCCACAACACATTGATATGTGTACACATTGTAGAGTCCACTACAGCACTGTCCTGAATCATCATTTATCTAATGTATTTGTAACTTGTTAGGGACCACAGACCAATGTACGTCACACATACACAACCATGGCACATGTAGGCACCTGTAGAGTCAATGGAACATTGGCATTGTGTGTACGATGTTGTGCCCTACACCATGTGGCTACTGTGCACTGTTGAAGTGTTCCCGATTGACATTGCCATTGTATGTGACCCAAATCACAGTAGCTACCACCTGGGCCCGGCGGTGTGTCACCAGCACCACCCCCATACACACAAGTGCGGCAGTCATTGGCATGGAGACATGCCCAAATGGTGGTTGGCATGCTCCGCCACCCTAATCGTGGTAGCTACTGCCTGGCCCCGGCGGTGTGTCACCTGCACCCCCCATACACTCAAGTGTGGTAGTGATAGCCATTGGGACATGGGAAGATGGCGGTTGGCATGCTCCCCCATCCAAATCGCTGTAGCTCCGCTTGGCCTATCGGTGTGTCACCAGCACCCCCCATACACACAAGTGCGGTAGTCATTGGCATGGAGACATGCCCAAATGAAGGTTGGCATGCTCCGCCACCCAATTCGCGGTAGCTACCGCCTGGGCCCAGCGGTGTGTCACCAGCACCCCCCCATACACACAAGTGCAGAAGTCACTGGCATGGAGACATGCCCAAATGACGGTTGGCATGCTCCGCCAGCCAAATTGCGGTGGCTACCGCCTGGCCCCGGTGTTGTGTCACCAGCACCCCCCATACACACAAGTGCAGTAGTGATAGCCGTTGGGACATGGGAAGATGGCGGTTGGCATGCTCCGCCACCCAAATCGCGGTAGCTACCGCCTGGGCCCGGCGGTGTCTCACTGTCATGAAGCATGCCCTAGAGCCAATGGGATCGATGTTTGCGGTGGCATGATGCAGTTTTGAAAATCACGGTGGGCGTGCTACGCCACCACGGAGGCGGTCATTGGATGCTTTTGAAAGATGCACCATCACGGTAGCGCACCCCGTGGCCTTGCTGTGCGTCACCGCCATGGAGCATGCCCTAGCGCCAACGGGATTGATGTTTGCGGTGGCATGATGCAATTTTGAAAATCGCGGTAGGCGTGCTCCGCCACCGCGGAGGAGGTCATTGGATGCTTTTGAAAGATGCACCATCACGGTAGCGTACCCCGTGCCCCTGCGGTGCATCACCGCCATGGAGCATGCCAAAGAGCCAATGGGATCGATGTTTGCGGTGGCATGATGCAATTTTGAAAATTGCGGTAGGCATGTTCCGCCACCGCGGAGGCGGTCATTGGATGCTTTTGAATGAGGCAGACCTGGACAACCAATTGTTGCAGCTTGTCACCTTTGGAACTATATATATGTGGGAGTGAGCCTTACATTTCCACTGCTCACAGAGCCTGCTGCCAGAGACCCTTCACCTGCTGCTGCCTCCAGGGACTACTGCCTGAGACCCCTCATCTGCTGCTGCCTCCAGGGACTGCTGCCTGACACCCCTCATCTGCTGCTGCCTCCAGGGACTGCTGCCTGAGACCCCTCATCTGCTGCTGCCTCCAGGGACTGCTGCCTGACACCCCTCATCTGCTGCCGTCTCCAGGGACTGCTGCCTGACAGCCCTCACCACCCAATTCCACCACAGGTGTTCAATGTCCACATGGATGGCAAGGACAGAGAAGATCCGTGCCAGTCCATACACAAGCAAGGAGCTGGAGGTCCTGGTGGACGAGGTGCTCGCACAGTACCCGAGGCTGTATGGTGCCCCAAATGTCGTGGTAAGTAATCACAAACGGAGTTGTAGGGCAGGGGGGCACACATGTTGTTTGACTGCTGCAGTATCTGCCTGAGGGTGTGGGGTTGTGTCATGCACTGACAAACATGCTGTCTCCAGGGGGAAGGAGTGTGTGTCCCAATGTCTCAGGTTTTCCTGCCTGCAGTTGTAGGTCTTAATAAAGTGTGTTGCATTGTCAGCCATACAGTGACCCAGTTTGTGGCCATGCAGGTTCCAGGACAGTAATTGCTTGGCTGAATGGCTATGTCTGCCTCTGTTGTCCAAATCCGTGTGAGCCCAGATGCTCAGCACCGTGCCCGCCCACCAAGACAAGATCACATCACTGCACTCACTGTGCACTTACTCCTGTTTTCTCACAGTGAAATCAAACTATGCGCCATCTCTGCCCTGTATAGTTGCACACGCCCCCACTTGTGTAGATCTATATTTTGTGGGAGAGTCCATGTCCCCCAATGCCACACACATGACATACTGTAATATTCACGGGGCATGCACATTAAGCTCTGCACAGTCTTGCACACAGTGAGTCAACCCACAGACACCGGTCGATATGTGATGTATGTTGTGACCAGACATCCATAGGACTGGAGATGTGTGCAAGCCAAATAGGGGGTTCAGTGCTGTCATCCTGCATGTGTGTGAGATGTGCAGGGACTCAGTACTCCATCATAAATTCATTCAATCACATCAGCTTAGCCCATGCAGAGTGCCCATGTGAGATGTAGCCCAAGGTGGGATGGACAGAGATTAGATGTGGTAATGCATCTGTGTCTTGCTACTGTACTGATGGATGTTGGTACATGACCCTGTGTCACTGATCATTTCCCCCTTTTGACTCCCATGCCTGCAGCTCAAGGTACACCAGCGTAAGGCCGTGTGGAGGGCCATTGCAGCAAAGGTGCGAGCTCTGGGGTATCTAACCGACGGTGCACCCACTGCCACAAGAGGTGGGAGGACATCAGCCGGCTGGCAAAGAACGTGCCAGAGATGACCTTGGGGCTGCTTCCTCGCACTGGGCAGTTGGCACGGCGCAGCATGACACCACTGATGGGCCGCATCTTGGCAGTGACTTATCCTGAGCTGGATGCATGTCTGAAGGAGCATCAGCAGCAAAGCATGGGTGAATATTTGGGAAGGGTGACTCTGGCTGGGAGCGGATGCATGTGTACAGGACCTGTGCCAGCGGTGACCAATGTGATGTTTGTGGAGTGGAGTGGTGCAGTGCAGTGTCATGTAAGTGGCTGCTGTGTTGGGTGCCAGTGTCATGCATTTGCACAAACTGTACTTACAAAGGTGATCCTCCCTGCTGTGCAGTCCCATTGCCGTATGTGTGGTGCTCTTCATGGTCATCCAGCATTGGGGTAGTCTGGGGAATAGATTTAGGAGTGTACAGCAGTGTTCCCAATATGAGTGTGACTACATCTATGTGTACATTGCATGCACCATGAATGTCGAGTCAGAGACATCTGATAACAATGTGCACGAGTCTTGGGGCCCCGAGTACAACATGGTGTTTAGCACGGACTATTTGCCATTGTGGACTGTCATATCGTAATAGTTGTCTGTGTTGTCCCCGCCTGTTCCCTCAAGGTCTGTCAGTGGCAACAAGTGGTGTGCACACATCATGTCTGTAGGTATGGGCAGAGCAAGTTGCGTGTCTGGTAGACTTCAGCCACGGGCAGGGTGTTGTGCTATGTGGCCTTAACTTGGCTCAGTCATGACAGGTGATCAGGGTTACATGCATTGTTGTGGTCTATGTGGAGAGTTGCTGCAATGTGATTGCAGAGTGTGGTGTGCAACAGGTAGATTTGGGCATTTTATGTACTGCATTGATTTAATTGCTTTGTCTTGTTGATGCCACTAACCTGACCCTGCATCTGTCACACATGCAGATTCGCTAGTGGCAAGGAGGGACAGGAGCCGGACACCAGTGGGGGTGAGACTAGCACTACAGCTGCAGAGGAGCCCAGTGACACAGAGCTCACCAGCACATCAGAGGGGGAACAGAGTATGCCTGAGGAATCTGTGCCTTAGGCCCAAAGTACCACATCATCTGATGCCATTGGGGATGCATCTATGTTGGCGGGCACAAGGAATGGAGACTCTGCATCATCTTCTTCCACACAGCGGCCAGTCCCCACCCTCCCATCCACTTCCTCTGGTGCTGCCCGTGTCCTAAAGAGGGGACGAGTTACATTCACACCTGGCACCGCTGCCCCTGCACCTGTCCCCCCTGCTGCCCTCAGTGCTGAGTCTGTTGAGCTACTGTGCCAGCTTTGTGTGGGACAGACAGCCCTCCTCAATGCTTCAGTGACCATGACAAAAAATTAGCCTAGGTGGTTGCCTACATGGAGGGCATACACTCTGACGTGGGTGGGCTGCACCGTACTGTCCAGGCTTTGTCGTCTACAGTGACGTCTACCCTTGAACAGGCACATACTCCCATTCCTGCTCCAGGGCTTTTGTCCAACACCCAGTTAGTGGCCACATCTGATGATAGTGACCACGGTTCACATGCAGCACAGTTACGATACTTTCAAAACAACAGTGGTCCCATGCAAAAAGGAATAAGAGAAAGCAATGAATATAGACACAATGGAAACTATATTGAGTAGTATGACTTGTCCAGCCGGACAGAGGTCAAGAATTTTTACTATACACTTAATAAATCAATAAAATACCTTACATTCTTTAGAGTAGGACAGAAGCCTGTGTCCTAACGCTCACAGATTGGCACGGTGAAGAAGTAGTAAAAGGACAGAGAAAAGTGTTTTAGGTAGAAGTGAGCAATTTCTGTAAATACAACAATGACAGAAATTCAATTTACACCATTATAAGCATAGCACATTCGGTATACATTTTAAATATATGGTGTTTCAACAAGTCGACGGCGTTTCAATATCATTTACATAATCCAAGGGATCATCATCAGGACAAAAAAAATGCCTAAACAGTATGAGCCACAATAGCCTAAGGGGAGAAAGAAAGATAGAGAAATATTTTCAGAAAAAATTCAAAGGACTAGTGTTTTAGAAACAGTGAGGGTGATATCTAGTGAGATTAAAATGCACGAATCGTGAAGTATTCATTCCTCAACATTCAGTAACGGCAAGAATCAAGGGTACTATACACATTAGCGTCAAGTGTCTAGTAAGACAAAGTGAGGGGCGGTGAGGACCAAGGTGAGTAACGTCTAGTCACATGCATAACAGGCTGAAAAGTGGCAGTGACCTAAATGACGGCGTGTCTCGGCAGGGATCGATGGTATAGGACTATGGTTAAAAAGTGAAATTGAATCTAAGAGTTAGCACGATCATGACAAAGCTACCCGGTGGACTATGAATAAAACGATCAACCAGAGTGACTTAAAAATCGGCATGTCCCAGCAGTAAACGAGGATAAAAAGACTACCTGGTGAACTAGAATAAGGCGGTCAAGCAAGGTAAAGGGAAGGCGAGGCTTCATGGCATCTACAGTGAAGGAATCAAACAGTTAACCGCATGGAGCCAGAAATTATTAATCTGCCCGTGAAAGAAAAGGGATTATTTCTTACCAATCACTGTGGCTTGATGCATTGCATCGGCCAGTGCTCGATTATAGAAGAATTGTTACGCACCATGTGGCGAACAATCAGGGCATCATCCTAAAGCGAAATGAGCAATTAAGTACTGTGGAAATACATGCATAAACATAAAATAGCTCGGAGCAGCAACGGAGCTTACCCGTGTTGGACGAAGGAAGCAAAGGGTTAACCAGCAATGGGGTGCAGGTTACGCGGCAGCAATTAGTTTGGTCGCGTTTCCACGAGCCTGGTAGGGAGTAATACAGAAAGGCAGATGGGGTCAGTATTCCATGCGTGAGAGGAAAACACTGAGCAGTTTAACTGGCGTCTAAAACACTTACCGATAAGTCAGGCTTTGTGTGTATTCCCCGGCAGTAGCGGTTGCAAACCGGGAACCAGGAAGTTAAACAGGAACCCAGTTAAGGAAGGGTGGGCTCTGATTGGAAGATGGAGAACCAATCAAGGGGGCAAAAATAGGTGTAGGACAAGACGGGGGCCATCTTGGGTGAGAGAGGGCATGCACAGAATTCATGCATCAGCGCAGTGCAGAATAAGAGCAGGGGAATAATGAAGAAACTAAGGAAATAAGGAAAATAAGAAAATAAGAAATTACTGATATCTCAGACATAAGTGACCCAGATTACATTAAGCTAGTCCAATCCTCTTGCAGGTTAAGACCAGAGTTCAGACTGTCAGTTCTCAGAATCCATTTGAGTTCCTCTTTATTCAGCATTTTGGACAAGTCACCACCTCTTGCAGGTAGAATTACCTGGCTGATCACGGTCCATTTGATTTCATTCTCCGAATGTCCTTTTTCAACAAAGTGTTCAACGAGGGGAGCATTTGCGGTTTTACACCTGATTTGGCTCCGATGTTGGGAAATCTTAGTTTAATCTTTTGTTTCGTTTGTCCCACGTAGATCATGTCACATGGGCACAGAATTGCATAGATTAGATTACAACTATTACAGTTTGTGAAAGTTTTAAGTACATTACTGGTGTCTTTGAAAACA
Source organism: Lissotriton vulgaris (assembly GCF_964263255.1). Classification (NCBI taxonomy): domain Eukaryota; kingdom Metazoa; phylum Chordata; class Amphibia; order Caudata; family Salamandridae; genus Lissotriton; species Lissotriton vulgaris. Next base: position 680,326 of record NW_028251774.1, on the reverse strand, counting down.
AATTCCTTACTTTCAATGCAAAAATCACACACCACACAAGAGCCACATTTGGAGTGACCCCTCAAAGGAGGGAGTAACCATAAGTCATTCAGGGTAGTATTGGCAGTTTTAGGGAGTGGGAGAAGGACATTCGGAGAATGAAATCAAATGGACCGTGATCAGCCAGGTAATTCTACCTGCAAGAGGTGGTGACTTGTCCAAAATGCTGAATAAAGAGGAACTCAAATGGATTCTGAGAACTGACAGTCTGAACTCTGGTCTTAACCTGCAAGAGGATTGGACTAGCTTAATGTAATGTGGGTCACTTATGTCTGAGATATCAGTATTTTCTTATTTTCTTATTTTCCTTATTTCCTTAGTTTCTTCATTATTCCCCTGCTCTTATTCTGCACTGCGCCGATGCATGAATTCTGTACATGCCCTCACTCACCCAAGATGGCCCCGTCTTGTCCTACACCTTTTTTTGTCCCCTTGATTGGTTCTCCATCTTCCAATCAAAGCCCACCCTTCCTTAACTGGGTTCCTGTTTAACTTCCTGGTTCCCGGTTTGCAACCGCTACTGCCGGGGAATACACACGAAGCCTGACTTATCGGTAAGTGTTTTAGACGCCAGTTAAACTGCTCAGTGTTTTCCTCTCACGCATGGAATACTGACCCCCGTCTGCCTTTCTGTATTACTCCCTACCAGGCTCGTGGAAACGCGACCAAACTAATTGCTGGTGCGTAACCTGCACCCCATTGCGGGTTAACCCTTTGCTTCCTTCGTCCAACACGGGTGAGCTCCGTTGCTGCTCCGAGCTATTTTATGTTTATGCATGTATTTCCACGGTACTTAATTGCTCATTTCACTTTAGGATGATGCCCTGATTGTTCGCCACATGGTGCGTAACAATTCTTCTATAATCGAGCCCTGGCCGATGCAATGCATCAAGCCACAGTGATTGGTAAGAAATAATCCCTTTTCTTTCACGGGCAGATTAATAATTTCTGGCTCCATGCGGTTAACTGTTTGATTCCTTCACCGTAGATGCCGTGACGCCTCGCCTTCCCTTTACCTTGCTTGACTGCCTTATTCTAGTTCACCAGGTAGTCTTTTTATCATCGTTTTCTGCTGGGACATGACGATTTTTAAGTCACTTTGGTTGATCGTTTTATTCATAGTCCACCGGGTAGCTTTGTCATGATCATGCTAACTCTTAGATTCAATTTCACTCTTTAACCATAGTCCTATACCATCGATCCCTGCCGAGACACGCCGTCATTTAGGTCACTGCCACTTTTCAGCCTGTTATGCATGTGACTAGACGTTACTCACCTTGGTCCTCACCGCCCCTCACTTTGTCTTACTAGACACTTGACGCTAATGTGTTTAGTACCCTTGGATTCTTGCCGATACTGAATGTTGAGGAATGAATACTTCACGATTCGTGCATTTTAATCTCACGCTCACTAGATATAACCCTCACTGTTTCTAAAACGCTAGTCCTTTGAATTTTTTCTGAAAATATTTCTCTATCTTTGTTTCTCCCCTTAGGCTATTGTGGCTCATACTGTTTGGGCATATTTTTTGTCCTAATGATGATCCCTTGGATTATGTAAATGGGATCGAAACGCCGTCGACTTATTGAAACACCATATATTTAAAATGTATACCGAATGTGCTATGCTTACAATGGTGTAAATTGAATTTCTGTCATTGTTGTATTTACAGAAATCGCTCACTTCTGCCTAAAACACTTTTCTCTGTCCTTTTACTACTTCTTCACCGTGCCAATCTGTAAGCGTTAGGGCACAGGCTTGTGTCCTACTCTAAAGAATGTAAGGTATTTTATTGATTTATTAAGTGTATAGTAAAAATTCTTGACCTCTGTCCGGCTGGACAAGTCATATTACTCAATATAGTTTCCATTGTGTCTATATTCATTGCTTTCTCGTATTCCTTTTTGCATGGGACCACTGTTGTTTTGAAAATATGTTCCCCGAGGTCCTGTGCCGACTCGTATGGGTGCCCTTGTTGTTCTGGATATACAGTCACGATACAGCACAAGGTGCACCCAGCAGAAACAACCCAAACGCTCCTGCCCGCAGACACCCTCCCCACCGAAGAGCAAAGCCAGCCCAGTAAGCAAAGACAAGAGCCCCTCAGGGAAAAGCAAGGCCCACAAAGCAAAGAAGCAGACCTCAGGCTCAAATGCCTCAGAGGCATCCCCAGCTAAGGACTCTCCTGTCCCTAAAACTTCCCGCAAAGCAAGGCATGCCATTTCTGTGCCCACTGTGGAGGTGCTGTATGGCAAGTGTACATCTGGGAAGGGCTCTGGGCCACATTCCCCCACCACATCGACTCCCATTCCAAGCCCAGTGAAGCAGGTGAAGGAGGGCACTGTAAGGGGTACACCTGGCAAACTGGGGAAGGAGGGCACTGTAGGGGTACACCTGGCAGACAGGGGAAGGAGGTCCAGAGGCGTAGCCAAACAAAGCGCTCCGCAGGATCCAGCAGGTCACCGGAGGGGGTGCCAGTGTCTGCACCTGATGCGGCTCTGTTGATGTGTGTGCCTGTTGTGTCTACACCAGTTCCCAGCGACCCTAGTACAGGGAAGGTATTTCGCATTCCTAAGAAGTGGAAAGGCACCCCTCAAACCTCTCCCACCCACACTGTGTCTCAGGTCTGGATGACTCCACCGCCACGTGCCACTACACCACCTGATCCAAGCAGCCCTCCAACTTGCCAAGCCACTGATAGCCTTACCTCACCTGGGCCACTCTCTCCTCAGGCAGGTGCTCCTAATGTCCCGACACACAGCCAGCACCCAGTCCGCCTGACAGCCAAGTGTGAGTGCTAATCTCCCTCACACACCCGTCTCTCTCACTGGTGGGCCTGTTCTGGCCATTGTTACCCCCCTGACTGTGTTGCTGCCCATGAAGGTTACAGTCGCACACACTTCCTGTGCAGATTCTCATGTCCTCGCTCTGCACTTTGCCATTACCCACTGGCCTTTGTGTTCTGCCCTTGCCTGTGCAGATTCTCATGTGCTCGCTCTGCACTTTGCCATGCCCACTGGCCTTTGTGTTCTGCCCTTGCCTGTGCAGATTCTCGTGTCCTTGCTCTGCACTTTGCCATGCCCACAGGCCCTGTTGCTCTGCTGCGTTGGACTCCTCCCTGTGCCGCCTCTTATGTACTTGCTGTGGACATTGCCCTGGACACTGTCCCTGTTGCTCTGCTGTGTTGGCCTATTCCCTGTGCAGCCTCTCATGTACTTGCTGTGAACATTGCCCTGGACACTGGCCCTGTTGCTCTGCTGTGTTGGCCTATTCCCTGTGCAGCCTCTCATGTACTTGCTGTGGACATTGCCCTGGACACTGGCCCTGTTGCTCTGCTGTGTTGGCCTATTCCCTGTGCAGCCTCTCATGTACTTGCTGTGGACATTGCCCTGGGCACTGGCCCTGTTCGTCTGCTGGGTTGGCCTATTCCCTGTGCAGCCTCTCATGTACTTGCTGTGAATATTGCCCAGGACACTGGCCCGGTTGCTCTGCTGTGTTGGACTCCTCCCTGTGCAGCCTCTCATGTACTTGCTGTGGACATTGCCCTGGACACTGGCCCTGTTCTTCTGCTGGGTTGGCCTATTCCCTGTGCAGCCTCTCATGTACTTGCTGTGAACATTGCCCTGGACACTGGCCCTGTTGCTCTGCTGTATTGGACTTCTCCCTGTGCAGCCCCTCATGTACTTGCTGTGAACATTGCCCTGGACACTGGCCCTGTTGCTCTGCTGTGTTGGCCTATTTCCTGTGTAGCCTCTCATGTACTTGCTGTGGACATTGCCCTGAACACTGGCCCTGTTCTTCTGCTGGGTTGGCCTATTCCCTGTGCAGCCTCTCATGTACTTGATGTGAATATTGCCTTGGACACTGGCCCTGTTGCTCTGCTGTGTTAGACTCCTCCCTGTGCAGCCTCTCATGTACTTGCTGTGAATATTGCCCAGGACACTGGCCCGGTTGCTCTGCTGTGTTGGACTCCTCCCTGTGCAGCCTCTCATGTACTTGCTGTGGACATTGCCCTGAACACTGGCCCTGTTCGTCTGCTGGGTTGGCCTATTCCCTGTGCAGCCTCTCATGTACTTGCTGTGAATATTGCCCAGGACACTGGCCCGGTTGCTCTGCTGTGTTGGACTCCTCCCTGTGCAGCCTCTCATGTACTTGCTGTGGACATTGCCCTGGACGCTGGCCCTGTTCTTCTGCTGGGTTGGCCTATTCCCTGTGCAGCCTCTCATGTACTTGCTGTGAACATTGCCCTGGACACTGGCCCTGTTGCTCTGCTGTATTGGACTTCTCCCTGTGCAGCCCCTCATGTACTTGCTGTGGACATTGCCCTGGGCACTGGCCCTGTTCATCTGCTGGGTTGGCCTATTCCCTGTGCAGCCTCTCATGTACTTGCTGTGAATATTGCCCAGGACACTGGCCCGGTTGCTCTGCTGTGTTGGACTCCTCCCTGTGCAGCCTCTCATGTACTGGCTGTGGACATTGCCCTGGACACTGGCCCTGTTCTTCTGCTGGGTTGGCCTATTCCCTGTGCAGCCTCTCATGTACTTGCTGTGAACATTGCCCTGGACACTGGCCCTGTTGCTCTGCTGTATTGGACTTCTCCCTGTGCAGCCCCTCATGTACTTGCTGTGAACATTGCCCTGGACACTGGCCCTGTTGCTCTGCTGTGTTGGCCTATTCCCTGTGCAGCCTCTCATGTACTTGCTGTGGACATTGCCCTGGACACTGGCCCTGTTCTTCTGCTGGGTTGGCCTATTCCCTGTGCAGCCTCTCATGTACTTGCTGTGAATATTGCCTTGGACACTGGCCCTGTTGCTCTGCTGTGTTGGACTCCTCCCTGTGCAGCCTCTCATGTACTTGCTGTGAATATTGCCCAGGACACTGGCCCGGTTGCTCTGCTGTGTTGGCCTATTCCCTGTGCAGCCTCTCATGTACTTGCTGTGGACATTGCCCTGGACACTGGCCCTGTTCGTCTGCTGGGTTGGCCTATTCCCTGTGCAGCCTCTCATGTACTTGCTGTGAATATTGCCCAGGACACTGGCCCGGTTGCTCTGCTGTGTTGGACTCCTCCCTGTGCAGCCTCTCATGTACTTGCTGTGGACATTGCCCTGGACGCTGGCCCTGTTCTTCTGCTGGGTTGGCCTATTCCCTGTGCAGCCTCTCATGTACTTGCTGTGAACATTGCCCTGGACACTGGCCCTGTTGCTCTGCTGTATTGGACTTCTCCCTGTGCAGCCCCTCATGTACTTGCTGTGAACATTGCCCTGGACACTGGCCCTGTTGCTCTGCTGTGTTGGCCTATTTCCTGTGTAGCCTCTCATGTACTTGCTGTGGACATTGCCCTGGACACTGGCCCTGTTCTTCTGCTGGGTTGGCCTATTCCCTGTGCAGCCTCTCATGTACTTGCTGTGAATATTGCCTTGGACACTGGCCCTGTTGCTCTGCTGTGTTGGACTCCTCCCTGTGCAGCCTCTCATGTACTTGCTGTGGACATTGCCCTGAACACTGGCCCTGTTGCTCTGCTGGGTTGGCCTATTCCCTGTGCAGCCTCTCATGTACTTGCTGTGGACATTGCCCTGAACACTGGCCCTGTTGCTCTGCTGTGTTGGCCTATTACCTCTGCTGCCTCTCATGTACTGGACACTGGACCTGTTGCTCTGCTGTGTTGGCCGATTCCCAGTGCGGACTCTCATGTACTTGCTGTGGACATTACCCAGGACACTGGCCCTGTTGCTCTGCTGTGTTGGCCTATTCCCTGTGCGGCCTCTCATGTACTTGCTGTGAACATTGCCCTGGACACTGGCCCTGTTGCTCTGCTGTGTTGACCTATTCCCTGTGCGGTCTCTCATGTACTTGCTGTGAACTTTACCCTGGACACTGGCCCTGTTGCTCTGCTGTGTTGGCCTTTTCCCTGTGAGGCTTCTCATGTACTTGCTGTGAACATTGCCCTGGACACTGGCCCTGTTGCTCTGCTGTGTTGGCCTATTCCCCGTGCAACCTCTCATGTACTTGCGTTGCACCCTGTACTGGCCACTGCCCTTCAAGTTTTTCCCTTGCCTGGGAAGATAAACATGTAAATGCTGTGCATTTAGTGCCTTGCACTTCTCTGCTGTTGGTGCCTATCTATGCAACATGTGAATAAAGACAGTTACTCCTGTTGTCTGTTTTGTCAGTGTCGTTACTGAATAAAGTTCTTTTTGTGTGTGCATGTGTTTGGCTGTGCCCCATGCTCTATGTGGCACTTCAACATTGCAAAGGTCTTTGCTCGCCTACTCTTTTTTTCACAGGGGTGACAGTGACTTCAGTGCTTCCTGACACTGATACTTGTGGCATCTGTGGTGTCAGTCTAACCTGTGTTGCAGTTCTCATGTTCCATGTTTTCAATGGTTGGCTACATTGTTCCACCATTGTGTGCTGGCCAGTGCTAGGTTAGAATAGATTCCACCATTGTGTCCCAGATCTGTGCATCTGTTGTGGTTGTGTTGGATGTTTGTGTGTTGGCAGTGTTTTTGCTTCACTTCCTGGGTGTGCTGTTGTGTCACTCATGTCTGTGTGTGAGTGGTATGCTTGATGTGCACAGCATTGCTTGTTGTGAGTTCAGTGCTTTGTATGTGTGGCCTTGACATTGCCTGATGTGCATCCCCTGATGTCCTTCAGTGTTTGTTCAGTTTGTTTGGCCTGTGCATCTGTAGTTGTGTTGATGTGGCTGTGTTGTTCTGTGATGGTACACTTCTTGTGTGATTTTTGGTATGTTGTGTGCGCTTTGTACCTGAGTGGTGAGGTTGTGCACTCCTGTTGTGTCTGTGCTCCCATTGCCTTGCCACAGTTTTGATGACAGGGTATGTCTGTTTTTGTTGTGGTTCTGTGAGTGTTTCATTTGGGTTATGTGTTTGTGTGCTGTTTTTATGCAGACATTTGGTGTGGCACCCCTGTGTGTGATGGTTGTGGCTACGCCCAGGGTGTGTGTTTGTATTTGTGTGTATGGACTGGCAAGTATTGGCAGCCTTCTGTGTGTGCGGCACTGGTGGTGTATGCTGCTGTTGTGATGGGTGTGTCTGAGTACATTGCTCCTGGTGTTTGTCAGTTATGAGTATGTATATGGGCCCTGTGTGTTGTGCTACTGGTGTACTCCTGTGAGGTGGTTGTATGCAAGTGTGGCTGTTCCCAGTTTGACTTCCAGGCCGTCCTTTGTTCCTTGTGCCTTTGGCTGGTATGCCTTGCTGTCTCCCTGTGTTGTTGCCCTGTGGTGCCTGTGGTTTGGCTTCACTGACTGTACCAGCCATGTGTGGTTTGATGGTCTGAGGGGGGTGTTGTGTGTTCCTTGTCTTGCATGTGATGTGCACATGCTTGTTGTGTGTCTCCATGGCCTTCCATCTGTGTACATCCCACTTTGGCTTGCTGATTTGTTGTGCTCATTTGCTGTTAGCATTTTTGGTCTCTGTGTGTCACTGTGTGGTATGTATGTGTGACTGTGCAGGCTGTATGTCCATGTGTATGTTTGTTCCTTGTAGGTGATCATTTGGTGCTTGTACTCATGTATTTGTTCATGTGTGTGGTGGTGTTGTTGTGTGTGGGTTTCCCTGGCACTGTGCTGTGTGTTGTGTATTCCTGTGCAGACACTCCTGCAGTGTCTGTCTCCCTGGTTGTTTGTTGTGTGGTGCAGGGTGTGGATTCAGCTGACTTGTTGTTGTGCACAGGATGGGCATTTGGCCTGTGCCTTCATGGGGTGTGCTGATGTGTGTTGGGAGGAGGTGTGTCCCTGAGGGCTTGGTGCCCTGCCCATGCCTTGTATTGGCCCTGCCTTCTGTTTTGTGCACATGTAATCCCTTGTATTTACCGCTGCGGTGACGTGACCGGGACGTTGGTGCATGATCGCGGACGATGTGTGTCCAGAATGCAGAGGGGTGACTTTGTGGCAGGTGGGTCATGTGTGGTTGACCTTGTGGATGTGTTACTGCCCCAGCAGGGTGACTATTGTGGATTTGGACCCTGTGTCAGCCTGTGTGTCGTGTGTTGTATTTGTGTAGTTGCGTACCTGTGGCAGCGTCCGCGGCGGTCCATGAGTTGATAGTGGTGAAACAGGTACAGCACCGGGAACACATGTAGAGCTGGGTCCATGGCGGTCGGGACCGGGTGGAAGGGACCGGGACTCTGGTTTCGCACCCCGCTGTCGAGCTTCCGTCGTCTCTGATTGTACGGCGTCTCTGCTGCGGTGCGTCTGCTTGTTTGGGGCATCCTAATTTGTGAAGCGGGGCGGGCGTCATTCCGCACGGCGGTGAGTCTCCATTGGCTCCCACCGCCGCGGGGCGGGAACACTTTGATGGCGGTAAGCGTCGCTCCGCGATGGACGGGAATTGACCTATGTTTGGCAATACTAATATGGCGGACGTGTTTGCCGCTGCTCGCGGGCGGAAAAAATAGTTTTTCCGCACTGCCTGCACCGCGGTGGTGCCACCGCCCGACATCCTAATGGACCCCATTGCAAAAATATAGTTGTTTAAATATTGATGTTTTAATTAGTGTTATGTATTTTAAAAGTATGTGAAGTATTGCTTTTGTTTTTTAATATATGTGTATATTTTTTAGTAGTTATAAATTTTATTTTAATTACATTTTGTGTTTTTTAGTTCTGTAGCGAGTTGTGGGCTTATAGGGGAATAGGGCCGGAAGTAATTTAATCCTAATGTATTTATTAATATGTTTTATTTATTAATATTCATTTATTTACATGGTATAGTGCTACTTATTACTTATTTATTAATTGCTTATTAATTGATAATAATTAATTTGTAATTATGTTAATTGTGTAATCTTTTCGGAGCGGGCTGTATGTTTATAGGGGAATAGAGTGGGAAGTAATTTAATTATAATAAATGTATTCATAGTTTTTTATTTATTAATATTTATTTAATGTATATTTTATAGTGTTAATTGTCGGGATTAATTTATTATTGCTTATTTATTAAATGATTGTTAATTATTATTAATTAAATAATTGGTAATTAATTATATTAATGTTGTTATTTTATTAGGAGCTGGTGGTGGGGTTTATAGGGGAATAGGGTGGAAAGTAGTTTATTTATAATTAATTAATAATTATTTGTTAATTAATGTTAATTAATTAATTAAAATGTAAATATGGCAATTGTGTAATTAATTTTAGATGTGAGTTGTAGTTTATAGTGGTAAAGGGTGGGAAGTAATATATTTTCAATTAATTAGTAAGTTGTTGTTAATTGATATTAATTTATTAATGTTAAGTTAGTTACCAAAATTGTGTAATGCTTTTTAGGTGTGGGTTGTGGTGTTTATTGGGGTAGAGGGTGGAAAGTTATTTATGTTTACTTAATTAATAATTAGTTGGTCATTAATATTAATTCATCAATTCATAAATATTTATGGTAATTGTTTATTTTTATTTTGTGTGTGGATTTCGGTTTTATAGGGCTAATGTTTGGGGAGTAAATTAATTTGTATCTGTTTTTTTTTTTCAAAACCAAAATTTGTATCTGTTTTAATTTGTTTTTTAATTAATTATATTTCTTTAACTGATACTTAATTATGTTGATTATGGAGGTAATTTTTTTTAATTTAGATGTGTGTTGGGAATTTTGTGGTGTTATAGGGTAGGAAATAAAAAAGATTATATTTATGTAATAATTAATGTTTTTGATTATAAATACTTTCTATTGAAAATAGTTATTTGTTTGTAAATAATTTTGATTAAAAAAAATCTTTCTAGGTATTTGTTAGATCTTTTTAACATTATAATATGTCTTATTTTGTACATTTTTTATATTTTTATATATGTTTTCTTTTTTTGTTTTTTGAAATATTTTGTGTTGTAGTTGATATTTTGTTTGTTTTTAATTTTGAACTGACTCCAATGGGAATATTAATGTGCTATTCAACACTTTCTCTACTGTTGCACTCACTGGAGTGGGAATAGTATTTTTTACCCCTTCGATATCCAACACTTTCCCTACTGTTGCACTCACTGGAGTGGAAATAGTTATTTTTACCTCTGCGCTATGCAACATTTTCCCCACTGTTGCACTCACTGGAGTGGGAATATTAAGTTTTACCCCTCCGCTATCTAACACTTTTCCTACTGTTGCACTCATTGGAGTGGGAATAGTAATTATTACCCCTCCGCTATCCAACATTTCCTCTACTGTTGCACTCACGGGAGTGGAAATAGTAAGTTTCACCCCTCCGCTATTCAACACTTTCCCTACTGTTGCACTCACTGGAGTGGAAATAGTAAGTTTCACCCCTCCGCTATTCAACACTTTCCCTACTGTTGCACTCACTGGAGTGGGAATATTAATATTACCCCTCCGCTATTCAACACTTTCTGTACAGTTGCACTCACTGGATTGGTAATAGTAATATTTTACCCCTCCGCTATCCAACACTATCCATACTGTTGCACTCACTGGTATGGGAATAATAATTGTTACCTCTCTGCTACCCAATACTTTCCCTACTGTTGCACTGACTGGAGTGGGAATAGTATTTTTTATCCTGCCGCTATCCAACACATTCCCTACTATTGCACTGAATGGAGTGAAAAATGTAAGTTTAAAGACTATTAAATATTGTAATGTTTTTATTTATAATAAAAAAAAAAAATTCGATTTTATCTTATAGGTGTATGTATGTATCCGTGTGTGTGTGTGTGTGTGTATATATATATATATATATATATATATATATATATATATATATATATATATATATATATATATTTATTTGTATATTTTTATATATTTATCAAATTTAAAAATACATTAAAATGAATAGTTATTAGTTTTTAAGTAAATATGTAGTACATTTTATATATGTGTGTATATATTTTTTCAATTACATTTATTTCTTATATTTGTTAAAATGTATATTAAATCCCCCAAAAAATTTTAAAGTTAATTTTATTATTTACTATATTTAACATTATTTTTACCAAATATAACAAAATCGATATTTTGTACATCAATATTTTTTTCTCAATATTTTTATACTTACCATTATAAATATAGGATGTCGATATTTTTTACATCAATATTTATGACTCGATATTTGTGTATGGGGATATATTGGATGTTGATATTCTATCAGTGAACCCTGATGAGGTGCACCCAATGAACCCTGATGAGATGCACCCAATGCCCAGACAGGTAAAAAGTCCAAAATAAGGAAGTAATACTATCAGAAAATGTGCCTCATTACTCTGCATAACTTACCTTTTCTTGGCGCATAATTTACTCTCCCATGCTGTATAATTTAGGCACCGGTTGCACCACCCAAGAGCTGGCCCTGCAATCGAATCACCCAGAAACCACTTAGGGGGTCATTAGGATGGCGGGCGGACATCCTATCGGTGATTGGGATCGCCCGCCATAAGGGTGAGGTCCCGTGGGGGGTATTAGGATGCGCCCGCCACTGTGTCGGGCGCATCCTGCATTTTTAGCATTGTGGCGGACGGTGCTTTCAGCACCGCCCGCCACAATGCTAAAAATGCACGTATGCATTTGCATACACAAAGCGGCAGGCACCGCGCGGTGCCTGCTGCTTTGTTTATGCAAATGCAGGGGGGTACCACAGGTACCCCCCGTGTGCACCACCCACCTCTCTTTCACTCTGGGGGCCCACAGGGGGCCCCCGAAGTGAAGAACCCATGCCTTTCCGTGGCGGCATCTCCGCCACGGAAAGGCATCTAAAGAAGCCCATGTTAATATGGATGGCGGTGTCTGATAGACACCGCCACCATATTAAACCTTTTCTGCCCGGTCGCAAGCGGAAAATCGGCAGACGGTCTTTCCTAATGGGCCCCTTAATTTGAAGGGGCAAATAAAGGGTTTTCTAAATACCAATACAGTACAATACAATGCATTCCGTAGTTTTTGTGGTACCCCATTTACAGTTATAACCTGCCATAACTTGGAACGGGGTTCGGTCGCATTCATATACTTTGCAATACAAGTATGCATTTCGAGCAGAATGCATGCCTGCATTGCTGAAAGTAGGGGTGCACTTCATCCCTGTACCCTGTGGCCGGCACGCCAAGTTGCCTGCCACCGGGTGCAGGGATTCGCGGAGGGGTACCATAGGTGCCCTCAGGCTGCCATCCGGCAGCCTCACCCCCATGGGGGCCCTGCTGGGGGCCCCCAGAGACAGCTTCCGACTGCCTTTTCATGCCGGACACACGGGCACGAAAAGGCAGTTAAAAGCTGCCATCGTACTCCTTTGGTCGTAAAGAGGCGACCGGGGGAGTACTGAGGGAATACCGGACTGCGGATCAGGCTCTCCGAGCATGCCGTCTGCAATCCAGAAATCCGAGCCAGATTCCTTTCCGACCGAGCCCATCGGAATGGCTTGGTTGGAAAGGAATCCGGCCGGCACAGATTGATTCAGTCAGAAGGGCTACGAACATGGTTTGAAGCCCTTCAAGCCTAAATCGGAATCGGCCCCTAAGAGACAAGATGTTCCATATGGAGAACATTAAGTCCAGGCAGAGTATGAAATGTGCTGAAGGCCTGGAAATGGGAGTATTGTTACTCAAGCAATATAATCCAAGGTAGTTAGTAGACTCAGAGGGTCACAAGGTGAAGCCAAGAGCCCTGCTCCACACCAGTCTGTAACTTCTTGGGAGTCCCCTTGAATAATATAGCCATTGAAAATCAGATACTTAAAATTTGGAGTAAAATCACAAAATTGTTTTGTTAGATAATGGATTTTTCATGCTACTACCCAGGTAGAAGTTAAAAGATGAATATCCGTTGAAATGGTTTAGTGTTAAGGCACCGCCATTTTGCTTTATTGAAATACATAATAGTGAATGAGCGTTTAGACAAAATATCGGATTAAAAATATTGGCTAGCAGAAATATCGAAAAATAAATATCCTTATACACAGTTATGTAATATAATTTTAAATATTGTCAATATTTCATCATCTTTTTCCATATAATAGTGGTAAAAATATGGTTCTTTATTTATTTGAAAGTGTTTTAGTTGCTGAATTAATTTTATGTGTTACTATTATTCATGTGAAGGTTATTTTTTTTAAACTATACCTTGTAATTTTAAGTGATTTCGTTTTTTTATTTAATTGTTCTAGTAATTTATAGTGCTGTAGCGTGTTGTTTGGTTTGTAAGGGGATAGGGTGGGTGGTAAATTATGTGATCATTTAATAAAAATAAATTATTAATTGTTAAATAAATATTTAATTGATTTCAATTATGTAATTTATGGAATACTTATTGATTTTACATATATTGTAGTTTCAGGCTGCTAGGTTTGTAAGGGGTCTACGTTGGGAAGCTAAGCAACAATTAATTAATAATGGAATAATTTTTAATTAATTATTTAATACATTTTTAACTACGTTCAAGATGGATTACTGAATTACTGTACTAATATTGTAGTTGCAGGGTGCTAGGTTCCTAGTGGTATAGGGTGGTTAGTTATTTAACTAATAACTAATTATTATTCAGAATTAAATTATGTAATTGAATTTTAAATATCTAAATTATGGACTGCTTAATTATTTTAGTTGTGTACTGCTAGGTTTGTAGGTGTCTTGGCTGGAAAGGTAAAACGTAATATTTAATTTACAATAATTGTAAATTATTAAATATATAAAATGATTTAAAACATATAAATTATGGGATACTTATTTTTAAAGTTATATATTAGGTGCGAATGCTAGGTTTCTAGAGGTGTAGAGTAGGAAGTTAGTTAATAATTGAATGGAAAATATTTATTAATTGACTAATTGAGTATCAATTATTTTAAAATGAATAGTAAGTATGTATTATATTACATTTTTTATTCTGTATTACATTATATATATATATATATATATATATATATATATATATATATATATATATATATATATATATATATATATATATATATATATATATATATATATATATATGTATATATTTCTTTCTTTATTTTAATTTGGCCCCATGCACTGCTTATGACCTCACATATTACATCACTGACCATGTCCCCTTTGTCTGACTGGCGTATGGCTACTACAACTTTTCTCATTTTAAATTTGTCTAAGACTTGATGGTACACATTTTTTACTTTATACCTCTGACTTGATTTAACTGATAAATACGTAGTCACTAAATATATATATCCAAAACAAGAAGCAGGGTCCTGCTGGGATTCTTCCTCCCAAGTCAGGTGGCGCACGAGTATAGGCGGACTGCAAAAGCTGATTTAGTTTTGTAAATCCAAAGTAATGCTTCAAAGCAAAAAACTGCGCACTCAGGTATCCGATTTCAGCATGAAAGGTTTATTTTCAGTTACCACGCTACGCGTTTCGACACACAATGTGTCTTGATCACACGTGAACCACCATGAACAGTAAGGCTAGTTATGCTCAAAACAAAGGTAAACATGGAAGAGGTGACTCAACATGGTAAACAGAACATTTCATCACTCGAATGTACCGCCATTTTGTAACGGGGTATTTCTGAAACAAGTTATATTACATCTACTGCTTATTCGAATAAGATGTAGTAACACCCTGCTGTGGTTCATAACAATTGATTATATGACACAACAGAACGAAATGCTGAGTTGATACTATCTAATCATACAGTTGGAGATCAGAAATATCTCAGTTTTACCCAACATCGAGGCGGTGAATTATCATGGTATATAAAAGTGTAAAGACTGTAAAAAACATTTCACCAATATTTTCTGAAAAGAGATCATTCCAACGCTTTCCATCTTACATGTCAGAGCATCCTGATGTGAACCTGCATAGTACCACACACAAGTGTTAAAGGATGCATGCAGGGATTAAATATATATCTGCGTTATCGGACATCTCTCTATGACTTTCATACGGTCTAGTGCCTGTAGTCCTAGCGAGTGTATTTGTGCCTCAGCCGGCACCATCAAAAGATATTCAATTCATTCGGTCTAGTGCCAAAGAACTGTGACTACATGTGTCTTTATCATCATGCATTATTCAATTAACCATTTCCAGTTGTCAGAGCATATACAAGACCATACCGACAGGTAAGGAGTGCACATCTAAGTGAGAGGAAAGTTAAACTTTCGTACAGGTGAAGGTGTCTTTCATTCAATATAAAAGGAGAGGGAAAGGTCCAAAGACCGTGAAGTGACTGTGACGGACGAAAGTTCGTGTTCCCAATTTACCTACAAAAAACACATAAACATACAGTTAAAATCTCTTCAATAAAATCTTACTTATAAAGAGTTATAACAGTTTTATAGTTTCAGAAGCACATATGAGCATAATATAATCCGCTAGATTATGAACCTTGTGATATTGCATATAAGTTCGATGAAGACAGGACCAATTACTGTAGGGGTATTATGGAATGCATTACTCCTCATGAAGGTGAGGGGCCAGCTCCTCATCAAGGTTGTGTCCCCTGGGAAATTTCGTTTCGAGCTCCATTATCCATTTTGACTCTTTCTTTCTAAGGGCCAATTCTCGGTTACCACCCCTTCTTCCTATATTTACCTGTTCGATGGCATAGTATTTAAAGAGGGAGTTATTGGATTGGTGGAACTCTTTGAAATGACACGCAATGGGGTATCTCTCATCAGCATGTGTGATTGCTCTGAGATGTTCCTGTACGCGTTTTTTGGCCATACAAGTCGTGCTGCCCACGTATCGGAGTTTGCAAGGGCACTCCAAAACGTAGACAACAAAACTGGTGTTGCAAGTCAGAAATTGTTTGATTGCCCTTTGTTCCTTTCTACCAGGGATATCAATGTTTTTCACCATCACACTAGATTTACAGGCCTTGCAGTGGCCGCATGGGTAGAAGCCTTTAAGGCCCTGTATATGTTGTCTCTTTTCTGTGATGTCTCCCTTTACTAGGATGTCCCGTAGGTTTCTACCTCTTTTGTAACTGATTTGGGGTCTATCGTTAAGGAGGGGACCTACTACGTTGTCAGACTTCAGGATATTCCAGTTGTCAGCAAGTATTTTATGAATTTTTCTGGATTTACAATTGAAGGTGGTTATAAACCGAGTCTCATTATCAGGGTCCTTGTCTTGTTCTTTTTGTTTAAGGGCTTCAGTTCTCTCGACTTGTGTTATTTTGAGAACTGCTTTAGACAAAACATCCTCTGGGTAGCCTCTTTCCCTGAACCTTTCTAGCATCTTTTCTTGTTCAATGGCAAAGCCCTCGTTGTTGCTACAGTTTCTCCTTGCCCTCAAAAGCTCTCCGTAGGGAATACTCCATTTAAGGGAGTAGGGGTGAGCACTGAGGGCATGGAGCAGGCTATTACCGGCAGTGTCCTTTCTATGGAGTTTGGACACAAGTCCACCATTAACCACCCTGATTTCAGTATCCAGAAACTCAACGCCTACAGGGCTGATGTTGTAGGTCAAGTGGATATTGTAATTATTGTTGTTGAGTTTCTCGATAAATCAGATGGCTTCCTCTTCCGTGCCCTGCCAGATGAGGAACAGATCGTCAATATATCTGATCCAAGTAGTTACCTGTGCTAGTTCCTTCCTGAGGGTAGCATCGCCCCTAATTTCCTCTTCCCATTTACCTAGGAAGAGGTTTGCGAAGCTGGGAGCAAATGCTGAACCCATGGCCGCGCCACGTATTTGTTTATACATGACGCCGTCAAACATGAAGATATTGTTCCTGAGGCATATTTTCATCATTTCGATGAGCATGCAAGTATGGTCAAGGAAACACATATCCCTGTTTTTGAGGAAATGGAGACTTGCTTCCAAGCCCTGTACATGATCAATGATCGTGTACAGGGCATTGACATCCATAGTAATGAGTAGAGAGCCCTCTACCCATTGCAGACCGTTTATTTTGTTCAAAAAGTCTGTGGTATCCCTAATATATGCAGGAAGTCCACAGACGAATTCTCTCAAGAAATGGTCAATATATTGGGACAGATTTTCATTTACACTGCCTATAGAGGAAATGATGGGCCTACCTGGGGGGACCCTGGCATCTTTGTGAACCTTTGGTAGAAGGTAGAAAATGGGCAATTTGGGATAATCTTTTTTGAGGAAACAGAATTCTTGCCATGACAAAAGGCCCTCATTGCGCCACTCGTTCAGTTTCTCCCAAGTTACAAGTACACTTTCACTGTAGTTAGTCATAGTACATTTCATATAAAAGTTACTGGTTTCTAATTGTCTTAATGCCTCTTTTATATACATATCTTTACCCCACAAGACAGTATTTCCACCTTTATCCGATGGTCTCAAAACAATGTTTTTATCCTCAGCAAGTTCGAAAAGGAATTTCCTTTGTGCATCAGTGAGGTTCATGTCTTTGTTGCACCATAAGTTTCTAGTGTGTTTGAGTTTAGTCAGTTCTTTGGTAACCACATCGTGGAATGTATCAATTGCATCATGAGGCATGATAGGGCAGAACACAGATTTAGGTTTGAATGATGTGCATGCTGCCCTGTCAGTTCTTGGTTCTTCGTAAATAGCCTCATTGTCTGTTGCGACCATGTCATTTTCTTCTATTAATTCAAATATATTCTCCACATCCTCATTAATGTTAGAGCTTCTATTTTGTTTAAAGAAATGCCATTTTTTCAATTTAACTTTTCTAACAAATTTGAAAATATCAACTCTGGTATTAGCATAATCAAATGATTCGGTAGGGCAAAAGCTAAGGCCTAAGCAAAGAGTTTGTTTTTCACTGAGGGTAAGACTACGTGATGATAGGTTTATTATTGTTTTGTTTACCATTTTTTCATCCATAGTTATTTTCTGTTCTTGTAACCACCTCTTTTGGTTCCCACTGTTTTTTTGGTCTTTTCTTCTCCTCTGCTGGAGCTTGAGTCATCTTTTGAATGATCGCCCCTGCCTTTTCCTCGTCCCCTTGGTCTGCCTCGAGTTGGATTTTTCTTGAAGATTGGAGTTACTTCGGGTGCCTTTTTCCGTCGTGTCCTTAGGACCCGGAACTCGTGAAAAAAATTGCCCGGTCTCGCTGTGATCTCGAATTCCGATGGGGTGCTTGTAGTCTGTCTAGAGGCATCTGAATCTGAGCCTTCAGTCACACCTGATGGCTGGATTTCTTCCCTCGGGGCATTATTGTCCGCAGATTGGGTCTCAGAGCTATTTTGATTGTATAGATAATCATATTTGGGGCTATAGGTTAGAATGCGTCCACTTTCATAGTCACCGCAATCTCTGTGAAGTTTCCTTTGTTTGCGTTTTTTTATGTCGTCTTCATGCTTTTTCAAGCGGCCCTTAAGGTCATCTTTGAATTTAGTTATAGTCTCTTGGTCAGGGCTCTTTGTAAATTCATCCTCCAAATCTTTAAGTTCCTTAAGAATTCCTTTGCGTTCTTCCCACGCGTATTTTATGAGGATGCATAGCATGTTTTTACTGCTTGTTGCTAAGTTGTTTGCCCAATCTTCCAACATTTGCGGATTAGGTGACTCATGTGATGGCGTTATGTAAATTCGCAGTCCCCGCGGCACCATTGCCTTGTATACATAGTCTTGTAGCGATGTAGCTTCCCACCACCGGGAACTTTCTTGTTTCATGAGTCTTTCATATTTCCTCAATTTGGTGTTCAAGGAGTCATTATCCGGTTTTTCTGTAGTTTTGTGAGTGGTATTGCCTTTACCGGGGACACAAGCAAAAAGAGTGGCTGCCTCCCGCCTTCTTTCACCTTCTTCATTAATGGCAAAATAAGGTATTTAGGATGTACAGTAGCTCTGTGCTTGATTAGTTCTTGCACTCGTAGGTTTTAACTGAAAATCTTTACGGTAATAATTACCGTTTCCAGATAGTAATGTGCTGAGGATCCCCCCACTTATATAAGTGGTTCCTGATGCCGCTTTAGTGTCCCAATGGAAGGAGTGTACAAAGAATAACAGACGGGTAATATGTTATGTTATGTTATGTTATTAAAAAATTTCTTAAGCGCACTGTCACCGATTGGTTTCTTGGCGCTGCGATCAGTAGTGACATAAACATAGATGAGGAGGAATGAGTTATTGAAATGCTTGTCTGAAGAGCCAGGTCTTCAGGGCTTTCCGGAAGGACAGAAGGTCTTGACAGTTCCGGTTCTCCAAAGGAAGGGAGTTCCACAAGCAGGAAGCAAGTGTGGCGAACCTACGGCCTCCGGCGTGCTTAAGTTTGAAAGAAGGCGTCTGCAGGAGGCTCAGATGGAGTGAGCGTAGGTTTCGAGATGGAGTGTATCTGGAGATTAGTTGATTAATAAATGTAGGGCTTTTACGGTAAAGGGATTTGAATATTATACATCCAGTTTTAAAGGCACAGCGTTGGATGACTGGAAGCCAGTGTAGTTTCCTAAGTAGGGGGGTGGCTGCCTGTCGCCTTGGTTGGTTCAGAATTAGCCTCGCAGCATGGTTCTGTACCATCTGGAGTCGTTTGGATAGGTAGTTGGGAAGACCTAGATAGATGGCATTCGCGTAGTCCAGATGGGACAGGACGGTAGAGATCACAACCTGGGTGATTGCTTCAGGCGTAAGTAAACGACGGACCTTCCGGATTTTTTTTTAGTTGGATGAAACACTTGGAGACCACCTGACCTACCTGTGTTTTCAGTGACAGATCACAGTCCACGGTGACTCCAAGTGTTTTGGCCGACACGGAGGGTGTTGGAGCTTGGCCCAGTTCGGAAGGCCAATAGTGTGGGCCCCAATACTTGGTGCTGTCGCCGGTCAGGACTAACTCGGTTTTTCCCGGGTTCAGTTTAAGCTGGTTCTGGTCCATCCATGTTTTAATAAAACTCATGGTGGACTGAAAATGCAGTATGGAGTCTTCAGTGTTGTCGATGGTAAAATGTAGTTGTAAGTCATCGGCATAATTGAAGACTCTCACCTGTTTGTCTCTTAGAGTCTGAATCAGGGGAAGTATGTAAAGGTTAAATAAGTGGGGTGACAGGGAAGAACCTTGTGGAACTCCGCAAGTGATGTGTTGTTTGGCACCCACTAGGTCTCCAAGACGTAGTGAAGGACTGGGCTAAATTAAAGCCCAGCGGTGCCAGGGGACAACACCTAAAACCTTCGTGGAGATACCTGTTCCGGCATAAAAATTACAGAGACACGGGACACTTCCTTCGGCGTCAAAGATCAGCGTTTATTTACTGCAGGGACACAGAAATCGCTAGAAGTACAACATAGTGTATGTTCAGAGAGTCTGCTTCAAATTGCAAAAGTGGATCGCTCCTTTTATACACATTTTAGCCATTGCACAACATAACAAACAAAAGGTTACAACTCAGTTCCCACAGTAAACTTCAAAAGGATCGCATTCATGTTTTTAGAAGCCCGGAACATAATTACAGAAACATGTTGGTTCCTAACTGTAAAAGCACACTATCCCACCATTAGGCACATTCCAGTCTAGTCATAAACGACCTAAGAGAAGGGACAGAAACAGGTGCAGGAAAAACAAAGACAGACAACAGATTGAAAAGAGTGTGGGGGCAATATCGGAAGCGTGATCACAGGATCAAAGGATTTGAGCCTAACGTATGCAAGGCTGAAACAATAGACCGGCGTGGCAAGATGAGCCTCGAGCGGAGCCATCTGCTTTTGCCGTGTCACTTCCCTAGTCATAAAGGCACACTCAAAGGAATATGCATCTTCCGCAAGAGCTTGGGAATCCCAGGGTCATCAAGTAGGCATTGTCCGTTCGCCGGCTACGTGAGGGCAAGAAACAAAATGGATGCCATATCTAAAATGGAACCCAAAGGTTCAAATGGAAAACCCGTAAATAAGACAAACCCTTCCAAGTAGTGTAGCGAAAACACGTACATCTACTAATCTCATCATTTACGGTTCGTAGATACCAAACTCATCCATCTCCGAACAAACCCAAAACGTCGTTCCGATTCTCACCGAACCTCAGACGCTCCTTTTGCCCTCATGTAGGCAAGCACTAGTCGATATCAAAATCAATATCGATATTCATCAGATCGTTTAGATGTTGCTGGAGCATTATTCTATCCATCAATGTCTCTCTGGTAATAGATGGTCTTCTTATACACGTTGTAGCACAAAGGCTACATAAGGCTGGACCACACTGTACACAAAGGCAACACGTGAACAGAAACGTCACAACAACCCCTACAATCATCAGAATCTTCCAACCCCAAGTCGACATCAGACCCCAAAACCATCCTAAAAGCGTCCAATCACCTTCGTCCACGTGTATGGACTCGGAGATTTTATGCAACTTCGAGATGGCTTGATAAACAGTTGGAGCATTGTCAGGTATGAAAATACAGCAGCTCGAATGGATCACTTTGCACACACCACCTCTATCTGCGAGTACAACATCTAGAACCATACGGTTCTGTAATGTCATCAGTCTATCCGCTTGCAGCTCTGCTGTCAGGTTACCAAGAGCACTTGGAGTTATGTTAGCAGTTGATTCTACCACACGAGTCAACTGTCTCAGGTTCCTGCTATTAACCATAGGTCCCCAAAACAGTAGGAAACCCTTAAAGAAGTCTCCTGCTTCTTGACCGGCAGTGTCCTCTTTACTAATAACGCCTCTCACAACTCTCGTTTTGTGGTAGTCTGAGGCAACTGTGAAAGTCGGTGGCAAAAGATTCACGATATAACAGGTGCCCGAGAAGTCACGGGGCAACCACGTATAAGCGCGATCATAGCACACAAAATAGGTACCCTTGGCAGTCAGAAATACAGGGGAAGAGAGCATCGGTAAAACGTACGTCTCAGTACAAGCACTCTTCCCAAGCTGAGCTCTCGGATTTCGACCAAGACCTTGCAGACAGAAATGGCCAAGGTAGGGTACAATCCAGATTGGAGACGAGCTCTTAAGCTGTCTATCACCTACTGAAATACTATACTCGGCCTCACTCAGATCCTTGTAGGCTCGCACCTCCTCCTCTGGAATAAGCGATGTATCAAAAATATCTCTATCCAGATCAGCAATCGCTATCGCCAAAGACTTGTGGTACGGGCCAGAACCAAGGTCTGTGGAACGTGGCTCTCGACGGGGGTAGGAATCTAGTGCACTACGGAAGTAACGGAACATGGTTTGGAATGCCCGAGCTGACCCCTGGGAGCTGTAGGGAAAAACTAAATACGGGATACCCTTATCCATGGTATGTGGCATTAACCCACACACCCAACAGTTGGTAGAGTTCATCACTAACTGATGCTGATGCAAAAGTTGGACAAAGGAATTGTTCATAAATTCCGCACGTCTGACCTGTTCATGTTGGGGCAGAAGATGAAAAGAATGTGGAGAAATAGTGGGAACGAGAACAGAATTCAGATCATGAGAGGGTGAAGTAGGTGAAGCGAAAGGCAACAGTAACTGAATCCCAAAATACGCTCCACCCACCAATAACATAGACACAGTTAGGAACAACATGAAAATCTGAAACAAAAAACACTTGGTTTGTACAATCTTATGCAACTTGGATCTTTGCGCCGACATCATCTCTATTTCTGACAGCTTAGAGAACTCCATCCTCTAAGGACCGTCCGTAACGTTCTTGACGCACCTAATTCTGAGTAGCTATTGTCAATTCCCAGGAGTTCCCAGAAACCGACAAAAGAAACCGACCTAGTGTCAGAGACCTGCCAAACAGAAGTAGGTACCCGTACGGCCCTACGGCCAACCCAGATGGTAGGTTTAATCAATTAAGCATCCAATTTCATATAAGTCTCCTAGCTGCACAGAAAAGGAACACACGTGATATGTAAAATAAAATTAAAGAACTCAAGATCAGGAAAATTGCAAATGTCCACAATGTTCATAGCAACAGGGAAGGGGTAATGTAGATTCAAAAACAAAAGGGATTTTTTTTTTTTATTTGTCCTTAGTCACGCGATCGAAGGAAATATCGAAATTTTCCAGGTCGAGTTTGTTCTTCAAACAATGGTTCAGGTGGCAAGACAAAGTTCGATTGTTCAGGTAACGGTTCAGAACTTGAATTCTCCAATGCTGAAGACAAAGGTACAGTTCCAGATGATTCAACAAACGTATCTGGCTGAGCTGGATCGATCTCTACAGGTTGAGCATCACTAAATGGCACAAACTTCGGGATTATATCAGTTTCAGTCGGGGCAAACCCTTTCCTTATCCAATTATTTGTTGGCAATAGGAACGGCACTCTCTTCGTGTGGGTGGTGTGCACCCAATGTTTCCTGCCGTCCAACCGAACTGCAGTCCTCGTTGCCAACAAGACTTGGTAGGGTCCCACGAACCTGGGCTCGAGATTTCGTTTTCTCCCAAAGTTACGAATCAGCACCCAATCTCCAGGTTGGAGTCGATGTCCAGGTCCTTCTGTTTGTGCCGGTAGAGCTTCAAAAACCTGTTGATGAATCAAACTCAATTTAGCAGTCAGATCGTAAAGATAGTCAATCAACATTGGATATTCAATTCTGCTAAATTCCTTAGGTCTTGGAACTCCCCAAACGTTCGCAGGACGGCCAAACACAATCTCATATGGGCTAAGCCCTACTCAAGAGTGCACAGTCGCCCTGGTCGACAGGAGATCTAGAGGCAATGCATCAGGCCATGATAACCCACTCGTTGCTTGGATTTTGGCAAGTTTTAGTTTCAGAGTACCATTGTACCCTTCTACCAAACCCGCCGATTGAGGATGGTTAGCACTATGAAATTTTTGGCGAATACCCAAACCCGCACACACACTCTTCATCACCTTTCCCACAAACTCACTACCATTATCCGACCATACGATCCGTGGCATTGCAAACCTTGGGAAATACTCTTTGAGTAGAACTTTTGCTGTGGACAGGGCAGTATTATCCTTAAGAGGGTATGCCTCAATCCATCTGGAGAACGCACAAACCACAACCAATACATATTTTAAATTATTGCATCTCTCCATATGGATGAAGTCCAACTGAATAACTTCAAAGGGGCATGTAGGAGGAGCAAAATGACCAGGTGGAGTGGGGGTGCCCTTGCCAGGATTATGCATCAAACATACCATACAGTTCCTGACCACTCTCTCAGCACACTTAGCAATCCCATCATTCTTCCATACGGGAGACAACAACTTACATATACCTTTCGTGCTAATATGAGACATGCCATGGGCCATAGTAACAACAGCAAGCACATTCGCATCCGGTAACATCCATCTCTGATACTCTGACAAATCAACCCAACATCCATTCATGTCTAACTTCCCCGTGCTTTCTTTCCACTTAGCCTTTTCAGTTTCGGTAGCCTCATTCTGAATCGCTTTCACACTCTCAACTGTGTCCTCACACATACCAGTCTCCGCCGGCCATCTCACTGAACTCGTAACATACATTCGGTTTGTCAGATTCTTGGCCGTTTCCTTAGCAATCTCATCTGCAAACGCGTTACCACGACCAACATCATCTGTAACCTTTCGATGTGCGCTGCATTTAATGATTGCCACTTGCTTAGGCAATGTAAGTGCATCTAAAAGATCGTTCACGAGCTGTCCGTGATGAATCTTTGTGCCATGAGACGTCATGAATCCTCTCTCTCTCCACAATCGACCAAAACTATGTGCTACGCCAAACGCATACTGACTATCAGTAAACACATTCACTCGCTTTCCTTTAGACAAAACACACGCTCTCGTTAAAGCAATCAACTCTGCAGCTTGTGCCGAATTCTGACTCAATCTCGCAGTTTCCACAACCGTACTCAACGTCACTACAGCATACGCAGTTGTCACATCACCATTCGGCAACTTGAAGCATGAACCATCTACATACAAAGTACCATCAGGATCTACCAATGGAGTGTTTTTCAGGTCAATTCGACCCTTCGTCTCTTCTTCAGTTCTTAATTAACAGTCATGTGGTTCTACATCACCTGATTCCATATGAATCGGCAACAATGTCGCTGGATTCAACACACTACAACGTTTTATCTGTATATGACTTGCCAAAAGTGTCAACTCATAACCGGACAACCTTGCACTCGTCAAGTGTTGAGTCTTCGTTCGATTCAAGAGAGTGTCAACTGCATGCGGAACCATCACTGTAAGCATATTATCCATGACCAGACCTGCGGACTGTCGAATGGACACCGCAGCTGCCGCTGTCGCCCTTAGACAACTCGGCAACGCTCTAGCTACTGGGTCTAAAGTCGAAGAAAAATATGCACATGGACGCTGTTTGCCGCCAAATTGTTGTGTCAAAACACTTACCGCACAACCTTCTCTCTCGTGAACATATAGTGTAAACGGCTTACTGTAATCAGGAGTACCTAACACAGGAGCCGAACACAACGCATCACGCAATTCAGAAAAACTTTTCTGACACTCTTCCGTCCATGGCAAAGGAGTTGGAACATCCTTGCACGTGAGGGCTACCAATGGCTTCGCTAACAATGAGAAGTTTGGAATCCATTGTCTGCAGTATGACGTGATACCTAGAAAGGCACGTACGTCTCTCTGAGTTGTTGGCACAGTCATTCGAGCAATCGCTGCAATTCTTTCTGGGGTCAACCTTCTTCCCTCCTTTGACAATAACTGACCTAAATAGGTTACTTCTTGACAACAATACTGTAACTTAGAAGGCGACACCTTGTGATGTAAGTCACATAAATGCTGTAACAACGATACTGTAGCAGTTTTACAAATTTGCTCAGTGTCGGCAGCCACTAACAGGTCATCGACATACTGAATCAAGGCCGCACCAACAGGTAACACAAATGCATCAAGTTGACTCTTAAGGGCCTGACTGTAGATCGATGGACTCTCACAGTAGCCCTGTGGTGCGCGTTTAAACCTAAAACTGCGACCACCTAATGAGAAGCCGAATAGATCTCTGCTTTCCTCAGCAATCGGAATACTAAAGAAAACATTCTTTAGGTCTATCACCGAAAACCAGGAGGCAGAGGCTGGAATCAGGGTCAGCAAAGCTGTAATGTCAGGAACCACTGGAAACTGTGGAATCACGACTTTATTCACTTCTCTCAAATCAATTACAAAACGGTACACAGGAGGCTTGGATGGGTCAGTTCGTTTCAAAATAGGTAACACAGGACTATTACACACATTTCCCCGAGTTTCTTCAATAACACCCTTTTCGATCAAGTCATAAATGATCGCTAATAGCGCTCGCTCACCATCAAGAGAGATACGATACTGGGGGATACGTGGTAATCTCACATGTGATTTTAATTGGACTACATAAGGTGGTATGTCCAGTAGGCCCACATCATTGGGACCTGTTGCCCATAAAGACTCAGGAAGGGAACTCAATTCCGGTGGGAGCTTATCAGTTGACAAGTACATAGGAGAGATCACTCTCTGACCTAATGTAAGCTCCACTCCCGTAGGAGAGCAATACAGAGTCGCATATAACCGCTTCAACAAATCCAGACCCAAGAGATTCTCACCACAACCAGTAGTTAAAATCAAAGGAGCCTCTAGCTCACGTGTCCCGATCGTAAGGGACAAAGGGCTAGAAACTGGATTGCTAACCGGGGCGCCAGAGAATCCAACAGAAACATTCGTTAAGCCAGACAAAGGTGCGCCAGGGAGTTTCAAATGCATGATGGAACTTTTTGCTGCACCAGTGTCCAACAGAAAAGGCTCAACTACGCCCGATGTGGTAACTGCGACGTAAGGCCCTCTCTGATCAACCGGAACTGATACTACTCCCTCTCTTTGTCTATGGCTGTCCTAATAATCGCTGTCTGCACCAATCTCATGCTCAACATAATAGTCATCCACATGATACTGTGCAGATCTACCAGACGACGCATTCCGCTGATCAAAACAATTGCTCGTGTCCGATGGAGGAGCAGAACGCTCATTTTGATTTTGAGAGGTGCCACGACCTCTACCTCGAGAGACTTGCTGATAACCACCACGACCTCCTCGAACCGAGACACCATTCATTCGGTCACGTAAAACAGGACAATTAAACTTATAATGGCCCTCACCCTTACAATATGCACACTGATTATTCCCAAGCATAGATCTGGATGCAGAGTATTCAGAGCGCGACTGCATCCTAGAAGACTGCGCCTGTGGTCGATACTGCACATGCTGCTGTTGCGAGTCATTCTGATTCGAGCGCGGAGGATATGCTTGCTGCAATAAGACCTTAGTTTTTAGCTCTTTCGTTTTCTTTTCTGCACGATCATTCTCCTCTTTTTCTCTATTCTCATAATATTGAGCCGTTGCTAATATTTGAGCTGTGGTTGAAACAGCCCAAGCACTTTCAGAGTTTTTCAATTTGTTGCATAACTCAGGCAACAGATTGAACACGAACTTATCGACAAACAATCGCTGACCTCCCTCAGTGCTCATATCCTGACCACTATGATCAATAAATGCCTCCTCAAACCTAGTAAAGAAATCGGAGACACTCTCGTCTTTCTTTTGTTTGCAAGCAGACAATTTATCCCAGTTCACCTTCATCGCAGGCATGAGTGTTTTCATGAGCGCAATGATTCTTTGGGGCAGATCCGTAATTAACTGATCAGGCTTGGCCCACCAACTTGCTGTCCATCGGCCGCTACAGTTGCAGCCCAATCACCACCTAACTCAACTGTATGATTCTCGTTACGAATCTTCGCCCAGATCGGTTGCGGTACTACATTACCAAACAACATGTCGATATCAGCAAGGTTCATAATAGAAGCATCTACAAATTGGGATAACTCCATGTAATAACCTGCCGGATTCTTCTGTGGGTCAGGCAAGGATTGTTTCACCTGCAAAACTTCTGATCGCTTCCATGGGAGGTGTATCCAAACTCTCTGGAAGTGTGGCAAAACTGGAGGAACGGCAGCAGCATCACCTGGCCTCCACACTGGAGGGACCTCTCGCATGGGATACTGACCAGATTTCATTTTCAGATCACCGGAGTCGTCGTCAAACGACACTCGTGAAGGCATTGTGGACCTAAAAGCTAGCAAACGCTCTAATGCACACCGTACATCACTTCCTACAATCATACAGTTCGAAAACTGACTCTGAAGTTCAGTCATATCGGGCAGTACGATATCTAGCTCATCATTATCCCACTCTTCTCTCAATGATTTGCACATCTCTTCGAACACGAATCTCTCTGTGGGCTCATTAAACTGAGAGAACGTATCGAAAACTATGCGTGAAGTGTACTTAGCAGGGTGTCTAATCCACCTACGCGCCATAGATTCTAACACCTCACCTTCCTTTACACCAGGCATTTGACTTCGTCTCTGAGAGATTTCAGAGACATCGGATTCAAATAACTATCCGAAAAGTGGAGAATAGAGATTGGCAATAGAATAAGGTATACGTTTACGAACAGAAGGAGAAGAGGAAAGAAGAACAGGAGCAACAATATTAGGACTAAACGTAGGAGCAGTGGAAGTAGCCAAGATAACAGGAGTAGTAGTAGTAGACTGAGAGGTTACGGGCAGAGGAGCAGTAGGAAGAAGAGGTGGTAAAGGAGCAGGGCCCACTTGAAGAACAAGGGGATTTGGAGGAACAGGGCCAACTACAGGCTGACCAGCAGCCACCGGAACGACAGGCGGAAGAACAGGAGGAACTGTAGGGCTATAGCACCCTGTATATAAGGGGGTGGTGACTTTAGTAAATAAGATAACAAAGGATCCTCTTTCGATTCTTCTTCCTTCTTTTCAGAACTCGACGGTAAAACCGGATAACATCTATCCACCGCCATGCTATGCTGTCTGATAGAAACTTCCCTTTCCTTCTCTGCCGTGTCTCGCTGATGCTGTTCTGCACCTTGCATTATCGAAAGGACACTCTCTTTCTTATTTTTCTTAGTCAGCTTGATTTCTTTCTGTCTGGCCTCTTTGCGCCATAACCTAAAGGAATCAAACATTGCTGGCCTAGCTTTCTTTTTAAACAATTTTGCTTCGAGATTATCTAAAATCTCAGTTTCAAAGCTACCATGGGGTGGCCAACTAAGGACACCATCTTTTCTCGTATAACGAATCCAAAATGCATTATATATAATGGGGCCCACTCCATGTCTACTATAGAGCTCATAAATCGGAGTTCCAACTGGAGGTATCGGACACGAGTCCTCCAACCGGGAATCCGTGTTGCAACATCTAAGGAAACCAAACAAGATACTACGGCCAGGCATCATGCACACTAACCGAGTTTCAAACTTCAAGGGTTATCAAATTACGATATCCTCGCAAAAATACGAGACCCTCGGTTTTTGGCAATTGCAATTGTCAAAGAACCCAAACAACAAAAGAAAAAACCAACAACTAAGGACCAAAAATGCAATGGAACCATGCAATCAACCAAGTTTCAACAACAACAACCAAGTTTCAAAGTACGAAGCAAATATCAAGCAAATGCCAAGTTTTCAATTTTGAAACAAATGTTCCAAAAAAGGAACCAAAGAGCTAACCTAAGAACTGGGAGCGACCCACAAATACTTAACTAAAAGAACAATGGCGTCACCAGGAAGGCCCGTCTATCGTCTCGCCGTACAAAGGACTACGCCAGGCGCCAAAACAGGTCGACAGTCAGGGCATCAGTCCGTCGCAGCCGTCGGGAAGCGGGAATCTTCGCGGGAAAAATCTTCGGACCACATATTTCGACAACAGGATCGATGAAGTGGGGTGCACCTTCCCTCGGAGATTTCACACGAAGTTCCTCACGATCATCAGGCTTTGGACCGGTACCGCATGATGTCACCCCACGTTGGGCGCCAACTGAAGGACTGGGCTAAATTAAAGCCCAGCGGTGCCAGGGGACAACACCTAAAACCTTCGTGGAGATACCTGTTCCGGCGTACAAATTACAGAGACACAGGACACTTCCTTCGGCGTCAAAGATCAGCGTTTATTTACTGCAGGGACACAGAAATCGCTAGAAGTACAACATAGTGTATGTTCAGAGAGTCTGCTTCAAATTGCAAAAGTGGATCGCTCCTTTTATACACATTTTAGCCATTGCACAACATAACGAACAAAAGGTTACAACTCAGTTCCCACAGTAAACTTCAAAAGGATCGCATTCATGTTTTCAGAAGCCCGGAACATAATTACAGAAACATGTCGGTTCCTAACTGTAAAAGCACACTATCCCACCATTAGGCACATTCCAGTCTAGTCGTAAACGACCTAAGAGAAGGGACAGAAACAGGTGCAGGAAAAACAAAGACAGACAACAGATTGAAAAGAGTGTGGGGGCAATATCGGAAGCGTGATCACAGGATCAAAGGATTTGAGCCTAACGTATGCAAGGCTGAAACAATAGACCGGCGTGGCAAGATGAGCCTCGAGCGGAGCCATCTGCTTTTGCTGTGTCACTTCCCTAGCCATAAAGGCACACTCAAAGGAATATGCATCTTCCGCAAGAGCTTGGGAATCCCAGGGTCATCAAGCGGGCATTGTCCGTTCGCCGGCTACGTGAGGGCAAGAAACAAAATGGATGCCATATCTAAAATGGAACCCGAAGGTTCAGATGGAAAACCCGTAAATAAGACGAACCCTTCCAAGTAGTGTAGCGAAAACACGTACATCTACTAATCCCATCATTTACGGTTCGTAGATACCAAACTCATCCATCTCCGAACAAACCCAAAACGTTGTTCCGATTCTCACCGAACCTCAGAAGTGTTTGATTGCGGTTTGTCAGAAAGGACCTCAGCCAGCCGGCCGCTAGGTCCCGTATGCCGGCCTGTTCGACACGGTTGACCAAGATGTTGTGGTCGACCGTGTCAAAAGCGGCAGATAAGTCCTGGAGAACCAAGGCCTGTGGGGAGCGTCTGTCAGCGCAGTCTCGCAGCGTATCCAGGACTGCGGTGACTACTGCTTCTGTGGAGTGTGCTGGTCTAAAGCCTGCCTGGTGGGGGTCGAAGCAGGAAGACTCCTCAAGAAAGTTAGAGAGGCATTTAGCCACGTGAGCCTCCAGAACTTTTGCCAGGTAGGGCAATAGGGATATGGGCCGGAAGTTAGCTTTACAAGCTGGGTCTGCCCCGGGTTTTTTTAACAGCGGAATGACTGAGGCCTCTTTAAACGCTGAGGGGACTATGCCGAGAGTCAAGGAATTGTTCAGGAGTGTGAGGGCAGGGGCTGGGTATATCGAGAAGCATTCTTTCAAAATGTGGGGAGGGCAGCTATCTGAGGGGGCACCGGATTTTACTCTTGTCAGTAGTTCCCGAAATTGGTCCTGGGTTATAGGTGGGAAACTGCTGAGGGTATTATGGTTAGGCTTAATTGTCATGCCAGAAGTGAGAAGGGACACCGGTTGAGGGATGCTGGCTTTGATGTCCAATATTTTGTCAGTAAAGTAAACATTAAGTGAGTCACAAAGAGGATGGGTGGGAGTTATCTTGGGACGGACTGTGTCTAAGTTTGTCAGTTCGTTGAAAATGGAAAAGACGTCCTTAGATTTGTTCGTAGATTCCAAGATTCGGGAGGAAAAATAAGCCGACTTTGCAGCAGAAATGGCGGTCATATACTCCTTCCTCGCCTTAGTATAAATCCTTTTTAGCTCAGGGTTATAGTCGCGGCGCCAGTGGCGTTCTGACTGCCGTAGGGCCAGTTTCCTCGCTTTTAGATCAGAGGAAAGCCATCTATTGGCGTCGGCACGTCGTGCTAATCTGACTTTTTTAAAAGGGGCATGAAGGTCACTGGACGTTTGTAGCCAGCTGGTAAGCGTGGATACAGAGGAGTTAATCTTGTTTTGAGGAGGGGGGATGGTGTTGGCTAATGACTCTAGGAAGGCTGTTTTATCCATTGCGTTCCAGTTCCTAGCTAACCCACCTGCGCCTGGTACGATAATTGTGGCGGGGGTGATACATAGTTTAAATTGAAGAAGCAAGTGGTCTGACCAGAGACATGGTAGAGTGTTCGGGGCAGTTATGCAGGTGGTATTGGACCACACCTGGTCTAAGATGTGGCCCTTGCAGTGGGTGGGGAGGAAACTAATTGAGTGAAATTTAGGTTAGACAGGAGGTCAGTCAGTTCAGCCGATTGTGGACCCTCCGACGGATGTTTATACCAGTAGTTTAAGTCTCCTACTAAAAAAATCCTCGGATGTTCGAGTGCTAAGCTCGCAAGTTGGTCGCTCAGGGTCATAGAGAATGAATGCATCAGGGTAGGGGTCTGTACAGTAGGACGCATGCTATAGTCGAGTGGGAGGTAGTAATTTTCAGCACTAGATTGTCTGTGTTTTCCAGTGAGAGGCAAGTGAGGGAGTTGACAATTAGGTTAGAACGGATAATAGCTGCAACCCCCCCCCCTTTCCTGCTGGGACGATCTGCATGTATAATGTAATAGTTAGGTGGGAGCGCCACTATTATATCAGGGGCGGAGTTTAGAGTTAACCATGTCTCCGTTAGTAGGAGAATATCCGGTTTCTCCGTATCCAACAGGAGGAAAATATCCATCTGATCTTTAACAAGGGAGCGTGTGTTTAAATAAAGAATGGAAAGCGAAGGGGACGGTGGGTCCCTCTGTGTGTGTGTAATGGCAGGTGTCGTCAAGTGGCAACCCTGAATCAATATGCCGGATTTGCAGAGCCGATTGAGAGTGTCCCTTGGTAGTAGGCCCTGTGCATTATTTCTATAGCCCATTAGGTTGGACCTGGAGTAGGAAATAGGAT
The DNA here is from genome assembly GCF_964263255.1 of Lissotriton vulgaris. Classification (NCBI taxonomy): domain Eukaryota; kingdom Metazoa; phylum Chordata; class Amphibia; order Caudata; family Salamandridae; genus Lissotriton; species Lissotriton vulgaris. The sequence goes on along the minus strand of NW_028251774.1, from coordinate 647,723 downwards.
GAGCAGCATGGTCTGCCCCTGGTCCCGGCAGGTCGCGGACGGTCGCGGACGGGCGCAGACGGGCTTGTCTTAGGCGCGTCTTCGGCGCGCCGTCGACGCGCCCGCTGCGCACGTCCGCTGCGCTTCCTGGGGAGGTGGTTCATTAATAGCCGTAAAGGTGGGAGGGGCCAAGCACTGTGCCGCTCACCTGCTCCTCACCTGATGGTGGTTACCGCTCGAGTCCCCGGCAGCGCCTAATCGGCTGCGGTGGGGCAGGCAGGGTTCATGGGGCGGGAACAGAAAAGGAAGGTGAAGCCCAATGTAAGCTTTCACATTAACACACTTTCAAAAATTAATTCTTTTAAAAGCAAGCAACATTACAGTTTTAAAACCAAGTTATCAACAGATCAGTGGTTCACTCGCACCATGGTCCCGGCTTCCGCCTCAAGACCTCAGCAATGCATACACACAGGCGATCGGTGCACGTGCTGCAGCTGGGCGTTTTTATGAGAAACAGAGGTGGGAGGGGCCAAGCACTGTGCCGCTCGCCTGCTCCTCACCTGATGGTGGTTACCGTTCGAGTCCCCGGCAGCGCCTAATCGGCTGCGGTGGGGCAGGCAGGGTTCGTGGGGCGGGAACAGAAAAGGAAGGTGAAGCCCAATGTAAGCTTTCACATTAACACACTTTCAAAAATGAATTCTTTTAAAAGCAAGCAATATTACAGTTTTAAAACCAAGTTATCAACAGATCAGTGGTTCACTCGCACCATGGTCCCGGCTTCCGCCTCAAGACCTCAGCAATGCATACACACAGGCGATCGGAATCGTAATAACCAGAGTTATATTAATATTGGAAAAGTTCAAAGTCTGTCTGTAAACAGCCTCCCGCTCTCCCACCGGTGCCTCAACCCCGTATGGAAAGACGGTTTCAGAGGGGAGACTGTCGCATGCCTGCGGCCGCTCCTCCCTTTCCCCATCTACCGGTTGGAGGCCGAGGGCTTACCTTGAGAGTCGGGTTGCATTCCATAAGATTCCAAAAGTCGTATAACTGCTCGCTTGCAGGTTGCTGTTGTATGGCCGGCACTGAATCCCTCTGTTTAATCCAAAACAAGAAGCAGGGTCCTGCTGGGATTCTTCCTCCCAAGTCAGGTGGCGCACGAGTATCGGCGGACCGCAAAAGCCGATTTAGTTTTGTAAATCCAAAGTAATGCTTCAAAGCCAAAAGCTGCGCACTCAGGGATCCGATTTCAGCATGAAAGGTTTATTTTCAGTTACCACGCTACGCGTTTCGACACACAATGTGTCTTGATCACACGTGAACCACCATGAACAGTAAGGCTAGTTATGCTCAAAACAAAGGTAAACATGGAAGAGGTGACTCAACATGGTAAACAGAACATTTCATCACTCGAAAGTACCGCCATTTTGTAACGGGGTATTTCTGAAACAAGTTATATTACATCTACTGCTTATTCGAATAAGATGTAGTAACACCCTGCTGTGATTCATAACGATTGATTATATGACACAACAGAACGAACTGCTGAGTTGATACTATCTAATCATACAGTTGGAGATCAGAAATATCTCAGTTTTACCCAACATCGAGGCGATGAATAATCATGGTATATAAAAGTGTAAAGACTGTAAAAAACATTTCACCAATATTTTCTGAAAAGAGATCATTCCAACGCTTTCCATATTACATGTCAGAGCATCCTGATGTGAACCTGCATAGTACCACACACAAGTGTTAAAGGTTTCAGAAAATATGTCATATAATCAATTGTTATGAATCACAGCAGGGTGTTACTACATCTTATTCGAATAAGCAGTAGATGTAATATAACTTGTTTCAGAAATACTCCGTTACAAAATGGAGGTACTTTCGAGTGATGAAATGTTCTGTTTACCATGTTGAGTCACCTCTTCCATGTTTACCTTTGTTTTGAGCATAACTAGCCTTACTGTTCATGGTGGTTCACGTGTGATCAAGACACATTGTGTGTCGAAACGTGTAGCGTGGTAACTGAAAATAAACCTTTCATGCTGAAATCGGATCCCTGAGTGCGCAGCTTTTTGCTTTGAAGCATTACTTTGGAATTACAAAAAAAAAAATATATATATATATATATATGAATATATATATATATATATATATATATATTTATATATCCTTTAATCCTTGCTGTTGCCTCCAATTCGCTTTATGGAAAAAACGAGCGTAGACCCAATTTGTTCGTGCATTCATTTATTTAGCCATTCGCTGCCGTTACGCGTTTCGGGAGTAACCTCCCTTGATCACATATATATATATGTATATATATATATATATATATATATATATATATATATATATGAGAGAGCGCAAGAGAAAGAGAGAGAGAGAGATAAGTATAGCATATATATATGTGTATATATTTATTTATAGTATTAAACATTAATGGAATATATTTAATTAACATTAGATTAAAAATAAATAATACATTATTGAACATTTACTACTTTAAACTCTATTTATTATTTAAAAATTATATTTGTATCTATTTTTTGACAACATCAGTGCCAACAATATTTTTTAACTAGAGTTTTGTGTTTACAATTGTAAGTATAAGACCTCAATAGTTTTTTACAATACTTTTGACAACGATAGTCCTTAAGCCAATATATTGTGTCAGTGATCTGAATCCATACCACAGTTTAACCATCACAGAAAAAACCATAAAGAAAAAGGTGATAACAGATCTTAGTCACTATATAAATCATTTGTTGGTGCTATCATACAAGGAATTCTGGTGAACTCTTCGGTGATTTCACGAACTGAAAAATGCTGTCCCTCTGTGGGATTTGATGAATTATTTTTGAGACAAAACTGTTATCACTCAATGTTTTCTCATGGGAAATAATGTTAGTGCTCCAAAAAGCTAAAATAACTACACATTTTCTATGAATTCTAAAATACCTTCCTCCTCCACTTGAGAAAAAAGTCTGCCCTTCCGAGCGAAACATGTACTTACAACAGCAGCAGCAGTCTGTCTGTCATTTGATTCCACAGTGATCCAATGCAGCTTTCCACATTGTTTTTAATGACCAACTAGTGTACTAATACTTTATATTCATGACAAAAGTGAGGTGGACAAGAGCGATATGAATAAGAGCTTCTGAATTTAGAAACTTTCCTGTGGAGCAATCTGAAGTAAATGAACAGTCAAATGCTATTGTAGATGTGGAGCCAGCTGTTTCAAAAACATGTGAGTGGGTGAATGGGATTATAATCCTTTATGGCACGATATGTTTCTGAAGGGCAAAAAATAGTAGTTATTGTGAGAAATGTTCACGCGTGCCGCATCATCTTTCTACCGCCAGTTCCTCAGACTATCCATTATCTCTGTTGCTTCATACCACCATCATTTTAAAGTAGTAACATTTTGGTTGATATGACTTTCTTTATACTTCCATTTAAGTGCATAGGAATACATTTGTAGTGGTGCAGAAAGTTATTTGCAGAACAAGCTCATATTTAAAATGAATAGAATTGTGTTCCTGAAGATAGTGAGAGCCTCTGAATTCATTGTTGTTTAGGAAATAATATTTTTCTTTTTTCTTCTCCCACTTCCTTTTGTAAATAGTTGAATCCCCCTGAATAAATGTGCATGTCCTTTATAGTAAACCTTTTTCTTTATATTTAACCCAAAGAACTATAATAACTAAATCACAGAGCAGATTGTCACATCATATAACAGCTCACACTGCCAGTAAGTCAGGTATATATTAAGAGATTTCACTCACAAAAATATATGGTTCCTGTTGCCTGCGGCGCAAACCAAACATTTCCTTCAGAGTAATCTTTCCAGATAGACCAGATCTGATCATCTGGTTATGGGCAGTCATGATTTTCATACACCTGTTTTTCTAGTATTCTGACTCTGGCAAGTCCAGCTTCCATATGGCAAAACTTGGCCCTTCTGCTGCATGTTATAACTGGGCAATATATTTTTTAACAACCACCAAACCAAGTTCAATCAACAGTTTTGAGTATATATTTGCTTGAATTTCTTCAATCATGTTCAAAAGTGCCCACTGTGAAAAGAAGATGGCTTTGACTTGCGTAACCACTGACAAGACATCCTCTATTTTGAGCCAATATCTCTGTAAGATTCTACACCTTTACCCTAAGGGGCCGATTACGACGCCTTAGGAAACGGCTCCGACCCTCGATCGGAGCCGTTCCCACGGCATCGTAAGCAGCAGTTTGGATTAGTTTCCGACCGACCCATTTGGATGGAGTCGTTGGAAATTAAACCAAACTGGATTTCCAAATGGCTTCTGACGGGCACGCCGATTAGTTCCATTTCATCCAACCCAAGCTGGAGAGTATGGCTGGAGCCGGAGAGTACGACCCAGGTGCGGAGAGTACGGTCCGGTTGCGGAGATTCCGGCCTGACTGCGGACATAAAGATACGACTCGTAAATGACCGCAGTGAATACCAAAAGTCGTAAAATTAGATTTTTGTCTCAAATTGCCTTTGTGAATTGGGGCCCTAGTGTATCAAATGCAGCAGTGGCAGTGTGATCTACATAACTTAAGGGCAGTGCTTAATTTGTGCCGGTGCTATCCGGTGCTTAGCACCGGCACTTAAATGTCAGGGCCGGGTCTATGAATCAGCGCACACCCACATTGATGATCATGTGTAAATAACTTCTTTATTGACTGATTGTACCTCTCTGTTCTTGTACTCGCTCTCTCTGTCTCACACACACTGTCTGTGCAGCGGCAGCCAGCCACACAGGCCTGCCCGGCCCCTGCAGCATGGGTGACACAGAGAGAACACAGAGGATGTCAACACTCACCAGCGCGCAGTGGCCGCGGCGTTGGTCTTCTCTTCACACTGACTTACTGCACTCTCTTGCACTGTGCGCTGCCTGCTCCGGACTGGGCGGCCGGTGCTCCCGCTAGTTACTCGTGTCTGTCTGGCAGTGACTCAGACTTACTTAGACTAACATGATGTCACGTTGTCACCAACAACTTGAACTGCGCACTGCGACCACGGTTACACAAGTTCAACAACGCCATTGATTTAATGCCTGAAAAATTGCTCACTGCTGCAGCGCTGTTTAGAGAGAGAGTCTCAGTCAGACTCAGTCCGGCAGTCCGCCTCGCCGCATAAATGCACACTGCAACGTTTAACTGCTGACGCCCGCGACTTTAGAATTAAATAATTACCGCTGACGCTGAGCCTGAAACATATTTCGCCCGTTCCACACTCCCACCAACAATGAGGGAATATTTATTGCCCTGAAAATAATTTCACTTGACTCCACAACATCATCGTATGACCTCGGCTCGAAGTGCACAGGCAGAGAATATAAATACAATTGAATAATAAATAAAATATGTATGTATATAATTAGTTAATGTGTGAAGTCAAGTTTCGTTTTTCATTATCATGGAGGGTTGTTGATAGTTTCTGTTTGAGTTTGACTTTGCCAGTGACTGGGTGGGCGGGCCGCGGAAGTTCAGTTGGTGGGGCGGGGGGCCCGGGCCGGGAAAGAGCCTGGAGGTTCTGATGGGGGTAGGGCTGGCCCGGCCGGGGGCTGTGCACGCGGTACCGCGTGCAGATTTTTTTTTTCACTTTGACTGGCTGCCTCCAGCTAGCCACGCCCCAGCATAACCGCGCTGCGCAGTTCCCCCACGCACGCCACGACCAGTGTGTCCTGTCCACATTAAGTTAGCCCCCGGCCCGGCCAACGCAACAACCACTAAGGTCACGAAGCCGAAGGGGCGAGGGCAGACCACCTGGGCTGGGCTGTGTGCACTGCTGCTGCCTGCTGTGCAACTGGTGGTCTTGCCTGAGTGGTGGCGTGACGTCGCGTGAGTGCAGCAACTGCAAGTACTTGTGTGCACTGCACTGCAGACTGCGGCCTGGCTGGCCCTGGTAGCAAGCTGCAGCAGGCAGGCAGCAAAGTTACAACAACCAGGCAGTGCAGTGTGAAGCAGAGCTGCAGCTGTGCCGACCGGTCCCACCACCACCCACCCACGACGAATAAAGGTAAGAAGAAGTCTAGAAGAAGCTCCAAATTAAGTGAAGCAAAGCACCACAGAAGCACTTTAAAAGTTTTAAGTTAAGCTGACCCAGTCGGTCAGGTCAGCTGCTGAGCTGCTCCCACACTTACTTTTTGTTATTCTGGTGGATGAAGGAAGGGGAGGGGAGGGGGCTAGGAGCGAGGTGGGGTGCCGATTCCGAATATATGTTTAATTTAAATGATAAGGGGGCATGCTGGGCAGCTTTCTATTCTAATCATACGCTATTTTTCCACTCCAATTTCACGCTCTGAAGCTAAAGATGGGGAGGGAGGGGAGGGGGGGGGGCAGGGGGAGGCCTGGGGAGGAAGGGGAGGTAGGGGGGGCAGGGGGAGGCCTGGGGAGGAAGGATTCAATTCAAAATGTAGGTAACTTATTGGACGGTGTCGGTTGGAAAGTGGACACATTGATTTCATATTATAAACGTTGAGGCCAGTACTGGTTGAGGCAGTATTGTATTTTTAGCTGTATCATTATGAATACTTTTGTTAATGATTGTAAACACGTGTTTACTGGCGTGGTGCCTTTTGTAAAGCAACAGAGGCAGCAATAAAACAGGCAGATGGAGGATAGACAGGAACGATTCTCGCTTGGTGTGTCACTGTTCAGTATCTTGTTATCTGGTTGGTTGAGTATAAAGAAGAGTAGAAGACACTACTGGCTGCGGCTGGCACTATCCGTCTATCTTACTAGCTTCATCTTTGTCTAAATCATGAAGCCGGGGCCCTGCTCTGTTTTTGCACTCTGGTACTTGCAGTTTGACTTGTCTCTTTATAAACGCTGTGTACGTACCGCAAATAAAAGAACAGAAGTAAAGGCTGTAAAGCTCAAGGAATGGAAGAGCTTGTTACCCACGACAGAGGACAACTTGAGAGCTCAGCTCTGACTGGACCAGAATCACAAACCTATTTTCGGCCATAAGAGTATGATTACTACTGCCAAAAAACAGCATCACTTACGTTTGTCTTGAATTACGATGTCACCGTTTGCCCCTCTCCCTGATAATTATGGGTACCCTTTACAGCCTGCCTGGCAGTCTGGTCCTTTTGTGTGCTAGGATTTCCAGGCAATAACGCTTATGTAGAAAGTATAAACTCCCAGCAAAGGTGTATGCAAGATGGCAGAAGATGTTCAATATACGGCTTTATACAAAGTGTAACAACCATTGGTGAATGCAATGCATAAGTATTGTGATGAAATGCTTTCTGTGTGGTTCACATGTAACATTTATATTGGTCTTCATAACCAGAGGGAGGTTGTGTTTGTGAAGTACCTTAATTTGCATCAGGCCCTTGCCCCCCTTGCATGATTTTATTCAGCTTATCTGTTTGGACTAGTGTTTTCACAACATTTTGTTTTGTCACATAACTTAAGCTATGTACCTTGGAAATCATAGACTCTGTTAAAAATGGCATGCCCTACCCCCAGTACTGTCCTTTCCCCAAATCAGCATACAGAGCACTGAAATTGTCCATTTAAATGCATTAGTGGTTTTAGCTAATTTATTCCAAACTTGTGCTTTAAATGCACATTTGCTTTAATCTTTTTCAAAATGGTTCACGGGGAACCTCCTATCAAAACCTTACGAAGGCTCCCTTTCTGAAATTCAGATCAGGTATTATATTTGACTTTTAGCAGTGCCACTTGAAGATGTGGGTAGAGCTAATAGAGTAAGTGGGTGGAGCCAGTTGAGAGTGGGTGGAGCCAGAAAAAAGTGGGTGTGGCCTCCGACAAACATTTCAGCACCTGCACTTCATATTTTACAAATTAAGCACTGCTTAAGGGTAGCGTAACCTAAAGTACCTTCAGATGGTAAGGAGGGAATAAGAAACCCTGTCTGCAGTCACAATGTTATTCACATTCAAGTTTGTATACAGGACTTGCAGAGCATTTATTGATGAAAGAAACACCAAATATGACATTCTTATTTTCACACTATCCTTTACTTTTATTTCATCACTCTTATATTTGGAAAATCAATGTCTTCAGGTATACTCACCAATTGTTGTAAATCTTCTATTGTTATTCTATTTAACAATGAGCCATCTATAGTTCCTTCCGTTTTCATCCAATTTCCTTCCCACCAGAATTGTCTAAATCCTCGGAGAGACTTGTGCACTGTAAAGTTTTTGTTACAGTTTTGTAACCTGTTCTCTCCACTGCAATCTGGAATCTATCATGGACAAGCCACTAAAAAATGCATTTTTACGCACCAGTCTTTTCTTCAGTACTTCTGTGCAACTTTTGATACTGTAGGCCACTCCACTCTACAGTCATTGTTTCACTCTCTAGTTTTGCTTAGCAGTTTTTGGACAGGTAATTCCATTTACATTTTCTTGGAAGGTTATCATTCTTGTTTAATATTTTTATCTTCAGCGATTTATCATGGGTCACTAATGGGCCCTTAACTGTACCGTTTGTAGACATTTCCTCCCTCCTGGGATTCATTCTTTTTTAATTCAGGTACATTGTTATATGGACAACCCCTAAATCTTCTTTTCCTTCTGCACTTCTATACATTTACGTCTTTCTGCTTTCTTTACTGAACCTCATTCTAACCGCTGCTGTAATCACGAATCTTGTACAAATAGGAGTTAGCGTTCAAACTGATACTTTCGCTGAGAACATATTACGGAAAGATGAATAACCAGTGGAGCAACGGTGAACCACTCGTTCCACACCTCACACTAGTTTGAGTTAGTAAATTTGCCATTCAAAGCTACCCCAACGCCAACCATTACGTGACGTTACTGTGCTCCAGATCAAAGAATCGTTTTCATGTCCAATGGAGGTGTGCAGCTCACAAAGTCCAATAGTCAAATGTAGATGAAAAAATATAGTTTCTTTACTTCAAAATAGTGTTTAAAAACATCAAGCATAGACACTCCAGCCAACGTGTTTCATTCCCATACTGGGAACTTCATCAGGGCAAGTGAGTAAAGTAAAAAACGGCTTTGATCTACCGACTCCCACTGGAAAAATTTTGCGTACAGCAATTTCAAGTGATGTAAATTCTCCCAAGGTAAATGTGCGTCTTTAAATGTGCCTAATTGGCCACTGAACGCTAGTGATAGACTTAGTAGACGTGTTCCTTCCTAGGTTGTAACTCAACCAGTAACTAATTAAGCGGACTGAATCTCCTACTTTGTCGATTTCCTTAGGTCATATTCTTACATTTATATTTCTCCGAGAAACACTTGTACGGCTTCAAGGAGTCTCCATACTAGTGATCAGTTTGCTGGGTCCCAGTGCAATACATGGGACCGTATGAAATATAAATGTAAGAATATGATCTAAGGAAATCGACGTATTTTGAGATTCAGTCCGCTTAATTACTAGTTACTGGTTGAGTTACAACCTAGGAAGGAACATGTCTACAAAGACTATCACTAGCGTTCAGTGGCCAATATTACGGAAAGATCCCTGGGGACCAAATGTTTTTTCCTTCTTGTTTTTAATCTGGTATTACAAAAGAGGTTGCAAAGAGCATGCAGCAACTTCTGTAATATCAATTGCAATGTTGCACATTTTGCTGCAGCACTCAAAAAACATAACCATGCTGGAGTTCACAAGGTGAATGAGCAATAAAGATGCCTGTAAGACACTGGGTTCTTGGTTGAAGTGAGTGAACCCCTTCACAAGCAGCAATTACAATTCTTCTCAAGGTGAAGTCACAAGCAAACACAAAATAAACCTGTGCTCAACTCTCGGGTAGCTTGGCACAGAGCAAGCATGTTAACACAGAGGCAATGTGTAAATTATTTGTGCAACACTTCAAACAATAAAACAGTGAAAGCATACCACAAAACGCACCCACTACAGAGTTAGAAAAATAGGTTATTGTTTTAACCACATGGCTGCTAGGCGTTTTCCCGTCCTGCGCTAAAAAACCGAAAACACCATAAATCATGACGAGCTGGCCTTGTCATCCGCGCACGGCAGGTAAGCGCCATGACGAGCCCAGCTCGTCATTAGCTTCGAAGGGGTTAATAAATTAAACAAGACTAAAATAACAAATATCCCTTTCATAGAATCGAAGAAATTCAGTTTGAAAGACTTTAGTCAAAATAGTACCAAAAGGCGTCATAGGGCAACTATACATAAGTGGTCTCGCCGGAAAAGCAAAGTCAAAAGTTTGGGATGGCCACGATGGAGTGTGGATCAGCTACAGGGACCCATTTAGGCCCAATGACCAAAGTACCTTAAATCCTGGTTTGTTGAGTGTTGCAAGGACTTGCGTTGATAATGTGTTGCACAGTTGAAGCGAAGCATCAGTTCCGAGATGCGGCAAGGCTGCCATGTGAGGACCTGCATTGTCATTGAGGATTCGGTCAACAAGGGCTTGTGTTGCGAAGTCCGGCGTCGAGTATGCATTGTGCAGTCGAGGCGATGCATCAGCTCTGTGGAGCTGCGAGGTTGCACTGTGGAGTCCGACATCCTCCTCGAGTCTGCTGCAAGCGGGGCTAGGGCCTGCACTAAGGATGTGTCATGCAGTGGTGGTTCTGATAAAGAGATGGGCTGTGATGCTGGTCTCTGCTGTGATTCCGGTCCATGCAGTTAAGGCGATGTGTTGGTTCTGCTTGGGGTTGCACCACGCAGCAGTGGAGATGCATCAGATCCACAGGACAAAGGCTGACAAAGCAGCTTAAGCCTACTTCCAATGGTCCAGGACTGGGGTGGCACCACTTGGCAGGGTAGACTTACAGATGGTAGAGTCCAGGTTCTGGGTCAAGATTGTTGGATCCTTCTTTCCTGGAAGCTCAAGTCAGGAGGCCAGCCAAATAGCCCTTGGAGTCATTCAGCTCAGCAAGGCAGTAATACAGCAAGGCAGCAGTCTGGCAGTGTCACAGTCCTTCAGCTGCTCAGCACTCCTTCTTCCTGACAGAGTGTCCATAGGTTCAGATCTATACTGAAGTGGTGGTGTCTGAGGTCCAGTTTTTATACCCAGTTCTGCCTTTGAAGTGGAAGGGAAGCTTCCAGAGGTTTCCCTTTGAAGTTTCCAAGCATCCTGCCTTCCCTAGTCCTGGCTCCAGGCTAACTACAGAGGGTATGCTGGCTTTTGTGTGGAGGGAGGACACAGCCTATTCAAGTGTAAGTAGGGCTGGATCCAGCTCCACCCTCCCATGCTGCCAGTGATGGCCTATCAAGGCACACCTAAGCTCTCTATTGTGTGTAGCTGTCTAGGAGGAATACACAAAGCCCAAATGTCAGCTACTCCCAGTCATGTGACCAGAGACAGGCTACAGGCACGAAATGACTAAGGCAGGAAAATGCCAACTTTCTAAAAGTGATATTTGCAAAATTATAATTTAAAATCCAACCTCATCATATGTGAGGATTTTTCATTACATCTCGAAAGACACCAAACATAAAGGGTTCAGCTGCTCCCATTTGGGAATTACAGCTTATTAGATGTAATAAGGTAACTCAAATGTTAGTTTATGGGAGAGGTAGGCCTTGCAGTAGTAAAAAACTAATTTAAACGTTGTTTACTACCAAGACTGGAGTAATTTAAAAGTACATATCAATCCTTTTAAATAAACTGCACCCTGCCCTCTGGGCTGTCCAGGACCTACAATAGAGGAGACTTATATGTCTTAAAAAGAAAGGTTTTTACTTGGAAAAAGCTTTATTTTGCCAGTTCGAAATGGCAGTTAAAAACTGCACACACGGGCTGAAAGGGCAGGTCTGACCTATATATCAAGGGCTACATAAGGGGTTGCTCAACCAGTGCTGCAGGCCACTAGTAGCAGTTAAATTACAGGCCCTGTGAACATGTAGTGCCACTCTACTAGGGACTTGCAAGTAAATTAAATATGTCACTTTGGTATATGCCAATGTTACCATGTTTTAAGGACTTACCACATGCACTTTAGCACTGGTTAGCATTGATTGATAAAGTGCTCAGAGTCCTAAGGCCAGCAAAAACAAGGTCAGCAAAAATGGAGGAGGGAGGCAAAAAGTTTATGGTAAGACCACCCTAAGGCTGACAGGTCTAACCACACCTTAAAATGTTTATCGAGTCACGCTTTCAAAGACTAAGGTCAAATATCAGGCTATGTCTACTGACAAATTTCTGCTTATTCCTTTAACAAGGAACTGGAGTTTACTTTTGTTTTACTGACTGCAAACAGAAGAATTTTGTAAAGGTGGCCTAGGTGAATTTCTTGCTGGGGTGCATGGAGTGGAACAAAAGGCTGTTGGATGTAGTTTTTTTTCTAACACACAGCAACATATAAATACTTGTAAATGAACAATACACACTCAAAATATATCAAAAACTAGATAATCATACATGGCTGACATTTTTACTTTTTTTGTAACTTTGAAGTGTGATGGAAACAAAGATGTTAATTGGATCAAAACAAATCAAGACACTTTTCTTGGTGACGCACAAATGATAAGTATTCAGTGGAACCTGATTAACACACATTATCGTTTGTACGCAATATAGTTTTCTTAGTGAAACTGCATGTTCATGCAAATTTCGAGGCCATTTTAATAGATGTGCTGACTGTAAATGACAGCGAAACACCACACTTGAGCCTCAAAATGCACCGGTGGCTACTTACCACACTCTTACCACTCTCTGGGTGAATGGGTGTGGGCACATTTGCTACACTTGTTTTTACGGTGTTGCTTGGATTTTTCCCAATCTCTATTACTTCCATTAATGGCAGCACACCTACTTTGTAAATTGTTCCAGCACCACTGCCATGAATGATCCCGGCACGCCAAGCAAACAGGGAGGAGTGTGCGCCCTTTAAGAAATGCACCCCCTAGTGTGTAAACACAGCACAGACTGGTTGCTATTCCAAATATAAATTTCAGCAGGTAAACTCGGCAAAATGTGTGCAGGAAAAACCAATCAGTTTGAGTTTTACATTTAGAAAGAACATAAAACATGGGGGAACATTTTTCTATGACAGGAAGTCCCAAAACTTGGAATGGGGACGTAATACCGCTCCACATTCGATATTGCCTCATGCTCCGAGTCGGGGTAGTACCACGCGGGTGGACGGCGTCCCCCCACTTATTTGAACGGGAGCTCGATAACTGGAGCAAATGGAGCCACACATTCACTCTTTGGCCTCTGTGGGGCGAGATCGGAGCCCATTCAGAACGCTGCTCACGCGCTGGCTTCTCTGATGCAATCGCATCTAAGGGGTGAGCGAGGGGAGGCAATTAGTGATGGTGCAAGCCACCTTTTGTGACGTCACTTGCTGTCGTGACGTCAGCGTCCCCCAACTTCTTCTTTTAGGACTTGTGCCCTGCTCATGGTGTCACCCCGCACATCGGAATGAAGCCCCAGTGGATAATGGTTTTGAACTCAATTGGCGGGTTTTTGATTATTCAGCTGTTCTCTCTGCTGGTATAATCATTCTAACCCCAAAAGTTAGAAAATTATTGTAATTCCTGTATCCATGTGAAACTACATTTCATACATACTCGCGTAATCCCCTCTACAAAGAAATGTCCTTGGGTGATCATCAAAAGTCATGCCTCGTTTGCAACTTAAAACAATATTTGTCTCCCTTTTAGTAAGCCTAGCCAACAAATTTCAACCTTGTAATCGACAACTGGCCAGAGAGGAGGAGGTGGTAAAAATGTGTGAATTTTCTACACACACCTGATCCATCTCGTTGAAGAGCTCTTGCTTTAACGGTTCCTTCGAAAGTAACAATTCACACTTTAAACAGCAGAGGGCACTTTTCTCACATGTCATTTTAAACCACACGGGTAAAAAGATGACCCTTCTGCTCTCATTTTTGACGCTTCATCAAGTGATTGCGTATGTAAATACCTCGTTCAGAATGGAAGTTCATACCTTGTGCTCGAGGGTTAATTGCGTCAAAGACGTCAATATCTCCTCTCGGTTTTTAATAACTGCCTCTTATTGGACGACTGCCTAGCAAAGGTATTAATAATGGACCAGCCTTGTCCTTATATTATTTACATTAACATTGGTTATCGCTTGCTCAGGCATTTGTTCCATTTTGGACCGCACACTTGTGTGATTTTCTTGCTGCTTTTGACGTCATCTGCTTCAATACAATTAAAGATGTGGAATGTTGCGTCATTTCTCTGTAGCCAATTACATGTACCAATGCTCAAAATTTCAAAAATGGCAATCATTTTGTAGAATTTCCCTAGTATCACATTTCTGGGTAGAACAATATTCATGCAGTTTCTGGATTCTGCAACTTTATTGTGTTTAAGCCAAGTTTGATCAATAGTGCTTAACTTGTGAAAATTGTCACGCTTCTTTCACACTATCAAGTTGTGGACTAAGGGACTGGTTTGGAGTTTGGCGGGCACACTGCCGTCCATCAGTTGGGTGGAGGGCATTACTTCCAGCACCGTGGTTGGACTAATGCCCACCATATTTAAAGATCTCTACAGGCCCTGCCGAAGTATCTATGCTTTCAGAAGACCCACAAGCAAGCCATTTTACTAAATAAAACCTCTCAAAATGGAAGATTGTTTTTGAAAAACAAAATAGTAATGACCCTGACACCCTAAAAGTTTTTTTTACCGAAGTGTGGTTCGAGACCACCAGGTTTTCCCTGGAGGTCCCTAAAAGAAAAAATATATATTCTGACATTCACTCTAAATAGGGCAGATGGAGTGATGTACTTAAACTGATGGCCCAAGCTCCATTGGGCAGTTGGTCAAGGGCATAGCTACCAGGGGGTGTTAAACCCCCCTTAAAAAATGTATTCTTTAGTAAATAGTTGGGTCCAAGTGCTTTCAATGATGGTATGATGAAGTGTCTGTCGGATTTCACCTGGGATTTCTACATGCTCACACTGAAAAACACACACACACCAATCCATCCCCCCCCACACACACACAGGGGTCGATTCCGATTCTGGAAAAAATGCTCCGAATAGCCGTTCGGAGTGTTTTTCCCGTACGAAAGGTACCCTGCAACGTCCCCCGTACGTACGACGAAGTACGATTCGTACCAGGAGCCGTACTCCGTACGAGTCGTACAAGACACCGTACGACTCTAATCTCCGTACGATTCTCCCTCGGAACCTGCTGTACGCGACATCTGTATGGTTCGCGGCTGGTTTTTACGACCCAGCAAGTACGATACGTGTCGGGTACGCACCGTACGACCCTTTTTCTACGGGAGCTGAAAACAGTCGTAAAAGCAGAGTTCATGCCGAAACAGGTACGGAACGGCCCCCCCGGGTACGGTGCGTACCCCCCATGATCGCAGGGGTACGCACCGTACCCCTGCGATCATGGGGTGTACGAGCCGTACCCCCATTGTACGATCAGTGTACGAGCCGTACCCCATGTACGATCGGTGTACGAGCCGTACCCCATGTACGATCGTTGTACGAGCCGTACCCCATGTACGATCGGTGTACAAGCCGTACCCCATGTTCGATAGGTGTACGAGACGTACCCCCATTGTACGATCGGTGTACGAGCCGTACCCCATGTACGATCAGTGTACGAGCCGTACCCCATGTACGATGGGGGTACGGCTCGTACACCGATCGTACATGGGGTACGGCTCGTACATCGATCGTACATGGGGTACGGCTCGTACAACGATCATACAATGGGGGTACGGCTCGTACACCCCATGATCGCAGGGGTACGTGCCGTACCCCTGCAATCATGGGGGGTACGCGCTGTACGGGGTGTATGTAATCGTGCGCTTTTCCGTACGAATCACCCTTACCTGACGTGGACCGTACGAATCGCGCCCTGATTCCCCGGTCCGGATCGTACTCGTCGGGTCGTACGGCGTGTGTACGAGTCGTACGGTTCACAGTCTCAGCCTTGCTGTACGTACGGATCGCGACGATTCGTACGGATTCACGGAATGCAGATCGTACTACGCGACTCGGACGGACGGGTACGATTCGTACGGAAAGGGCTACGAATACGAATCGTACGGTGGATTTTTTTACCGGATCGGAATCGAGCCCACAGTCTCTCTCAACTCTGTTTTGAAGGCCTTAAAAATGTTGATTACTTTGAAAAGTGTTGCTTTAAGTGCCCCTAACAATCCACCCTCCTCTCTCATTTTACACTGCCCTCCAAGTCACCGTCATGTACTGCTTCTCATATAATGTGTTTCAATAAGATATCCCAGTGTGGCTGTGGGAAATCTGAGGTTCACCCTTCCCCCTCAATCATATTGACCAAGCTACACCCCTCCTGTTGATGTAGGGTTTGCACCTACAGAGCCTGCGGGTGCACAGCAGTCGGACATTTGACTGTCTCTCCGACTCTAAATAGAGTGGACTGATCATCAATTTGGTAGACGGGACACTAACATGGCAGCGTAACCTATATTCCACACTCTAAATCAAGCCATATATTTCATCCCAAAAACATGTTTATATATTTTATTAGAACATTGGAATGTTGGGCGCTCCATTGAAAACAATGGAGTGCTTCGGGCTTATAATGGCTGGTATAAGCCTGGAGCTCCAACATTCCAATGTTTCTTTGTTGACAGCTCTGGCATATAGGTGGGTGCCCCAGTTCCCACCCAGGGTACCCACCAAGTACCACCTTGGAGGCTGTGGGGGGAAGCCCAGAGCCTCATGGACCCAGCCCTCTTCGTGCATAGTGTAGTAGCCAGCATTGCTCCTGACCTGAGGGAGCAGCTATTTTTTGCATGCCCCCTCCGGAGGGGCAGCATTATGTGTTCTGTTTTCCTGCCCGCAGGAGTGGAGGCAGAGAAACAGAACAAAAGCCTGCTCCCAGCCGGTGGGAGCACTTTTAAATCTAGAGGTCGGCTCCCTGGGACACAGGGTCTAATTTAGATCTTGGCAGAGAGGAATACTCCTTCGATCCCATCGCCTTATTACGATCCCATTATTTCCTATGAAAATTGCAATACGGCAGATAGGAAATCTGTCACGTTTGTGACGGAGTATTTCATCCGCCGAGATCTAAATAAGGCAGGCAGGCACTTAGTGGCTCAGGAGAATGGGGCCTGAGGGCCTTTAAAGGTTCCGGGAGGGTGGCTGTATTCCCCCTCATTTTTTTTTTTTTAAACCTTTATTTATCAAATGCACGATACACAGCGTCTGCCTACAACCCCATCGGGCCGGCCGCTATGACAAATATTAAAAGAATAAAGAAAGACAATACGTAATAGAGGCGGCCACTGAGCGTCCTTTATGATGTGGTGCACAATACAATAATCAAAGGATGGCGAAGGTTTAATTTTATAGTTTTGTCGAAATAAAAACAACAAAAACAAACACATGGCATTATACTGGCAAGGTTCACAGGAGCGATTCAGAAAAGGGGGTGGTGATGAACAGAGTGTCTGAATTAAGCAGACCACTCTTACCCAGTCCAAAGATCAGGGCTTGATCCATCACCGTTATTTATCTCACTGCCCCATCCCAGCTCAGAACCTGGCTATATGCAAATTAGTCTGTCCCTGGCCCAGTGCATCATGGGAACAGGGCAGACCAAACTACCAAGCCAATTCTTCACCAGAAAGGAGACAAGCTACCGGGGACCGGTTTCTGGCATTTCAGCCTCTTCGGCCCGGCTTGCTTGAATCCTGATGGAGCAGTGAGAAAGGGACTCATGTCTGAGTATACCCTGCCACACCTATAGTGGCCAAAAACGATTCAGAAAAGGGGGTGGTGATGAACAGAGTGTCTGAATTAAGCAGACCACTCTTACCCAGTCCAAAGATCAGGGCTTGATCCATCACCGTTATTTATCTCACTGCCCCATCCCAGCTCAGAACCTGGCTATATGCAAATTAGTCTGTCCCTGGCCCAGTGCATCATGGGAACAGGGCAGACCAAACTACCAAGCCAATTCTTCACCAGAAAGGAGACAAGCTACCGGGGACCGGTTTCTGGCATTTCAGCCTCTTCGGCCCGGCTTGCTTGAATCCTGATGGAGCAGTGAGAAAGGGACTCATGTCTGAGTATACCCTGCCACACCTATAGTGGCCAAAAACGATTCAGAAAAGGGGTGGTGATGAACAGAGTGTCTGAATTAAGCAGACCACTCTTACCCAGTCCAAAGATCAGGGCTTGATCCATCACCGTTATTTATCTCACTGCCCCATCCCAGCTCAGAACCTGGCTATATGCAAATTAGTCTGTCCCTGGCCCAGTGCATCATGGGAACAGGGCAGACCAAACTACCAAGCCAATTCTTCACCAGAAAGGAGACAAGCTACCGGGGACCGGTTTCTGGCATTTCAGCCTCTTCGGCCCGGCTTGCTTGAATCCTGATGGAGCAGTGAGAAAGGGACTCATGTCTGAGTATACCCTGCCACACCTATAGTGGCCAAAAACGATTCAGAAAAGGGGGTGGTGATGAACAGAGTGTCTGAATTAAGCAGACCACTCTTACCCAGTCCAAAGATCAGGGCTTGATCCATCACCGTTATTTATCTCACTGCCCCATCCCAGCTCAGAACCTGGCTATATGCAAATTAGTCTGTCCCTGGCCCAGTGCATCATGGGAACAGGGCAGACCAAACTACCAAGCCAATTCTTCACCAGAAAGGAGACAAGCTACCGGGGACCGGTTTCTGGCATTTCAGCCTCTTCGGCCCGGCTTGCTTGAATCCTGATGGAGCAGTGAGAAAGGGACTCATGTCTGAGTATACCCGGCCACACCTATAGTGGCCAAAAACGATTCAGAAAAGGGGGTGGTGATGAACAGAGTGTCTGAATTAAGCAGACCACTCTTACCCAGTCCAAAGATCAGGGCTTGATCCATCACCGTTATTTATCTCACTGCCCCATCCCAGCTCAGAACCTGGCTATATGCAAATTAGTCTGTCCCTGGCCCAGTGCATCATGGGAACAGGGCAGACCAAACTACCAAGCCAATTCTTCACCAGAAAGGAGACAAGCTACCGGGGACCGGTTTCTGGCATTTCAGCCTCTTTGGCCCGGCTTGCTTGAATCCTGATGGAGCAGTGAGAAAGGGACTCATGTCTGAGTATACCCTGCCACACCTATAGTGGCCAAAAACGATTCAGAAAAGGGGGTGGTGATGAACAGAGTGTCTGAATTAAGCAGACCACTCTTACCCAGTCCAAAGATCAGGGCTTGATCCATCACCGTTATTTATCTCACTGCCCCATCCCAGCTCAGAACCTGGCTATATGCAAATTAGTCTGTCCCTGGCCCAGTGCATCATGGGAACAGGGCAGACCAAACTACCAAGCCAATTCTTCACCAGAAAGGAGACAAGCTACCGGGGACCGGTTTCTGGCATTTCAGCCTCTTTGGCCCGGCTTGCTTGAATCCTGATGGAGCAGTGAGAAAGGGACTCATGTCTGAGTATACCCTGCCACACCTATAGTGGCCAAAAACGATTCAGAAAAGGGGGTGGTGATGAACAGAGTGTCTGAATTAAGCAGACCACTCTTACCCAGTCCAAAGATCAGGGCTTGATCCATCACCGTTATTTATCTCACTGCCCCATCCCAGCTCAGAACCTGGCTATATGCAAATTAGTCTGTCCCTGGCCCAGTGCATCATGGGAACAGGGCAGACCAAACTACCAAGCCAATTCTTCACCAGAAAGGAGACAAGCTACCGGGGACCGGTTTCTGGCATTTCAGCCTCTTCGGCCCGGCTTGCTTGAATCCTGATGGAGCAGTGAGAAAGGGACTCATGTCTGAGTATACCCTGCCACACCTATAGTGGCCAAAAACGATTCAGAAAAGGGGGTGGTGATGAACAGAGTTTCTGAATTAAGCAGACCACTCTTACCCAGTCCAAAGATCAGGGCTTGATCCATCACCGTTATTTATCTCACTGCCCCATCCCAGCTCAGAACTCAATGCCAGAAACCGGTCCCCGGGAGCTTGTTTCCTTCCCAGTGTAAGAATTGGCTTTTGTAGTTTGGTTTGCCCTGTTCCCATCATGCACTGGGACAGGAACAGACTAATTTGCATACAGCCAGGTTCTGAAACTGGGATGGTGCAGTGAGCTAAAAAACGGTGTTGGATCTAGCCCTGATCTCTTGACTGGGTGAGAGCTTTCTGCTTAATTCAGAGACTCTGTCCCTCACCACCCCTTGTTGTAAATATTTTTGTCCACCCTAAGCGTGGAAGGGTATTCTCAGATGTGAGACCCTTGCTCATTGCACCATCAGGATTCAAGCAAACCGGGCCGAAGACGGCTGTAATGCCAGAAACCGGTCCCCGGGAGCTTGTTTCCTTCCCAGTGTAAGAATTGGCTTTTGTAGTTTGGTTTGCCCTGTTCCCATCATGCACTGGGACAGGAACAGACTAATTTGCATACAGCCAGGTTCTGAAACTGGGATGGTGCAGTGAGCTAAAAAACGGTGTTGGATCTAGCCCTGATCTCTTGACTGGGTGAGAGCTTTCTGCTTAATTCAGAGACTCTGTCCCTCACCACCCCTTGTTGTAAATATTTTTGTCCACCCTAAGCGTGGAAGGGTATTCTCAGATGTGAGACCCTTGCTCATTGCACCATCAGGATTCAAGCAAACCGGGCCGAAGATGGCTGTAATGCCAGAAACCGGTCCCCGGGAGCTTGTTTCCTTCCCAGTGTAAGAATTGGCTTTTGTAGTTTGGTTTGCCCTGTTCCCATCATGCACTGGGACAGGAACAGACTAATTTGCATACAGCCAGGTTCTGAAACTGGGATGGTGCAGTGAGCTAAAAAACGGTGTTGGATCTAGCCCTGATCTCTTGACTGGGTGAGAGCTTTCTGCTTAATTCAGAGACTCTGTCCCTCACCACCCCTTGTTGTAAATATTTTTGTCCACCCTAAGCGTGGAAGGGTATTCTCAGATGTGAGACCCTTGCTCATTGCACCATCAGGATTCAAGCAAACCGGGCCGAAGACGGCTGTAATGCCAGAAACCGGTCCCCAGGAGCTTGTTTCCTTCCCAGTGTAAGAATTGGCTTTTGTAGTTTGGTTTGCCCTGTTCCCATCATGCACTGGGACAGGAACAGACTAATTTGCATACAGCCAGGTTCTGAAACTGGGATGGTGCAGTGAGCTAAAAAACGGTGTTGGATCTAGCCCTGATCTCTTGACTGGGTGAGAGCTTTCTGCTTAATTCAGAGACTCTGTCCCTCACCAGCCCTTGTTGTAAATAAGGTTCACAGGAGGGTGGGGAAAAAGGGAAGGAGTATATATACATAGGAGCGAATCTAACGTGGGGGGGGTGATCATGGAGGGAGTATAGGATATGAGTAATATAGGAAATAAAAAGGGAACGCCAATCATGGGGAGGAGGGGATAGTATCGTCATAATCAAGTGGAGGGGAACAGATATCACCACGGTACGCGTTCCATTGCGCCTAAACCCTGGACCACTTTTTAGGACGACCCCGTGCCTCGTACACCGTCTTCTCTCGAAACATGCACCAGTCCATGTTGTCTTTCCTGGCATTGAGCCTCGGTGGTCTGGTGGAGCCCCAGAGCAGAGCTATGTCTCTCTTGGCAACCATGTTGCCCAGTGTGACCCAGAATGTCTGGGCAGCCGTACAATCCGTAGGCTCCCACACATTGAGTAGGCAGCGCCGTGCCTCAGGAAGGAGGGGGACTCCAGTAACACGTCCCATCACATCATGCACCCTGGACCAGAAGGCCGAGACAACCGGGCATTCCCACAAGACATGAAGAAAAGTACCATCCATACCACAACCACGTCTACACAGTCCATCCGTCGCAAGCCCCATTCGCACCAGACGCATACCGGACACATACACACGGTGGAGGATCTTTAGTTGGACAAAACGAAGCTGGGCCGGAATAGCCACCTCTTTAGGGGAAGAAACAGCCGACTGCCAATCCTCGTCGTCTAATTCGAGCCCATCTGCCGTCCAGGAGGCACGAAGCTTCCCCAGCAGGTCAGCCCTGTTGTTAATAAGTTTCTTATATATTAACGAAATCGTGCTGTCAGGGACGTGGCCATCGAGGATACGATCCTCCAGTGGGGATGACTGGGGAATATCAGTCCCAGGGGGAAGGGCAGAGGATAAGGCATGCCGAACATGCATATACCGAAAATACTCCTTATCATCAAGCTGATATTTCAGTTTTAGGGCTTCAAAGGACTTCACAGTGCCCCTGGCCCAAAGATCCTCCACCTTACTAATCCCAATCATATCCCACCTGTCGAACCCTTTCGTCTGCCAAAGGTTGCTCAGTCGATCAGAATCATACAGTGGAGTCATACGCGTCAATTTGCCACTCCAGCCCGTAGCCACAGTCGCATCCTTCCAGGCACGCACCGCACACTTCGTAGGACCAGTAAGGAGACGGATTGGTGACTTCGAGTACAAAGCCCTATTGAAGTTGCCACCGGGCAGTAGGAATTTGTCCAGGGCAAAAGCAGGAGCGGGCTCCGATGAATATGTTACGTGGTTAATGGTGCTTAAGTGCGAGGCCCAGTAATATCGTTTGATATCTGGTAAAGCGATACCGCCGTCGTACCAGGGGAGTGTGAGTTTAGACAATGCGATACGGGCACGTTCGTCCCAAATCAATTGCCGCTGTAGGCTTTCGATCTCACGCAAATAGCGAGCGGGGATCGGGTCGAAGAAATTCTGCAACGCATAGAGAAATCTAGGGAGCGACATCATTTTAAAAAGTGCCGGGGAGGGGAGCATAAAGATTCCGATCATATCGCACCGCGGAAACCATGGAGACGTAGATCCCCAAATATTTGAAACCATCGTCCGCCACCTGAATTGGAAACCTACGGGGCAGCGGCGGCAACACCCCCGCTATGACATAAACACAGGACTTGGTCCAATTGATAACCAATCCGGAGTTCTTACCAAAGGATGTGAGAACGTCAAAGAGCACGTTCAAGGACTTTTGGGGGGAAGTGAAATAGAGGAGGATGTCGTCGGCGTAGAGTGAGACGCGATCTTCTAAATCCGGCGCCCACCGGATCCCTTTAATCGAGGGTTCCCACCGGAGCCATGCCGCAAGGGGCTCAAGCGCCAGCGCAAACAGAAGTGGGGAAAGCGGACACCCCTGACGGGTGCCGCGTCCCAATGGAAATGGGTCAGAGCTTCTGCCATTCACCACAACTTGAGCCAGTGGTTGCTCATACAGGAGCCTCACCCACGCGATGAAGTTAGGGCCAAAGCCAAATTTGGAAAGGGCCGCCCACAGATATGGCCATTCAATGGTGTTGAAAGCCATTGTAGCGTCCAGGGAGGCCACCACCGCTGGCTCAGCGAGAGTTGCAGCTCTCGCGAGAACACCATGGAGTCTACGCAGATTAAGGGCCGTGTTCCGATGGGGTATGAAGCCGGATTGGTCCGGATGAATCAGGTCACAGATCACCGTCAACAACCGATTGGCCAGGACCTTGGCAAGGATTTGGGGTTCCGCGTTCAGCAAGGAAATGGGGCGGTAGGAGGTACAGCGGTCACGAGGCTTGCCATCCTTATAAATGACCACTATGGTGGCCAGGCGCTGTTCAAGCAGAAGTACTCCAGCCTCAAATGCGTCCAGAAACATGGTCCGCAGATGGGCGGCCATTTTGTCTGGACGAAGTTTGTAGAGCTCGATAGGCAAACCATTAGGCCCCATCGCTTTACCCGAGCGCAAGGATCTGATGGCGAGGGCAATCTCGTCCACCGTAAAGGGAGCCTCCAGAGCCAGTCCCTCCTCCTCCGAGACACAAGGAAGAGCAATATCACGCAACAATAAACGGGAATCGGCCTCATCCCGATCACTCACTGGGGTATAAACCTTTCGAAAATGGTCCACGAAACAGTCAACAATCTCACCGGGGTCAGACTCACATTCACCAGACTCACGGGAAATAACGGGCACCACACGATTCATTCTTTCAGCCTTATCCAGCCACGCAAGGAGTTTGCTAGCCTTGTCACCCACATCATACAAACGGCCCAGCTGATTTGCACGCATCAACTTAGCAGCATCAGTCACACAAGCTTTGTAATCCGCCTGCTTCAATTCCAGAGTGTGTAGAAGCGCAGGCGTGTCATCCCCACCCAGTGCAGTAATTTCGGTCTCAAGGGCCAGCACGGCCTCCCTCCTAGTTTTCCGTTCAGCTGCAATAAGGGACAGTGCGGAGCCCCGTATGACCGTTTTAAAGGCCTCCCAGAGAACCGTAGGGGAGGTTACCGAACCCACATTCTCATCGAAATAACAATCAATAGCCTTCACCAAATCTGAGCGGAGCCGGGGGTTCCGAAAGTGCCAGGGCGGGACAGGGGGAACTCTGTTACCAGGAAGACCACCCACCGAGACCTCAATCAGCAAAGGGGAATGGTCTGAAATACCCCGGGGGAGATGACGAACTTCCCGCACCAAGGATAAGGTAGAGGTCAGCATGAAAAAGTAGTCTATCCTCGAGAGGCTGCCATGTGCACCAGAGTGGAAAGTATACTGCGTCAGGGTGGGGTGCAGCGAACGCCAAACATCCACCAGACCAAAAGTTTCGGCCATGTCAGTGAGCCACATCTGGGACTGCAGCAGAACTCTAGGGGGCTGTCGATCACAATCCCCAGACATCACAGAGTTAAAATCCCCACCCATGATCAGTAGACCATCGGGGAGACCAAGAAGAGTCTTGCCAAGATCAGCATATGTGGTTGCCTGCAGCCCCGGGGGAATATACACAGCCATTATCACAATTAGCTTCCCCTCCCATCTCCCCGAGACAGCAGCATAGCGTCCCCGATCATCAAGGGTGACATCATCAATCTCAAGGGCCAAGGAGGATTTAACCATTATACCCACTCCCCGGGAGCCGGACGTGAAACCAGCGTGGGCGACCAACCGGTAGCCTCGACGGTCAAGAGCTTTACAGGCATTACCAATCAAATGGGTTTCTTGAAGTAACACAACATCAGGGGCATGACGCCTTATAAATTGTAACACAATGCCACGTTTAATTCTGTCACCCAAACCATTGACGTTCCAAGAAAGAACCTTCATCTCACCCCCCCCATCCCAAGAAGATCGACCCAACCCAACCCCCTCCCGGAACCACAGGTCAAGGATGTACGCAATCAGTAATGTACCATGAAAAAGGAAGAACAAGAAACACACAACACAACCAAGTCCCCACCAACCACCCCCCAACTAAGAACCCGTTACAACGCCCCCCACCCTGCACCCCTGCTGACTCAAGAGCCACCCCAAACTGCAGTGTGCCTGTCGCCCCATCTGATCTACACAAAGAAACCCCCGAGGAGGAAGGGAGTAACCACCCCAACCCGCCCCACCACGGGCATAATCATAAAGCATACAATATAAGTTACTCTGTAGGGTTCACAGTCCAAAGCCGGACCTCAGGGGCCCCAATTCAATCCTGGGTCGTTGCACCGCCGTCCGCGCCTCCGGGGCCTCCGCTCTCGGTGTCTTCTTTTGGCAGCGAGTCCAACCAGTCACTGGCACTATCAGGTTGATTGAAGAAGTAGGCACGTTCCCTGTATTCAATCCGCAGGCGAGCAGGAAACAACATAGCATATTTTAGTCCCAAAACCCTCAAGCGACGCTTTACTCCAAGGAATCCAGAACGTTGCCGTTGCACTTGAGGAGTGAAGTCAGGATAGATCGAGACAGAGTTCTTATCGAACTTCAACGGGCCGTGCTTGCGGGCGGCCTGAAGGATGGCGTCTCTGTCCCGAAAGTGAAACAGCCTAGCAATGATAGGCCTCGGGGGACCCCCCGGCTTTACCTGTCCACCCGGGAAGCGATAAGCACGCTCGACCGCAAAAAACTTGCTGAGGCCTGCGGGAGCAAGTTTAGCGACAATTAGCTCCTCAACCAGTAGATCGATCGAGGCAGCACCATTGTCCTCCGGCACTCCGACTAGGCGAATGTTGTTCCGCCGGGCCCTATTGTTGTAATCCTCCATGCGTTTGAACAACAGGTCTTGCGAGGAGCGTAAATTCCCAATCTCCGACTGCGCTTCCGCGATGTCCGTCACCAAGCTCGACGCCTTCAGGTCCAACGCCTTGACCCTCTCGTTGGTCTTGGCCAGGTCGGCACGAATAAGAGTAACCGCCACCGTGTCAATCTTCGATACGATGGCCTCATACTGTTGACTCATATCGGCCTTGAGTCCCGCAATGGCGGCCAGTAGGTCCTGAAGGGACACTTCCGAGGAAGTCGCCATGTCCGTCTTCGGGTCTTCCAAGCCACGGCTGGCAGCACTGGGGGAACCTCTCGGTTGCGTATAGCGTTCGATTATGTTGGACTGGACCGACCCCCCACGAGTATTGGTCTTCCTGCGCTTCTCCATCTCGGGTTTCGTCGCCATGGTGAATTCAGCACCCCACGGGGACAACCCGGGTGCAGATGAATGTCGACGAGTCTCGACCCCAAAAGTCTGGTTTTTGCAAGAAATTGTCTCGAGCCACCTAGCCGGCACCGCGAGAAAGAGTGTTGCCAGTGAAAGCAGCAGACCAGGATGAAGAAGCAGGGCACAGGGAGTCAGGACACGAGAGGGCTAGAAACCGAAAGTGAAAGTGGCACACCATCGGTGAAGCAAATGCCAGGCAGCCGTTGTTGTTGCATTACTGCTCGGCCACCCAAGGCAACAGAGACCCCGGTGCCGTCCGGGGTTAGGCCATGAAATTAGAGACGATGTAAAAATGGTCCCCGAAGTCCGATCCCGGCCCAAAAAAGATCGACAGCATCAGTAAGAGTAGTACTTCAAAAGCCCGTTGAAGTGACCATGATAGCTGAAGGATAAATCAAGAAGGGCGGCGGGGGTCTCAGGAGCTCTCTGCTCACGCGACCATCTTGGATGCCCGCGTAGCTCCTCCTCCCTCCCCCTCATTTTTTATTAGTATCATGGTCTTAGGGGATTGGGTTCCCAGGGTCTTTTTAAGACTTGGAATGGGCGGCCGCACATCTCAGTCCAGTTTGTTAAAAGAGCAGCTTAGTGCCCACTTACCATACACTGCTAATTACTTCCCATATTATATCACTTATGCCATGTTCGATGACATCTTTGATAGAATCACTGCAACAGCTGAAATCACATCATTGTTGATGTTAGAAATGGAGGTCTCTAGATCGCAGAGGTAGGCACCTGTGTCCAAATAGGGATCCTTGCTTCTAGTCAAGGTAAGGGGGATATACACTTTAGATAATCCTCACTCCCTGGGTAGCTTGGCAGGAGCAGAAAGACTTATCCCGAAGACAATGTGTAAAGTGTTTGTACTCAAAACACACAATAATATAGTGATAACACCACAAATGAACACCACACCAGTTTAGAAAAATAAAGTATCTTTATATAAACTGAACAAGACCAAAACAAGAAAAATCCAACATACAGGTAATAAGGTATGACTTTAGAACAGATATTGTAAAAATAAAAGTTGTAGAAAACAAACATCTCCACCTGGGGCTATTGCAACATTGTGACAGCAATAAATCCAAAGTACGGCGCCGACTGCGAGGAGTGCGGTGTCGGGCATAGAGCCACACGGACCTCCAAACAAACAGCACCCTGGTAAGAAAAATGTCTATGACGATGCAGGGATGCAGGACGTCATGGAGGTGAGGCGTTGATGCCGAGGTCAAGGCCCGCTACCTGGCTGCCACAGGGTAGGCAAGGCGTCATGTCTGCGAGGAGGCGACGCATTGTGTCCAGGCAGGGGAAGGCAGTTGTGTCTGCAGTGAGGCGTCGGTCCCGGAGATCATGCAAAGTCAGCGAGTTCGTGGAGTCACCCTCGGTGGCTATTGGCACCGCGATAACAGGATGCAGGCACTGATGATGACAGAGTCGGTGCGAGCGATGGCATTGGGCACAGCCGATAACTGCAGGCGTCGGCAGGCATCGAAGGGCGTCGGAGCTGCAGTGCAGGCCAGGCGGTGTGTCGTTCACTTTACAAGTGGTGCCCCTGGCCTCGGTGCAGGTTGCAGTATCACAATGGCATCGCTGATGGCGTCGGAAGAAGGTTTTCTTAATTCTTTCAAGTTGCTTCCAGCTTCTCACAGCGGTATCAACCTCCAGAGGTCCAAAACTGGAATATGCACCTCCTGGCAGGTCAGAACTTTAAGCAATAGAGGTCAGGGGAGCTGGGGCTGAAGTCTTTGTTGGCCTGAGACTTCACAACAGGAGGCTAGCACACACAGGCCCTGGGATATCTTCTTAAAGTAGGTTCAAAGCAAAGTTCCAATCTTTGTCCTCTCCTTGGCTGAAACAGCAACTGCAGGCCAACCCTGCACAACACACAGCAAAGGGGCCTACCTGTGCACAAGAAAGGAGAGGTGCCATGTGTCCCCCCTTCTGGAGCCATACATGATCCTAGGGCCCGCCACGCTCCCCAGGGTTGGCTCCTGCTATATACCAGGGTGCCAACCCCTGGGACATGACTGTATCCTTATGCTTTGCGGGAGCTGTGATAGCTGCCACCAAGCATAAGCAAATACTCCAGTTCCAGTGAGCGGGAGCATTCAAAGTGCTCCCACATGCTCAAAGAAGAGGTTTAATCTCTTTCCCTGCCCACAAACATGAGGGCCGGGAAGAGATGAAACAGATTGCTCCTGCACGGAGGGAGCTGCCTTTCGAGCAGCTCCCTCCACGCAGCAGCAATGCCGGCTCCCACAGGAGGCGGGGAACTGGCTGGGACCGCTGGGGCCTTGAGGGTCCCCCCCACGAATCTGGAAAAGGGCAAAATGAGGCAAAATAAAGGTAAAAAATGTGCATAAAGAGGCAGAATAAAGGTCAGAAACAGGCAAGATAAGAGTGAGAAATGAGCCAAAAGAGGGAGAATAAAGGTGAGAAACGACCAGAAAGAGACAGAATAAAGGTCAGAAATGAGCAAAAAGAGGCAGAGTAGTCGGAAACTAACAGAAAGAGGCAGAATAAAACGTCAGCAGTTAGCAGAAAGAGGCTAAATAAAGGTGTGAAATGAACAGCAAGTAGCAGAATCAAGGTCAGAAAATAGCAGAAAGAGGCAGAATAGAGGTCAGAAATGTGCAGAAAAAGGCATAATAAAGTCCAAAAAAAAGAAGAAAGGGGCTGAATACAGGTCAGAAACTAACAGCGAAGTGGCAGAATAAAGGTCAGAAACGAGCAGAAAGAGGCAGAATACAGTTCAGAAACAAACAGCAAGTGACAGAATAAATGACAGAAACAAGCAGAAACAGGAAGAATAAAGGTCAGAAACAAGCAGAAAGAGGCAGAACTAAGGTCAGAAACCAGCAGCAAAAGGTAAAATAACATTGAGAAACAAGCAGAAAGAGGCAAAATAAGGTCCGCAACGAGCAGAAAGAGGCACAATAAAGGTCAGCATTGAGCCGAAAGAGGCAAAAAAATCTGAGAAACGAGCCGAAAGAGGCAAAATAAAGGTGAAAAACAAGCAGAAAAGGCATGATAAATGTGAGAAAAGAGCTGAAAGATGCTAAATAAAGATGAGAAGCGAGCACAAAAAGACAAAATAAAGGTCATCAACGAGCAGACAGAGGCAAAATATTGGTGAGAAATGAGCACAGAGACAAAATAAAGTTCAGCAACAAATAGAAAGAGGCAGAACAGAAGTTAGAGAGGAGCCGAAAGAGGCAGAATAGAGGTCAGAAATTTGCAGTAAGAGGCACAATAAAGATGAGAAAGGAGCAGAAGGAGGCAGAATACAGGTCAGAAACGAGCAGCAAGAGGCAGAATAAAGGTCAGAAATTAGCAGAAACAGGCAGGCTAAAGGTGAGAATAGAGCAGAAAGAGGCAGAATAAAAGTCAGCAACGAGCAGATAGAGGCAAGATAAAGATGAGAAATGAGCAGAAAGAGGGAGAATAAAGGTCAGAAGTAAGCAGAAAAGGTCAAATAAAGGTCAGCAATGAGGAGCAGGGCTGGACTGGGAACTAAAACCGGCCCTGGCAAAGTGCTCGCCCCCCTCTCCGGGGGTTGGGGGTGCCGCCGAGCTCTTTGCCAGGGCCGGTTTTCGGACGATTTTGTTACAGGGCTGATTTTGCAGTTATGATGCAAAAACGGCCCTGTAACAAAATCGCCCCAGGGGCCCAAAACCGCCCCCCATCCGCACCGGGGGATTGCCCGGTGCCCGCTACGGCCAGTCCGGGCCTGATGAGAAGTAAGAGGAAAAATAAAGGTCAGAAACAAGCTTGCTGAGAATTGCCGAGACGTCGTTGGAGGCCCGACCCCTTTCTCAACCAATCTGCACAAGGGCCTTCTGGTGCAATGCTGGTTGGGGAATGAAATCTCCTTGGCAGGAGGGTTGTTTGGGGGCCAAGTGCCCCTATTGTTGTAACAAGTAAGTTCCCCACAGCAGGATTGCTGAGACGTTCTTGGAGGCCCTGCTCCTTTCTCAACCACTCTGGACAGGGGCCTCTTGGCACACTACAGCTTGGGGGATGAAATCTCCATAGCTGCTGAGTGTTGTTGGGGGGCCAAGAACCCCAATTGTTACCACAAGCAAATTCCCCACAGCCAGATTGCTGAGATGTCATCAGAGGCCCACCCCCTTTCTCAACTACTCTGCAAAGGGCCCAGGTCTCCTGGCGCACTACAGTTTGCAGCTGTGGTCACTTGCGCTCGCCCATAGCACACAAAAAGTTTAACTCTGTTGCTGAGTGTGGAGTTTATCAGTAACTGAGTGTTCTCCACAGAACGCGGAGTTGCCGAATCCCACCAACTCCGTGAGCGGAGCAAAATCTACCAGGTCAAGTTACCATTCACAGACCCACTGAGAGAATCATGCAGCCACTCACAGATCCACTCAGAGACTCACACAACCACTCACCCACCCACTTAGAGACTCACACACCCACTAACCTATCTATAAAGCCATTAACACACCCCCTCTCAAAGGTTACAGGTTACAGTTAGGAAATAAACATTTAAAAATTGTTGAAATTCACTGGAAAAACAACAAAAGTTACAGTGACATTATAGTCATAGTATAGAAATAGAATGAAAAAACTCAGAAATTCACTGAAGAAAATAGAGGTTACAGGGATGTTATAGTTAAGAAATAGAATAAAAAAAACCTTAATAACTCACTGGAAAAAAAGGTTACTGGGATGTTATAGTTAGGCTCACATGTCCCTCATACAAAACTAGAGAAATTCAGCAGTTATAGTTACCTGAGCTAACTATAGCTTACGTCACCTCAATGCACTGCTTATGATCTCACATATTACATCACTCATGACATGTAAGACCGCTGGTTTATTATGCGGTTCGTACTTCATAAACGGTCAAAGGACACGGTTGTGTAAAAGGAAAAGTCGAGGACTAGTTGAGAGATCCTAAACGGCACTGCTCATCGCTGGACTCAACCACCAGCGGTCTTCGGTGTATGCCACGAATGTGATTGAATCCCCACGTTCCGTGGCACTCTTGCCTCTGTTAGATTCTGTTTTGTGGGGCTGACGAGGACCGCCACTACACATAATTTAGCGGTGACCCACGCACGTCCTTATTTAAAACGACAGCTGAACCCCCCTTTTCCTGCTGTAGCTCTGCCTTTGGCAGATTCTGTTTTGTTGAAGTGACGAGGACTGCCCCAACATACGATTCAGCGGTGACCCACGCACGCCTTTGTTTTAAAATTACAGCCGAACCCCTCTTTTTCTGCTGCAATTTTGCTTTTGGCAGAATCTACACTCCTGTGTTCAACTACGACTTTTTCAACCTACAGTTCGACAGCCCTTATTGTCATCGGCATTTGTATTGACAGATATAACCTCACTTTCGTATCTTCAAGAGTCTACCTCTATTGAACCATACCTACCACATTACAGTATCTATTTAAGATCCATTGCCCCACCTCCCGCAACCCCTGTCCTGATGAAGACCCTCTAGCAAGGTTTATACCACGCCTGCATCCACTTGGGTCGAAACGTCGACACTTCCTTTTGTGTTCAGCCTCCTCCCTCATTTATCATTTGTGATTTTTTTTGAGGCATGATTGTTTAAATCAATTGATTAACTAATTGTTCCATTGTGTCAATTTATCATAATTTCTGTTGCATTTTGGTCTTAGTGACCCATGTTCTAGTTTCTATACTTTCACTATCCCAACACTACCCTTCCCTATTTCATTCTTTTAGGGGCATTATATGTGATTTAATATGTACTTATTTTTATGAATGAATCTTATACAATACACGTTGTGATTAAAAACAATGTTGTTATAATTATCTTTGTATGTACCCATTTGTTGTTACGATTGAGTTAATTGTGTGTCTATCTGGGACCGTTTTGTTTGTATCTGCAATTGGCACCAGGCAGATTTTTTAGTACTTGAGCAAGGGAACACACAGGGGTGCGATGTATTCTTATGAAAACAGCGCATCCCTGCAATTTTTTTTAATTGACATAGTGCAGTGCTTCTAAATTGCTTGCAGTACTAGGCTGCTTCATTTCTTTGTAAATATGCCCCTCCCTGTTTTGAAAATGGACCTGTGAGATACCAGGAACCAGTGCAGTTTTTTTGGCAAGGGTTTGATGTGACAGTAACTTGGCTGCCGAAAGATCAGCCTAACTGCCTGAGTTTGTATTATCTGCAGTCTATGCACAAGGCCAGAAGAAAGTTCCATGTATAGAGCATTAGCAAAGTCAATATGGGCCATTACTAAGGCAATTATGATTAGAATAATTGCTTCGAAGGTAAAGTACCTTCTTATTTTCTTTGCTTTCTGAAGCTGATGGAAGCAGGATGAGGTCACTGTACCTATCTGAGGCTTAATCCTCATCTATGGGGATGCCAAGACTTTTCACCACTTTTTTTGGAAGAGGAGGGGAACCCATCTCCGAAATCCAGAAAAAGGAGTTCCAAAGGTGAAGTTTGTTCTTTGTCATCACTAATTCAGTTTTATCAGAGTTCAATTTCAGCTGATATGCGCCTGGCCAATCCCGTCTATAAAGCAATGTGTTTTGAAAAGGTTTTAGATGCTAGCTTTTTGACAATTGTGAAGAGCTGTTGCATATCATCAGCATTATTATATATCCTCAGCTTTCTCTGCTGAAGAGAGTTTATCAAGGGCTGAATGTACAGAGTGAAAAGGACAGGTGAAAGGGAGGAGCCCTGGGGCGATCCACATCCAAGCACAAAGAAAAGAAGCAGACCTCCTGACTACAATTTCCTAGAAAGTACTTCATCCAGTCGAGGGTGGTACTTTGCAAGCAAGCAGTTCTGAAACTGTCAATCAGAATAGAATGGGAGACCATGTCAAAAGCAGCGGGAAGATCTAGAAAGACCAGCGCCTGAGTAACATCTCTGTCCGCTCCATCTCTTAAGTCATCCAAGGCTGGTAGGATGAGTGCCTCTGTTGAATGAGCAGGTCGGAAGCCCGTCTGATGAGGATCAAGAACATCGGATTCCTCCATAAAAGTGTTAAGATGTTGGGCAATGTGTGTCTCAAATATTTTTTCCAAAAAAGGAAGTAAAGAAATCGGTCTGTAGTTTTTAAGGCTGGTAGGATCCCCCAGCTTTTTTCTGGAGTGGGAAAACTACCACCTTCTTGAAGGAATAAGGGACCTTCCCCTGCTTGAGAGATTGATCGAGGAAGAGGATAGCTATATCTGGGAAGTGGGAGAAAATACCACGGCAACATATAAGAAGCATAAATACCAACTATTGCCAAATCGTGTCCCGGTACCCTCTCTTTGACCACTTCATATCTACCTACAGGATCTAACAAACGACTAGCCTTTCTGGAAGGGTACTCCCGGTCTCACCCAACAGGGCCCCTCTGGCAAAAGTAGAGTAGGCCAAGGCATAGATCAGGCCCTGCCATCTCTTGTGGAGTGCCAGTCTCTCAGACACAGTGATGTGGGTCTCCTGCAGGAGGGTCTGATGCTTCAATCTCCTCTTAAGGTAAGTACACACTTTATACTTTTGTTCACGTTATTGAGACCCCGAACATTCAAGGAGATGAAATTACATGTCATAGGGTGACCTAAGGGAGAACATCCTATGCACAGCAAGTTTCCAGAAGGGGACCCCATCCCTCCCACATATCAATGGGCCAGATCCATGTCCATGGGACCTGGGAACAGCAGGCAGAGGCAGCCCAACAGAAACAAGTAAACAAAAACAACCAACCCTACTCCTCAACCCCAGGATCAGAAGAAAACGACTTCCCATCCTAACCAATGTGGCCTAACGGCTAGGGCATTTGACCTTGAAACTGGGGAACCGGGTTTGAGCCTCAACATGGACGCTCAACATCCTGTTATTCTGGGCAAATCACTTAATCTCCCCATCCCTTGACCAAAGAAAAAAAAAGAATGTGTCTATCTGTAACGCAACTGGTGCTCATGTAAAGCGCTCCTATACCTTCGTGTCTGGTTCACACTATATAAAACTCCCACCCCCAAAAACTAAATACAATAGAACATTCAACACACGTGCATGATTCACAAGCACAACTACAATACGGGGGTGAGCCTGATGAGACACCTCAAATCACACCATCGAAAGAAAGCATACAGGATATCCATACCCATAATTAACCCTATGTTAGAAGAAAAACATACGCATCTCTATCATCACTGGTAAGCATAACTCAGTTAGAGACCCTGGCATACATGACCTGAATAGGTCTCATCATAAAAATCTCATTCGATGTGCCTGATGTAACCCAAGGCAGAGAATGTTATGTTATGTTACACTGCATTTCTAAAGCGCACAGCTACTCAGAGTATCCCGGCGCTGCTACCCTGAGCCCCCACCACTAGCTGAACAGGAAGAGCCTCTAAAAGAATGGACTCAGAACAGAAGTGTTTTTAGATTCTTTTTAAAGATAACCGGATCCGAAATCCTT
Organism: Lissotriton vulgaris; assembly: GCF_964263255.1. NCBI lineage: Eukaryota > Metazoa > Chordata > Amphibia > Caudata > Salamandridae > Lissotriton > Lissotriton vulgaris. The sequence goes on along the minus strand of NW_028251774.1, from coordinate 612,917 downwards.
CTGAGGGCGAGAGGAAGCTCATTCCAGGCTATGCCAGCCTTACGGGTGAAAGAGCAGCCACCTAGCCTATGGCGTGAAAAGCGCGGGTTCTGAATAATGAGTTGGTCCGAGGACCGCAAAGTCCTGGTAGGAATATAGAAAGAAAAGCGCTTCTGCAGACAGAGTGGGCCCAAACCATACAAGGCCCGATGGACAATGGCCAGCATTTTGAATTTCAAGCGAGCCTCAACTGGGAGCCAGTGAAGGTGGTAGAGATGGACCCGCACGCTCTGCCTGGAAGAAAGACCCAGAAGGAGACGAGCAGCCGCATTTTGGACTACCTGTAATTTGTTTATCAGATAGCCTGGGCATCCCACTAAGAGTGCGTTAGAATAATTCAGCCGAGAAAGAATCAATGCCCGAACTACTGTTTCTTTAGCCTCCGCAGGCAGAAGGGGGAGGAATTTACGCAGGGTTTTAAGTATGCCAAAACAGGTCCCTGTAAGTTTTTTGACATGTGTCGCAAAATTCAAATTTTCCTTAAACCAGACCCCCAAGTTTTTTGCAAGGCCCTTGTCTGATTGGGGGGGTGGAAAGTCCGGGGGCCAAAGTCTGGTTCTAAAGCCCGCAGGAAACGCTCCAAACAAGAGCACCTCCGACTTCTCCTCATTGCACTTGAGTTGTGCATTGGCCAGCCAGCGAAACACCGCGGAAAGACAACACTGAGCCGTGTTGAACGTGTCCTCACCCCTTCTCCAGGTAAACAATAACTGCGTGTCGTCCGCGTAGGCCATCACCCTAGCCCCCAGTGACTCCGCCAGATAAACCAGGGGAGTCACAAAGATGTTAAACAAAAGGGGGCTAAGGGAAGAGCCCTGCAGGACACCAGTGGAGAGAGGGGAGGGGGACGAGGCAAACGGGGGGAGCCAGACTTGTTGTGACCTATCCTCCAAAAAGGATTGCAGCCCGCTCCACGCCGTACCTGCAATGCCGATGTCAGTAAGTCGGTCAAGGAGGAGAGAGTGGGGAACCGTGTCGAATGCCGCCGAGAGATCCAGCATCACAAGAGCTGCTCTCCCTCCGGCATCCAAACAGTCCTTAATTGCCTCAGCCACCTCTAGCAGTGCCGACTCTGTGCTATGGGCGGCCTGGAACCCCGATTGCACAGGATGTAGCGCGCCCGACTTCGTCACATAGTTGGTTGACCACCTTTTCGCAAACCTTAGCCAAACTAAAGAGAAATGGTTCTATAATTACCGGGAAGCGAGGGGTCAAGGGTGGGTTTCTTAAGTAATGGAAGTAAGAGGGCCTGCTTCCAAGCGAGCGGAACGTATGCCTCGCTAAGCGACTGGTTGATCAGAATATTGACTTCCGAATTAACTGTGTCGGCTAGATCAGCCAGCAGCCGAGCCGCGCAAGGATCGTTGGGGGAACCAGATTTCAACGCCCCAAGGATTTTGCGAGAGGCCAAGAGGTCTATGGGGCAGAAGGCCGAGAAGGAGTGATCTGGGTCCTTCGCCACACTAAGCCCCCGCTGGGGCCGGGGAGGCGTCAGGTTTTTTGGAAAAGAGTCTTGGATATCACTGATTTTCTCCCTAAAATGATTGGACAGAGTATTTGCCTAGATGACTGAGGGCGTAGCCTCTATCTCCTGTGCTCAAGGCGTCACAAAACTCTGCACAATGGCAAAGATTTCCTCCGCATTATTGTTAGCCCTATCAATGAGCGCGGCAAAATGGGTGCTTTTTGCCAAGGAGATGGCTGAATAGTACAATTTCTGTTTGTCCCTAAGAGCCTGTTTGGCCGTAGGACAATAGCCGCTGGCCCTCCATGTTCTCTCCAAGACCTTACAAGAGTGTTTGATATCCCTCAACTCTGCGGTGAACCAAGGCTTGGAGGGGGTTTCTCTCCCCAACTTACGGGGGCCAGAGGCCGAAAGGCCCATGACAGCACCACTAATCCAATTAGAAAACGTAGTAACATTCTCTGATAGTGTGCTCCCAAGGGATGGGCGCGAAGCCACCAACTTAGCACTCAAAAGCACATTATCAATCTTTCTGACCTTCGGGGTACGGTAGCGGGGTGGTGGTTGGCGTTCTTGCAAGGCCATCCACGAAAAGAATACTGGGAAGTGGTCTGACCATGTAACCGGGAGGGTTTTTTGGACCAAAACCGGAAAGTTGGAACAAATAAGATCCAGAATGTGGCCCCCCCTTATGGGTAGGAGTACTCACCCACTGGGAGAGCATGGCTAACTGGAGAATATCCCGGAAATCAGCGGCGTCTGGCGACTCTGCTGAGTCCAGATGTAAATCGAGGTCTCCCAACAGCAGAAAGTTGGAAAACCTTAGGACTCTCTCCTCTATGGTGTCACTGCAAGTGTCCAAAAAGGCTCTCGCAGGACCCGGAGGGTGGTATAGTAAAGAGCCACCCAAGGTGAAATGGGGCGACAGTTGCAGGCTGAAATCTAGGGCCTCACAACCTACCCAATTAGTGGATGGTTCCCCCTGAAGGACCCAGCATTCTCCATAGAATATGGCAAACCCCCCCCCCCCCCCCCCCCCCCTCCCCAATGGGCGGTCAAACCGATGTATTTTGTACCCAGGGGGAGTGGCCAGCATATCTATAGGATTGGAGAAAGCATCTAACCAGGTCTCTGTAACAAATAAGAGATCGAGGTCAAAGTCCAAGATCAAATCATAAATGTCAGTATGGTGCCGTTTAAGAGATCTGGAATTAATGAGGCAGGCTTTAACACTGTCCGGAAGGCGAGAATTAATATACAGAGCCTCCGACCGAAGCTGCATGGTAGGCAGAAAGCTACAATCTGGACAAGCCAGAGCACTCACCGGGTCAGCGGTAGACATGGGATATGTGGCACAGCGTGGGCTTCGCAGGGAGTGGTGGGTAGAGACAGAAGCCCTGTCAGAGTCAGTGTCCCCCACCCTGACATCGCCACAGGGATCATGGTAGTGTTCTGTGGCTGCTACCTAGGAGTGAGATAGATTATCCACTATAAGTGAGCACTACTGTGGAACTAGGGTGCAAATCTGTCAGCAAGTAGCTTTACATGAGAGCTGTACTTAAAGTTTTTAGAATATGGGTGAGGGGCAATCTCAAGGATGATGGGGCAGAGGGCCCCGGGATCTTACTATAGGCACTTTCCAGGCCCTAGCAGGCCCAAACATGGAAACTACTATGTGTAGTTGTCCATAACCTATTAGCTCTTTACACAGACAGGTACCATCGATAAGAGCATAAGTTGGTGTGGTAAAGAAGGTGGACCCCAATCGGGAGGCCAGACAACATGAAGAGCTCTCCAACCAAAGCAAGCCTGGCCCCACAGAATGGAAAGAGAAGGAAAGGCCAGAAAGATGCCAATCCAGCTGCAGGACATACTGGATGTAACAGGAAAGTAAAAACAACAGCAAAACCTGTAGATTCATTCTTTCCAGAAATTTGAGCAGAATAAAACAAAAATGGTCACTTTTCAATCTACATAGAGAATATCACATGGCGCATATGTGTTGCCTGTAATTTCTTCGATAGACCATTTCTAATGTAGGGTGGCAGACACACTCTATTAGCCTACCTGAGCAGTAGAAGAGAGTCATAAAGTACTGGACCTGGTTACTATTTTGAATCCTTGCTGAGGAAGTAGGTAAGGAGACAGAGGCCAGGCCATGAAAATGAGAGGTTTATTATTCCATGACACCATTCAATGTCAGAAATGATCACTACATATTTGCTTAGAGATCACTGGTAGATGGAAAGCTACCATACTACTCGCAGCATTTAGCCCTGCCTTTGAAAGAGCAACTGTTTATGGCTTCAGTGATAGCATTGAAGATGTTAATGAGAATGCATCATTTGATGTCACCAGAGATCTAATTAATTTTGTCCTCAGTGATATCATGTGTGAGGTCATGACTAGCTTATGTTGGTTACGGTTTTGTAGCTCACCATAATTGGTGAATCTGAGTGTGTTTTAGGTTTTGGATTGTAACCACAGCATCCCTAGAAGTGAGATTTTTATGTTTGTGTATTTTTGGGGAGATGTTAGTAAAGAACTGTAGCTAGCTTGAATAGAGTTTTAGAGTGCATTTATTTGGATTTTTTGGGATATTACTTGCACCTTGCCCACTTATTGCTTTTGTGGCTCTACCAAGCAACCACTGGGTATTGGGTGTGATCTCTAGCCGTGCTCTGAGTTATCCAGAACTTCTGACAGGCCAGGCTCAACATTCAGCCATGCCTAGCAGTGCTTAGGTGCAGGCTGTGCCCATGAACTCTGAGTGAAAAGGGAAAGAGCACAGCCTTTGGTCATGTCCTATGCCTTATCCCCAAGCTCTTGGAAACCACTGGGTATAGAGTATGGTCATGCATACCGGGGATTGGGCACATAGTTTGTCGTTAAAACATGCCCTGTGCTTGGTACCACTGCCCCCGCCCCCCCAGCCTGCTGAGTCTTAGCCACGCTTTAGGAGCTCAGTGTGCCGGCATCCATCACAGTGATGCGGCTTGGTAGGACTTCTATGGGGCGCCCCATCCACTTCACCCACATTGGCGGCAGCTGATAGCTGTCCAGCCAGTAAGCTGCCCTGTCCCCTCCAGCCTCAGAAAAATGAAGTGACCTGCCCACGCGGGGGGAGGGAGGGGGGGTAGCCAAGGTACAAAGGTAGGATGGCCACACACATTTACACACTCTTGGACAAGGTCGGGGAACATGCATTGAAAATTGAGGAGACTCTACTCGTTTATTTTGCCTCCCATGGCCAGGCTGGAGTTAGGCCTACTCCAGCCTGCAGGGTTCGTTCACTGGCCATAAGGCCTGTATGGGAAAATAAGAAGGGTCTGGGCCCCTGGCCAGAGGGAATTCTGCTCCCTGAGCAGTAGTGGTGCAACACTCCTCCGCCTTAACAGAAGAGTAACCCCCTTCAATTAGTAATTCCGATCCTGATTCCCCTGGCTATTCATCATTTCAAACTTGCTATTCACCTGAAGATTTTTGCTGCTTCCAGCAGCCGAAATCTCTGGGTGAAATACACTGCGTCTGCAGTATTCCTGTGGACCTTGTAATTAAAATGTGGCAGGTAACTATTATTTTTTACCCATTGGATTTACGGCAGGGGATGTGTAAGAAATTGGATTACTGGTTGAGGGTTGTGAAAACCTACTCAACCAGCAACCACAATACTTTAATAAATAAATCAAGACCAACACAACAAGAATCCAATCAGTAGCACCGGAGATATGCAATTTTAAAGATTTATGCAAAAATAGCGCCAAAAAGTCCAAAGCGACATTCGTGGCTTTCTGGTCATGCAAGACCGCGATAAAGTCACAAGTTCAGGCCAAACATGATGGAGCATTGTTAGGACACAGGGACCAGGTTAATCCCACTCAAAAGTTACCTTCTCAGTCCAGCGCAAAGAGTCCTGCTGGCAGAGGAGGGGGCCACAAGGAGCGGGGAAGCGTTGCGGATGGTCATCAATGTAGCGCGAAGAGCAGGCCTGGCATTAAATCAAATTGTCAGGCCAGAGCTTTGCAGAGAAGCTTCCCACGAGTGATCCATGCTGTATCGCGAAGGGTCGGGTTGACGGGCAGTGCGAGTGAAAAAGTTTTGACAGCAAAGGGCGAGTGCACAGTTGTGAAGAGCCGAAAAGCTTCAATTCAGCTTCACTGAAGCCACACCAAGGGTCCAAGACCTGAGGGGCACCACTTGGGCGATGGGGGTTAATTCCAGCTGGATTTGGGTGCTGATTCAGGTGGATGGGAACCTGTTATGTCTCTGTGGCTCTGAACAAGTGGCCAGCAGACCAGCTCTTGGAGTCTTTCTGAGAGTCCTGGGTTCAGGTGCAGGTCCAATCCCGCTGACTCAGGCAGAAGGGCAGTCCAGCAAGGCATCAGCCCCGCAGGGCAGCAGTCCAGCAATGTGGCGGTCCTTTCGGCAGCACAGCAGTCCTTCTTCCTGGTAGAGTATTCACAGATCCAGAAGTGTACTGAAAGGTTGGTGTCTGAGGTCCAATATTTATACCAGGTGCCTCCTTTGAAATGGGAGAAGCTTCTAGAGGTTTCCCTTTGAAGTGCACAAGTTTCCCGCATCCCTTACCCTGTCTCCAAACGAACTATAGGGGGTATGCAGCCCTTTGTGTGGAGGCAGGACACAGCCTATTCAAGTGTAAGTAGGACTGTGCCTAGCTTCGCCCTCCAATCCTGCCTGTGATGGCCCATCCAGGCACATCTAAGCCCTCTATTGAGTGTGGCTGTCTAGGAGAAATTCACACAGCCGAACTGTCAGCTACGCTCAGTCATGTGACCCAGAGACAGGTTGCAGGCGCTAAATGGCTAAGGCAGGTTAATGCCAACTTTCTAAAAGTGCCACTTTCAAAATTGCAATTCGTAATCTGATTGAAGGTTGTTCATTAAATTTCTAAAGACACCAAACATGAACTGGATACCTGTTCCCATTTGGAAGTTAGTTTATTAAATGAAATAATGTAACTCCAAAGTTGTCCTATGGGAGAGGTAGGCCTTGCAGTAGTGAAAAAACGGATCTAAGATGCATATATAAGTCACCCTAGGGGTGACTTATATATGCATCAAAATGGAAGGTTTGGGCCTGGCAAAAGGTGTCTTAAGTATTTGAATCAGCCCACTGAGGTCTAGATAACCTCCGTAATTCTCAGGACCCTGGAGGCATTTATCCATGGACACTGATTGGAAAGAGAGTCAACAATCATTACCATGTGCATGGATTTATTACATCACTGTTTAGCAATGAAATTGTGTGCAGGATTTACAGATATGTGTAGTGTATGGTAAATTCAACCAGAGGTCCAAGCTGGGTACCCAATACTGGATGTTTTTATCAGCTGTATCTAATTAAAGATACTACTGAAAAGACATGTTTCTATCTGTTTCTTACACTTACTTTAGTGAATTGCATGCTAATGCTAATTCAGAGAAAATTGGCAAGCAAATATCAAAAATTCACGTGTCACTGTTTTCATTTGTTTTAACTGCAGATTGTCTTGTTATTTTGCAGCTATACATTATCTCGGATAAAGACATCCGATTCATTGTTTCTCTGAAATTTTGTCAGCATATGACGTCAGAAAATATAGGATAGTCTCAAAGCACAGCAGCACCTGCTACAGCTGTCATTAAAAAAGCATTGCATAATATGAGGCATGCACGAGACAGCAAGCAATCGACACAAATCTCTTGAAAATACCACTGCCAACATTCCTGCCAACACAGATCCAAGGGTTAATTAACATGGCGTCTGCTCAGGGCACCTCTCACATACGGAATGTTTGAGATACATCTACTAAAATGAAATTTGTGAAGCATGAACTACAATATAAATCTGCTGGGAATAATGTGTCCTGAAAGAACCCAAAACATTTCCAGAAATGATCTCTACTAAGAGAAATCTGTTTGTTTAGCAGACGCGTTGTGCCATTTCATCAAGTCAGTTGGATTATGTGCTTTTTCTGCTGGCATTTTGTAATGCAAACGCCATAATTATGTGAGCCATATCAGCGGAACCAGATGAGCCCTTCTCAAACATCAGAGTCGTCCTCACACATCTGGGAGGAATGATTGCCTACTGTATCTCATGGGTCAGGAAACAGAGCGGCCACTCGAGCTGGAAGTCACTTCCTGTGTATCTGAGAGATCAGGAAACAGAGTGGCCATTCGAGCCCTGAGCCACTTCCTGTGCGCCTGGGGTAAATAAACACAAAGAAGGAAAGTGAAACCTACACAGCATAGTTGTCCTGTGCAGTGCTTAATTTGTAAAAAAAAAAAAAAAAAAAAAGTGCCTATCTTCTCGTCAAGAGGCCACTGCAGCTTTAACCACACATTACCCCAGCCATGCTGCCAATGATAGTAACAACACAACTACTAACCGTCATGCTCCTAATAAATGTGACAATTCAGACTATTACGGTTTTCGGCCCCCAAAGCTATAAGGGCAGCAGGTCATAGTAATTTTTAATAAACATTAAATTAATAATTAACTGTTGTTGTGGTCACCTCTGAATTAGCCAGACAGCACCACCTTCTGGCAGACTGTCACATGTGCCAGTGCTGACAATTAAGTGCCCTTGCTGAGCACTGGACACCACAGGCTCAAATCAAGCACTGGGTCCTGCGGTAGCAAATGGCAATCTTCCTCATAGAAAAGATCTTTAGTACAGCACTACGGTGTGCTTAAAAAATACACCGAGCCACACTATATAGAGAGCGCTACTACATCAGAGACTTTATGTCCTTACACGAGTCTGTTTCTGAATTTGTGTGGTAATTTACAAACATTTTAATCAAGGAAATTATATTATGTGAAAAAAGTCACATGCTGCAGTTGCATCTGTCATTGTTCAAGTGCGGTATTCTGATGTAGGTACCACCGGCGTAACGAAACTTGAGGGAGCCCCCCTGCAAGGTACGTGGAGGGGCCCCTCCCAGACTCAATCAGGAGCTCTTCGGCCAGAGTAACGTGGTGCGGGGGGCCTCCTGGAGCTTGGGGGGGCTCCTCGCACCACGGGGGCCTGTGTTATGCCACTGGTAGGTACAAAATAGTAAGGAATATCGATTTACCAGAATATTGTATCCACAATATAACTCCACCCAGTTCTGCATTCAAGCTTTATGTATCTCCAAGGCATGTAAATGCGGAGTTCAGAATAGTGCATCTAATTTTTGACCATATTTAAAGTCTTCCAGATCTGCTAGCGCCACACAAACCCTTTTCTTTATATATAACAGACTATTGCTCACACCAGCTTCCCTGCACAAAATGCATTCTGAAACTTCACATGCTTGCTGGTCCTGCTCATGTCCACAGGCAGCATTCTGAGCGGAATGCATGCTTGCATTGTGAAAAGCAGGGGTGCACCTGCACCCTGTGGCCGGCACCCCAAGGTGCCTGCCACTGGGTGCAGGGATGCACAGAGGGGCACCATATGTGCCCCCAGGCCGCCATTCGGCAGCCTTGCACCCATGGAGGCCCTACTGGAGGCCCCCAACGACAGTATCAGACTGCCTATTTGTGCCGGAAAAACCGGCACGAAAAGGCAGTGAAAAACTGCCATTGTACTCCCTCAGTCGCAAAGAGGTGGCCGGGGGAGTACTGATGGATTTCCGGATGGCAGACGGGCTCTCTGATCCTGTCGGCCACAAACCAGAAATCCAAGTCGGATTCCTTTCCGACCGAGCACATCAGAATGGCTCGGTCGGAAAGGAATCCGGGCGACACATTCCGGTTCGGTCGGAAGGGCTTCGACCATCGTTTGGAGCCCTTTTGACTGAAATCAAAATCGTCCCCAAAGTGATGAAGGACAGAGTGCTGAGCATCAGCAAGTTGCGCAAGGAGTGGTGTGAGTTGTACCTGGCACAACGTGGTGAGCAGCCCTACGAACAAAGAATGATCCACGACATGACGGAACACGTGCCTGAAGTCCGCTGGCTGCTCACAAAGTGCAATATGACAGTGAATATTCTCACAATTACCTAATGGCAATTTAAAGCCAGGATTCAGGCAAAGCAAATAGGAGAGAAACATTGGCAGAAAGACTTAGCAAACCAAGCGACTCTCAGGAGACCTCCTGAAAACCTAGTGACTGTCAATCTGACAAAGAAAGATTGGAAGTCAATTCCAGAGCTGTGAAGCCATCACAGAAAATTCTATTACCCTTAGGTGTGTTTTCTTAACATGTGGGATCTTCCAGAGCAAATAGGATTCGGTTCAAAGACAAGGTGCTGTAAGATAAAAAGGGGGTCTGCTGTATAGACATTTTGCCCAAACTCCAAAAGGACTACTGCACTTGCTCAATTCCTCGAAGTGAATTCATTGGGCAACAGGGAGCAGGTGCATTCCTGCCTTGATTCTGACAGATGGTCAAATTCGTGCAGTTCAGAGACAAACTTCACTGTAATTTTCTGACGCATCTACAGTATTTATATAATCCTTTCCGACAAGTTCAGATAGTACACATGGGTTTCATCCCATCTTGAGAGAACACTAGGTGCCACGACTATGGCCCAAAGTACCTCTGGCAGGGAGGGAGGAATCTTTTCAAGACCCGCTTTTGATAGAAACACAAGGCGATCACAGAATTAAACTGAGTCTCCAAGTTAAATGCTTTGTCTATGAAGAAGCCAGTTTTTTTTTACCCTGGGCACTGGAGATATGTATTGTCTTCTGTTGGCTGCTCTACACGCGCCGGAGGGACTCGGCACCGGGTGCTTGACATTGAGGGGCTACCTGGCGGACACGTGATCTTTCGACACGGGGTCCATTTATGAATGATGGTTGTAGGTATGCAGCGAGTAGGCAACCATCAGGTCTTGGGAACTATCAAGAGTGAATAATAAGAGTATAGAACCTCCAAAAGCCCTGACGAAGTTGCGTAAACTCTTGGCAACGAAACATATTGGCGAAAACTATGGTGTATTGGTGACCATTTTTAATTGGGAATGCTTCCAGCCAGGAATAAAATTGGACGGCCAGTAAGCATTACCCGGTTTTAATAACTGAGAATTCTAAAAACTTTCTTTTTTGGGGGTTTTCACTGGGGTTCTGAGAGTACATTAGTGGTCAGTGCAGTGGGCACATTTTACGGTGTCCGCTTTTTCTTCACTATATGAGTTTTGTTAAAAGGGAGCACATCAGTTTTTTTGTTTATCTTTTCCCGCACACAAAAAAAGAGAGAGTGGCCAATGATGAGAAGTGGGTAAACTGGCAATTATTGGTCAGTAACCCCCTCGGGTGTTGCTATCGTGAGGTACTCTCTCTTTATACACCACATTTCTTCACGAGTTAGTGTAGACCTGTGACGACAGTTTTGTTAACCCCTTCGATGCTCATGACGGAACGGTTCCGTCATGAGCATCGGCTGAGCTGTGCTGATGACGGAACCGTTCCGTCATAACCACACCCAAATTCAAAGCCTCCAGCCAGGAGAAAAATCTCCTTAGCAGCGATGAGGCTAAGTGTTGAAAGGGCACCACGACGAAGCATAGTAGTGGAAATCAACACACTAAGAGGATACGGCGAAAATACTATTGTCAGATCCAGTGCATGAGTCTAGATAGGTGCAATTAAGGTGGGGCCTTCTATTGTTGGATTCTGTTGGCTGGCCAAAAATCTGGTTTCCACAGGAATTCCTAGCTATAGATTGGGACCTCAGTCATCCTGCCAATAATATTCAGCCAGTTCCTATTTGTCCAATCGTGGATGGCAGGATTGCAGGATACTTTGAAATTCAAACAACTTTTGCACTAAAAGATCTAAGAAGGTTTGCCAACCAATGTACATAGATACTAAAACTAATAGAGGATCGTAAGGTGCCCTCAACCCCTACCCAGCAATAACACAGAGCACAAGGTGGAGTTTCTCACTGAATGCTAGCTCCCTGAGCATAACAGAAGAAGCTCATCATGAGGGTGGTGCTAGCCATCACAAGCAAGAATCAGTAGGGCATGTGGCAGAGGAGAACATTTTTTTTATCCATTTATTTCGTTTCATAAAAAAATAAGAAACAATAAAAGCATTACATAACCTACAGTCTCCATCAGTCAGCCACTGGAAAATTGTGATCGATAAACACCATTGGACCATTTACATAGCATGTTAAATTGTGGGGCTCAGTGCATTCTGATAACGCCAGAGTTGCTTTTGGCATAAAGTTCAGACGTCTTCAGTCCCGCAGTTCGGAGGAGTCCTGCCTCTGCAGGAACTGTCGCAGTGGTTCCCAAATGTCTCTGGGCTTTGAAGATATCGGCAGTTCCTCCGCATATAGCTCAAGCTTTTCCTTACAATACACCATGTCTCTGATCCATTGAGTCACTTTTGGCGCCCGTGTAGCTTCCAACGTTATAGCAATTCTACGTTTAGCTAAAAGTAATGCAATACGTACAAATTTCCCCAGAACCCCTTTTGCATGAGGAACACAACATAGCAGACAGACCTGTGGTGTGAACTGGAGCTCTATTCCCGACATGTCCTGTATATTCCGCACTACCTGCCCCCAATAATGAGCCAACCCTCTCACACTCCCGTGCGAGAATCATGAAATCCGCTTCCGTTTGACCACACTGTTTACAACTACTATTATCTCTCAATCCATATCTGTGTAAGCATATTGGCGTGTAGTAGATCTGGGGTAAATACTTGAAATGAATTATGCTGAGATTCCCGTTAGGAGTGAGTTTAGTTGTGAGACTGCATACATGCTCCCACTCCACCAGTGTCATAGGGGGGGTAAGCACAGCATTCCACCGGTTCAAGCTCGTGTCTGGTCCACTCGTTATATCAGTTCTTATAGCCCTGTATAATGTCGTGATCAACTTTTTTCGATAGCAGAGGAGAACATTTGTTCATGAACTAGGTCACAAAGTGCGAAAAACAGCATACAACCTCTTTGAAGACCATTACGAGGGATCCTTAACCCCATTTATCAAATTTAGGAAATTTAACACTTTTTTAGCATCCATGTTTGCACTTCCACACCCATCTACCAAGGCGCTCACTCTTACATCCATGCAGTCAATCATCATCCATTTTCTGCTCCCACACCGTACACTGAGCCTTCTTCCAGGTTGCTCCCATGATTGTCCCATACTCATAACTCTAGCATTGCCCTTACACTGTCTCTGCCCCCACATTTTCCTTGGCCCATCAACCATTCATTCCCTCTACCACTAATCTAGCTGATCTGTGCTCTCTCTCTTCCATTCATTCACTCAACTACTCACTCTGTCGCTGCTGCTACAATGTAAACTGCGCCTTCTGTCACAGGGGTCCCAGTCACTGTTCTTGTCCCCACACACTGTCCATGGTAATTTCCATCGTTCATGCACTCATCCGTTCACATAGCTATGCAACCATCCTCTAACCTCACACATCCAACAATCCACCCACTCGTTTA